>NC_083277.1:50422942-50733070 GCF_963506605.1 Zootoca vivipara
CGGTAGACTGACCTCACACAAGAGTCTATAAAAGTTTGAGGTAGCCGACTACTTCTTCAGCCTTTGGATTTTAAGCAAGGAGACTACTGGTACTCTTAGTGCAAGTGCTGCAGTGATGTCACAGGTATAGCTTTTATTTTTTTCCTTTGTTTTTCTAGCATTAATACCGGTTGGCATTGTGCTTATCTCCAGCTCTGTCAGTGCTATAGCTGTGAACTGAATCGGCAAAGTTGGTGCTGCACAGCTTTGGGATCTTGGGTTCAGCAATTAACTATTCTAGCAAGTTTGGGGGACTAAGAAACTATTCTAGCAAGTTTGGGGGACTAAGAAAAAATGTGTTTTTAGCTTTCTCCTGCTATCCTGCTTTCCCCCTTCCAGTATCAATGAATACATTTAAGGATATAGGTCTAGTGCTTTAATACATGCTAATATTGTTTATAGAATTTTTTAATCTTAGGGTTATGTGCGTGTTCAGCTTTGCTTGAGCAATGATCTTAAATGATGTAACGTTCTGCTAACTTCTGACAACAGACTAAAATTTGCTGTTGAGGCAAATGTTTTACAATATTTGAGTTAACAATTGGTTGGACAATCTGTAAAGCTGAAGTTTTCTTCCTATCCACCTTTCAAGATGAGGTGGGCGTTTTTTTGCAGGGAAACATTATGCTAACAAGGGCTCAGAGTGCAGAGCTTGTATGTTGGATTGCCATGTGTTCTCTTTTTCCAGGACGCATCCTCTTTTTCAAGGGTAAAAATTGAGACAAATTGCACTTATTTGCTTTGAATGGCTGTCACAGCGTCCTCTTTTTTGCTCTTCAAAATACGGCAAGATAGGGAGTTTTCATCATATGGAAGCAAACCATGCTTTCCTAATGGAATCAATTATGTCAGGGCTAGGACAAAAGGGAATTTTGGAGCAGATTTGGCACACAGGCAGCAACTATTCAGAAGCTGCTTTAGGAGGCTGTGCCTAGGAATTTTGTTCTGCTTAGTGTCTGTTCAAAGTAAATATTCACTGAAGGAATACTAGAGATGTTCTAAACAAGCACTCACTTCCCTGCCACAGTTTCAGATAAATGGTAGGATAGATTGTTGGTACAGCAAGCACAGGAATGGTTGCAGGCTGAAAGCTTTGCCCATGACTAAATCTGTCACGTCAATAACATTGGAAATAATGTGTTCACTGGCAGGAATCGTATTATGGTCTTGATGCCAGCAGAACTGCTGATCTCTCTGGTCTGTAGTGCTTGTTGCTTGCTTTTCTATCATGGGGGGAGAGGAGGTAGGGCTAGGTCTGCAAGTTCCCTGACCTCATGGGGGCTGCTTTTAACTCATTTGGCTGTTTATAACATGGTGAGTTGCTTCTGTGGAATGGCTGTGCCAGCATGACAAACAACCAGATGTCGGCAGATCTGCAGAAAAGTACTTCAGTTGTAGGCATTATAAATCTGTGGGGACGCGGGTGGCGCTGTGGTCTAAAACCACTGAGCCTCTTGGGCTTGCCGATCAGAAGGTCGGCAGTTCGAATCCCCGCGACGGGGTGAGCTCCCGTTACTCTGTCCCAGCTCCTGCCAACCTAGCAGTTCAAAAGCACGCCAGTGCAAGTAAATAGGTACCGCTGTGCCGGGAAGGTAAAAGGTGTTTCTGTGGGCTCTGGTTCCCATCACAGTGTTCTCTTGTGCCAGAAGTGCTTTAGTCATGCTGGCCACATGACCTGGAAAGCTGTCTGTGGACAAACGCCGGCTCCCTCGGCCTGAAAGCGAGATGAGTGCCGCAATGCCAGGGGTCATTTACTTTTACCTTTACCTTTTATAAATCTGTGGTAGCGAAAACAGCAAAGAGTCTCATGGCACCTTTAAAAGACACCCTTTTTATTATGATGCATGCAGTGGCGTGCAGTGAATTTTTTTTGTAGGGGGACAGTTAAGGCCAGAGGCACCAGCTTCTAAGGGCAATGGGGGGGGGAATGTCCTGGCATGTGGGCATCGCAATTCCCTCCCTGATCTGGGCAGAAGCTTCCTGGGCTTTGGAAAGGAGGAGCCAGACTTTAATATTCTGATTTACCAGGAACATTTAGGAGACTAGCCAATCCCCCTAGGCCATCGATTACATGCTACTGGATGCATGCATTTGTTAACTAGCAACTGAGGATCACACTTCCTGTGCCTGGTGAAGTGGACTCTAGGGCAATTCCAGGCTGTCACTATTTTGGGGGTACAACCACATACTGGCAAATTCACTTTCCACAATTCTTGGTAGGTCTTGTGCCGCAATCTCACTTCCCTTTTGTAATAAGAAAGGTGGCTGGAAAATGCCCGGAGAACTGTGAGAAAACACCAGACAGAGGGCCTTCTCGGTAGCAGCACCCACCCTGTGGAATGCCCTTCCATCAGATGTCAAGCAGTTATCCTAATTTTAAAAGACATCTGAAGGCAGCCCTGTTTAGGGGAGCTTTTAATATTTAATGCTGTATTGTTTTAATATTCAATTGGGAGCTGCCCAGAGTGGCTGGGGAGACTCAGCCAGATGGGCGGGGTATAAATATATTATTATTACCGGTATTATTATTATTATTATTATTATTATTATTATTATTATTATTTTATTACTTGTTTTGATACAGTATTGTCTAACCTCCCCACAACCACTTCAGAATAAATGCTCATTAAACAGCTAACATTGCCTAACCTTTCTGCAAAAAGATCAGGATGAATACTCAGTAAACTGACCACCTGAAAGCACCCCTAGTCCACAGAAGCTTATACAATTATTTGTTCATCTTTAAGGTGCCACAAGATTCTACAGCAGGCATCCCCAAACTTCGGCCCTCCAGATGTTTTGGACTACAATTCCCATCATCCCTGACCACTGGTCCTGTTAGCTAGGGATCATGGGAGTTGTAGGCCAAAACATCCGGACGGCTGCAATTTGGGGATGCCTGCGCTACAGTAATGGTCAGTCACATGATAATTGTCACACAGAGTGCTTTGAAAATAGACACCATTTGGCAACTTTAAAGGGCAGACTAGACCTGAGTCACAGCATTGGTTCATCGAACTCAGTACACTTTCTACACTGACCAGCAGTGGCTGTTCAGGGTTTCTGGCAGTGAAAATTCCCAGCCCCACCTGCAGATGCTGGGACTTGAACCTGGGACCTTCTGCATGCAAAGCAAATGCTCTACCGTTGAGCTACAGGCATAGTGTGAAATACGCTGTTCCCTATTCTGGGCCAGATTCAACTAAACAGATGCACTAGCAGAAGCCATGAACTGAGTCTTGCTAGTGCAACAAGGCTTCCTCTTCTCCTCCCCCTATGTGCCCCCACAAATTGGCTTGCATGTGCGTCAGGAGATCCCCTAGAACAGCATGTGGGAGAGGAAAGGGGAAATCATTCTCTTAGCCTAAGCATTTCTGCTTGCCAGATGGAACTATCCTAATAGCGGGACAACATATTCCTCCCCAAGTGTTCATGCCTTCAATAGGTCCTCCTGGCTCTGGGGAACACAATATATTTGAATACCATCACTGTCTGCCCATTGCTGCTGGACAGTTTTTGAAAAGCAAGCTTTTAATAGTCAGCCTTTAATTTGTTCTTTGCCTGGCACTGTTGTTTGCTTCCCCAGAGGTCTGATTTTTTATTTTTTTTTATTTTTGTTCCCACAGTAAACTAGAAGCAAGCTATTCCCATGCATTCTTTAAATATGTAGACATCTCCATTGCTACAAATCTTTTGCTTTGCTGTATTTTAAGGTCTTTAGGGACACGGGTGGAGCTGTGGTCTAAACCACAGAGCCTAGGGCTTGCCAATCAGAAGGTTGGCGGTTCGAATCCCCGTGACAGGGCGAGCTCCCATTGCTCGGTCCCAGCTCCTGCCAACCTGGCAGTTCAAAAGCACATCAAGGTGCACGTAGATAAATAGGTACTGCTCCGACGGAAATGTAAACGCCGTTTCCGTGCGCTGCTCTGGTTCGCCAGAAGCGGCTTAGTCATGCTGGCCACATGACCCGGAAGCTGTCTGTGGAAAAACACCGGCTCCCTCGGCCAGTAAAGCAAGATGAGCACCACAACCCCAGAGTCGTCTGCGACTGTGCTTAATGGTCAGGGTCCCTTTACCTTTATTTAAAGGTCTTTATTGTGCAAGCCATTTAATTTGAGGTATTTTGTGCCCATACCAATTTATGTCTACTCTGTACCAAGAGGAACATGCCAGCCTTATTGTTGATTTAGCAAAAAGAGTACCTAACACATATTATGGGCAAAGAGAAATAATTGTGCATTCGAGAACATCTTAAAGTGGAGATGTTCAGGACCACCAAGTTAAACGAAACCAAAAATAGATTTACTTCCCAAAAAATGTGCACACAAAGTGGTGGCATCTTTCTTCTGTTTTCCAAAGTAATTACACTAGAAAACTGAACTGGAACAAGTTAAAATGCATCAATGCATTTATTTTTATATTAGGTGCTTCCCAGTGTGTAGAACACAGTGTCCAATCTGTACACACATCTTTAAGGACAGGACATGGGCAACAGCTACCCCTGTGCATTATCACCTTCTCCTCATTATACAGCACCATCAATTTACATAGTCCCCTAAATTAACATAAAGTTCCTTGCCCAATGAGCTTAAATCTATTATTATTATTATTATTCGTGTTAGTATTCATTTCATTTCTATACCACTTTATATTTTTAAGGGGGAGGGAATCTCAGTGGTTTATTTACAACCTACATTAAAACATCAAATAAAACAAATCCAGAATAAAACATTACTGAATAATCTATACGGTATATATCCAAAACAAACACAACTAACAGGAAACTAAAATGTTATTTTAAAGATTTCTAAATGAAACATTACAAAGGCGGTCAACTACAGAATGCACATTTAATGCAGCAGAGGTTTTTTTTATTTTTTTAAAAAAAATCTTAAGCATTTCATGTGGTTACCTGAAGGTATGTGGCCAGGTGATAGGATGGAGCAGCTTAAAAATTTATAAGACAGCAAGTTACCTTTGTTGCGGTTATGCTGTTCCATCTTTTTATACAAATGTGTTCCTTTTTAGCCAGCTCCTGTGAAAAAGAAGCGCCCTCCAGTAAAGGAAGAAGATCTCAAAGGGGCTAGAGGGAAGCTTTCTGGGAACCAGGAAATCAAATCCAAAACCTACCAAGTCATGAAGCAATGTGGTAAGTTTCTACCGCTATCCTTTCTGCAATATAATGTAACCTTGAGCTGAGAGCTGGGAGAATGGGTGCCTTTAAACAGCAGATTACTCAACATCCAACGCTAAGTAGATACTAGGGGCACATGTTTCCAACTGCATGTGAATCAAAGTTCTGCTTACAAGGCCAGTTGCTGCAATACAAATGTTTTCATGTTTAATGTTTTCACCTTTTAGACATGCATCATTTTACAACACAGTAACTCAGTTTTACTAGCAAACCGGAGGTTAAGCTAACCCCTTTCCAGCCCCGGGAGGAGCATGGGGAGCGTTCGCAAGACACACCTACACACTGCAACTGACAGACTCACGTGCCGCGACGTGGAAAGCTAGGCTGTATCCCATTAGAAACGAAACATAAACCATGAACGGGTGCCCCTTTGCATGCAACAACGTCTTGCGGTTACAAAAACATTTTTCTTTCTCTTCTTTTTCTCCAGAACATGTGCCAACTGAGTATAGATTAAATTATACAACAAGCGTAACTGTCTGCTATAATCAATCACTAATTTATAAACATATAACACAGAATAACTTCAATCACTAATTTAGAAGAAGAAGAGTTTGGATTTGATATCCCGTTGTTTTTTTTTTATTAGCAAAAAATCTTTATTAATATTAAAATCTATACAAAAAAAGAAATATACATTTCATTTGCACCATAGTCAATAAAAAACAACTTCCAAAACTTTAACACATCACTTTCATTTAAATTTTCTCTATTACTTGCGTTACTCTCCCCTGAAACAAAACATTAAATTTAGATTCCCTCCTTATCAAATTTCCCACTCAAAATCCTTGTGGTCAGCTAGTCAAAACAGATCGCCAACTCTGTTTTAATATCTTTTTTCTTAAAATATTCCTCTACATATTCCCATTTCTTTTTGGACCTTTGCTTCGATTTATTCCTAATTGCCGCTGTCATTCTATCAAGGTTCATAAACTCAATTAATTTTAATTGCCACTCTTGAATTGTGGGTATCTCTTCTCTTTTCCATTTCTGCCCAATCAGTAATCTTGCCGCTGCGCAGGAATAAAGAAAAATATCTATCCTATCCTTTGGGAGGTTTTCAGGTACCAGACTCAATAAAAAATATTCTGGGCTCTTTTTGAAAGTGATCTTTAACATTTTTTTCAACTCTTCATAAACTTTCCCCCAAAATTCCTTGATCTTGGCACACCCCCACCAGCAATGCATATAATTTCCCCCCTTTTTTTTGACATTTCCAACAATTTATTTCTTCATTCTTATATATTTTAGACAACCTATCTGGTGTTAGGTGCCACCTGTAAACCATTTTAAACATATTTTCTTTTATTCTAGCACAAGCCGTGAACTTCATTGTAACTTTCCATAATTTATCCCATTGGGCCATATAAATTGGCCTTCCTAGGTCCTGGGCCCATTTAACCATAACACATTTGATTGCTTCATCCTTCAATTCCCATTCCAAAAGGAATTTGTAGATCTTCGATAATGGTTTAACTATATTCCCCAATAACAACTCCTGTAATTTAGATTCCTCTTTCCCGAAGCCAATTTTTTGATGTTCTTTAAATAGACTTTGTAATTGCATATATTGTAGCCAGCTCGTACAGCTTGATTTGATTTGATCATAGGGCTTTAACACTAATTGTTCTCCATCTTTTTCTATTAGGTCTTTATACGTTAACCATCTCCCGTTTTTGCTTCTGCCTCCCATTGATGTCATCTCCAAGGGGGAGATCCACCAGGGTATTTTAGGTTCTAATAAATCCTTGAATTCTCGCCAAACTTTGAGGATTGATTTTTTAATTACATGATCTGGGAATTGTTTAAATTTCTTTGTGTCGTCCTGCAAAAGATATGTGTGCCACCCCGTAACATTCCTAAAACCTTCTACTTCTAGAACTTCTTCGTCCTCTAGTACCAACCAATCCCTAAGCCAGCAAAAACATGCGGATGCATAGTAGATCCTCAAGTCCGGGACCCCCCATCCTCCCCTTTCTTTAACGTCGGTGAGCAATCTATACTGAATCCTTGCCTTTTTCCCTAGCCAAATGAAATCGCTCAGATCCCTTCTCCAGTTGTTAAATACCTCCTTTTTTCCCACTATAGGCAACATTTGGAATAGGAATAAAATCCTAGGCAATATTACCATTTTGATCGTAGCTATTCTACTTGATAGTGATAAATTTAAGTCTTTCCATCTTTCCATCTCCTTTTTAATATCCCTCCAGACTTTCCCATAATTATTTTCAAAAAGCTCTATATTATTTGCGCTAATCTCAATTCCCAAATATTTAACTTTTTTGACTATTTCCCAATCCACTGATATCCCTAAATTTTCAATTCCTTCCTTTCTTATATTTTTGACTAATATTTTAGTTTTCTTCCCATTAATTCTCAATCCCGATACTTCTTCAAATCTTTTTAAAACCTTTTTTAAAATCATGATTGATTCTTTTGGATCCTCTGTCATCACTATCATATCGTCGGCGAAGGCATAAATTTTATATATTATCTTTTTAACTTTAATTCCTCTAATTTCCCTGTTTTCTTTAATATCCTCCAATAAAAACTCAATAGACAATATAAATAATAAGGGGGATAGGGGACACCCCTGCCTCGTTCCCTTTTTTATCTCGAACTCCTCCATTACCTCCCCATTTAAAATTAATTTTGCGAATTGGCTATCATAGATCGAATTGATTACCTCCAAAAAATTCCCCTTAATTCCCATTTTAGCTAACGATTTCTTCATAAATTCCCACGATAAAGAATCAAAGGCTTTTTCTATGTCAAGGAAAACAAAGGCTGCCCCGTTGCCCGGCAACCAATCCAAATATTCTACCAAATCCAAGAGAATCCTCACATTCCTGGCCATTTTCCTACCTGGCAAGAATCCTTGTTGATTTTGTTCTATAATCCTGTTCAAAATTCCTTTTAATCTACTCGCAAGGATCTCAGCAAATAATTTATAATCTACATTGAGGAGCGAGATGGGTCTAAAATTTCCGACTTGTTTAAATTCTTCCTCATCCTTCGGGATCAAAGTAATAAAGGCCTCTTGCCAAGATCTTGGTATTGGCCCTCCTTCCATAATTCTATTAACTAAATTCTGATGTACCCCTCCGAGCTCTTCCTTGAATATTTTATAATGCTGGCTGGGCAGGCCATCCGTCCCCGGGGACTTACCCACTTTTGCTTTCTTAATGGCATCATAGATTTCTTGCAGAGACACTGGCTTGTTTAATAAATCTATTTCTTCTTTCATAATTATTTTCTCTTTTTTCTTTGAAAAATAATCCTCTAGCTTCTTTTCATTAATGTTCCCCTTCTCATATAATTTTTTATAATACTGTATAAGGCGTTTCTGAATATGTTCGATTCTTGTCAGTTTTTCACCTTTATCTATTATCCCCGTAATCAATCTTCCCTTTTGCATTTTCCTTAATTTCCATGCCAATAATTTCCCTGTCTTCCCTCCCCATTCAAATGTTTTTTGCTTACTCCATCTTATTTTATTTTCAATTTCTTCCCCCACTAATACTGAAAGCTCTCTTTGTAAGATTTTCATTTGATATCCCGCTTTATCACTGCCCAAAGGAGTCTCAAAGCGGCTAAAAATCTCCTTTCCCCTCCTCCCCCACAACAGACACCCTGTGAGGTGGGTGGGGCTGAGAGACTTCAGAGAAGTGTGACTAGCCCAAGGTCACCCAGCAGCTGCATGTGGAGGAGCAGAGACATGAACCCAGTTCCCCAGATTAGGAGTCTACCGCTCTTAACCACTACACCACACTGGCTCCCTTTAAAAAATAATTAGGCTCTCTGTATATACAAATACACATGTACATAAATAGCACCAGCAAAAGATGCTTCAACATCTTTTGAGAACAGTACGAGCTTGTGTTTGGCAAGGTCAAAACATAGAAACATTAGGCAAGGTTAAAAACATATAACGCAGAATAACTTAAATAACACAACCATAAACGTCATATCACTCGTGATTCAAACCAACATCAGTTCAATGTATTCAGTCATATGCTGTAGTTCATATTGGGTATCCATATGGCATATAAATTGGTTCAAAAGTACTTCCAAATGGATGTGTAGTATTTGAGATTTTTGTTCACCGCTACCAGGAATATATAGTTTGGAATATACTGTGTCTGACGATGGCAGTTAGCGGTTATTCCACAGAATGGATTGTCCAAGCGCGGTGACAAGTATAGGTGGCAGTGGAACATCCAGGTGAAGACGAGACGTATATATGAAGGTGGCAAGGGAGTATCCACAAGCAAAAAGTATCCAAAAGCAAAAAGTATCCAAAAGCAAAAGACAAGGCTACCCAGGGTATGTGCCTTGTTTCACCAAAGTTGGCTTCTTCAGTGAGCGAATTGCTGCATGTTATAAGGAAATAAAAAGTCAGTCTTTTTACCACCAAAAACGTGAGTAATGTTCTTATCAATGTATGTACATACCTTTCCACAATAAAGTACTGGCTGGAAAACTCCAGGTAAGTAACGCTCCAATTACCAGATAAGGCTCTAGTCCATATAAAGGTCTGGCTGCAGACATTAACAGGTGTGATCAATCAAAGCTAACACGGATAACTTTTAAAGGGACTTTCCAGATTATGCTTACAGTGTATGGCAAAAGGTTACATGCTCAATAGAATCGAAACAATTATCATCCCATACAGAGAAATTACAGATAACAATTATAATCAATGTCAGTATTTGAACCATTTGGATGTAAGGTATTGAATAGAAAGATAAACTTGGTTTCCTGCTGCATTAGTTTCTGCCTGGCAAAAGTGATATGGCGTTTATGGTTGTGTTATTTTAAGTTATTCTGCGTTATATGTTTATAAATTAGTGATTGATTATAGCAGCCGGTTACGCTTGTTGTATAATTGATACTTGCTACTCGTAACCTAGGTTTGTGTTGTGTGTGGTACACGGTTTTCTTGACCAACTGACTATAGGCCTTCTCTTTCCCCATTAAAAGAAACATCCCCTACCCCACACATGGGCTATCTTTCCTAGCAGATACGGCCACAACAGCAAGATTCTCCCCTCCCTGATAGGTTTTATACAGTGATCATAATGCTGTTTGCAGGATTAGGCTACTTTTGCCATAACACTATGCATAACTGCTCCCAGGGCGCACACAACCCAAAAAAACCACAACTGGTCATCTACATTAAACCCTAAATGGTAAATATTCCAGCCTTATCTTCTCAGAGGAAGCTTTTCAAGATGGAGAGGATAGGTGCCTTCTTTAGATAAATGTACTGTATTGCATTTTTTAAAAAGTGCATCTGCCTATGAGGCCCAAGTATCCAGCACTTCTGTACACACTGAAATGTGTGACAGACAGACCCTTTTCAAGTGCACATTATGTATATTTCAGGGGACCTTTTCACAGCTGCTGTTGACTGCGAAGCATTATTGCTGCGGTATTAATTGTCTCCTGTTCTTTTTCCAGAGCAAGCTGGCTCTGCCGCACCATCCGTATTCAGCCGAGACCGCACAGGGGGGGAAACAGTATTTGATAAACCCAAAGAAGAGCCTCCGAAGAGTGTCTTTGGCTGACTGCCAATTTCAAGATCTGCAACGAATATACATGGAGTACCTAACCCCTTATTTTGCTTTCACATGCACCAGTCTTATTACTTGTGCTGTTAATTCCTTTAATTCCTAATTAACAAGAGAACTTGTATTGAAAAAAGGCACTTCTTTTTATACGTTGTGGGGCTTGTTTGTTTTTTGACCTTCCTTAGCAACGTAGTGGATGATTCAAGTAGAGCAGTAGTTACTGAGCGCAGGCTTGTATTATAATGACCAATTTTGTTACAAACGTACATGGCTCTCTTCTATTTTATGTTCCAGAACAGTGTCTCAGTTCCAAATGTGGTTATAATTCTGAGCTGTAAAACCAATAAAGCATGATGGTTCTGATTTTGGCTAAGTACCTCTTTTCCCTTGCAGAAAAACAACTTCCTCACACAAATAACTGGAGGAATTTGTGTTTTTGCCCATTGGTGCCCAGCATGAAAATACCTCAATTCTAAGTGGAAGCTATCTGACCCAGACTTGGCTTTTGGACAGAGACTTCCACTTAGACCCCTCTAAAAGGGTATCCTGAGATCGCTTTAGGTTGGGATGATGCACCAATTCACTCCAAACCCTTTAATGGGTTAGTATCCCACCCAATGCCTTATCTGACTGCGCCGAGTGACAAGAGCACAGTGAGCTTTTATTCCCAGGCAGTGGACCGGAATGAAGACTTCGTGACTCTGGTCCATCATCTAGACTCCAGCTCCTTGCCTGCTCATGGTTGGGCAGTTCAATTTTGGGGTGTGTTGGCAAGCTATCCTGCCATCTAAAGCAGCCAGCTGGGAGAGGACCGAATGGTCAGCTGTGAAGGACATAACCCCTCAGTTGTCCCCATGGAACATGGTAATGCAAATGGGGATACAGTGGTGCCTCGCAAGACGAATTTAATTCATTCCGCGAGTCAATTCGTTTTGCGGAAAATTGGTCTTGCGAATCGTGGTTTCCCATAGGAATGCATTGAAATTTCTTTTTTGCCCATAGGAACACATTAATTAAATTTCAATGCATTCCTATGGGAAACCGCGACTCGCAAGACGAATTTTTTGCAAAACGAATTCGTCTTGCGAGTCACCATCAGATCGCAAGACGCATTTGTCTTGCGAAAAATTCGTCTTGCAGAGCATTCGTCTTGCAAGGTACCACTGTACTTAGCTGGGCCAGCCAGGGCTATCATATTACAAGGAGACTGGTTCCTCTTGTATAGCCCCCAATTTTGTAGGTGGTTGAGACCCCCAGGCACAATTAATCCCTCAGTTCTATAACAATAGAAGAGTATTTGGTTTTCCCAGTAGTGATGTATGGAAGTGAGAGCTGGACCATAAAGAAGGCTGATCGCCGAAGAATTGATGCTTTTGAATTATGGTGCTGGAGGAGACTCTTGAGAGTCCCATGGACTGCAAGAAGATCAAACCTATCCATTCTGAAGGAAATCAGCCCTGAGTGCTCACTGGAAGGACAGATCGTGAAGCTGAGGCTCCAATACTTTGGCCACCTCATGAGAAGAGAAGAATCCTTGGAAAAGACCCTGATGTTGGGAAAGATTGAGGGCACTAGGAGAAGGGGATGACAGAGGACGAGATGGTTGGACAGTGTTCTCGAAGCTACCAACATGAGTTTGACCAAACTGCGGGAGGCAGTGCAAGACAGGAGTGCCTGGCGTGCTATGGTCCATGGGGTCACGAAGAGTCGGACACGACTAAACGACTAAACAACAACAACAACAACAACAGAAGAGTATTTGATTAACTCATAGTGGCACATACAATTCAGAATGTTGTATGCTGCAAAGCAATTCAGTTGAACAATTATCCTAACAATACTGTTTGTTGAGCACTTGACCTTCCTGTGGCTTTTTTATGATTTCCCTTGCCTCCTTGTAACCCAACACCACCTCCCAAGCTATTTTGAGGGATCTCCTGACCCTCCAGCACAGACTAGGGAGTGGGGTGGGGGCTGCAGGAGAGACTGTGTATTGGAGGGGATTCCACTCTCAGAAGGCTCAAACAGGCTTCCATCAGTAGAGGGACGCTAACTGTATATAATCCACTGCTTTCAAATGCAAGAGGTGAAAAAAGAGCACAGGGCCACAAAGGGGTGATGCTGCCATGTTATTGACATGTCGTGTTACTGAACTCAGCAACATTACTCCGGAAGGGAGAGTTAGGTAATGCTGGGGCTTACATAATCAGAAATTGAGTAAGTTACACAGACACATTCAAGAAAGTCCTGCATGCTGCTACAACCTCCCACGCTTGTCAAGGGTCACTACATTTTGAAATACGACGAAACAGAGGACAAACATCGGTTGTAGTCAGTAAAAGTCCATTCTTCCCAGAAAAATCATTTTTTTATCAATGCAGGCAGAAGTTCTATCAGTGACAAAGTTCAGGGTCTTGGGCAAAGGATGGCATCAGTCCTAGAGGATGTTAGATTTGCCAGCCACTATGTGTACCCAGACACGTCCTGCAACATTGTTTAGTTTAGCAGATATATTTCTATCCTGCCTTTCAACGGAACATTTTGGGAGTGGCTTAGAAAACAAGCAAAGCATTAGCAGAAATGAAACAGTGCAAGTTATGGTTCCTTAAAAGGATGGGACGCACACCTCCCAAATAAAAATGGTTTTGACATGGCACCTAAATCTCATAGGAAGGATGCACCTGGTAAACTGCCCTGGAGTGGGCATTCCAAAACCAAACCACTAGTGCAAATTAACTGGAAGCATGTCCAGCCTTTAGTCACTGCCAGCAGGACAACAGAATAAAGAGACTTGCCCTATGACTTCAATTACCTGGTGAGTCTTTATGTAAGCAAGTGGTCCTTGTGATACAATATATTTCAAGGATGAAACTAACACTTTCAAGTTTGCCCAGAAACATATGCTAGGGATTCAGTTTTAAAGCTGGTGATGTTCTAAGAACAACATATGCCCTTTCATTTTTCTATTGCAGAATAAATTTGTACATGGTGTGGATGTCAGTTGTTCACTGTCCTGAAATGTTGGTTGTGAGTCGAGGCCCTGCTCCCAGCTTTGTGATGTAATAAGACACATGGGACAAGTATTTTAGATTAATGGGCTAAAAAAGGCCCCAGCTTTATTGGTTACAGAATGTGAGTGGTATTGGCTTAGGCCATGGGTAGGCAAACTAAGGCCCAGGGACTGGATCCGGCCTAATAGCTGTCTAAATCCAGCCTGTGGACGGTCCGGGAATCAGCGTGTTTTTACATGAGTAGAATGTGTCCTAATGCATCTCTGGGTTATTTGTGGGGCATAGGAATTTGTTCATTTCCCCCCAAAAATATAGTCCGGCCCCCTATAAGGTCTGAGGGACAGTGGACAGGCCCCCTGCTGAAAATGTTTGCTGACCCCTGGCTTAGGCATTGGATCCGAACAGACTATACTTTACTCCTGCCCGCTCCGCAGGGTTAACAACCTGTAGGGGGAACTTGTTGATGCAAATAAACTGGAAGCTTTCCCCTAGAATCACCGGAGGGTCGCGCCATGGCCTAGCTCTAAGGAGCATCGAAGGAGGCAAAGCAAAATTACCAACTACTTTCCTCAAAAAGACCTGAGCAAGAGAGCCCAGAGTGAGGCATTTTAGATGAGGTTATTCCCCTGCCATCTACTGTGCTGGACTGGTCAGTACAGCTCAAGGAGTTGCGAATAGACCATGAGAGTACAAACCATTCAATAAGTCTGGCCCAAGAACTGCCTTAGCAGAGAATGTCACAAAGGTTAATACAACTAACATTTCTGAAGCAATATTACAAAAGCCACCGCCGGAACCCAAAAAAAATCACCGAAGCCACTGGCCTAACGCTAAAGATAACAGAATAAAAGCTCGGGGTGATTACCTCCAGGAGCAAATTCTTCAGATTTGCACAGATCTTCCAAAATGGAGCCGTTTGAGATCGAGGTTTGACTGTATACTGTATACATGTTATCAAATTTTCTTTATGGAATTATTATTTTAAAAAACATTATTATATTCTGTGATTTACATTCTGCAAAGTTTTATAGACTTTTTTTTATAGACCAAAGAAAGTTTTAAGGACTTTCTTAAAACTACAGGAAAGGGAGAAGCCACTCATATATTTTTGGTATCTATGAAAGGCTTGCAGGCATATTGGGTAGAACACAGATGTCCCATTCACTTGCTTGATAAGGTTGGTGACGTTGGCCGGATGGGGGATGTTCTGTTTCAAGAATATTGTTCTGATTCAGTGGGTAAATATTAGGCTTCATCAGTCCACAAACTCCCTCAGACGTTAGTTGTTCATTAACTCTCTCGTATAAAAGACCTCACTTCTGGGGATTTGTCACATCCAAAATGGAAAGGCATTTTTTGATCACTTGGCTGTTTTTTTCTTCATTACAAGTATTTGTGGAACCTGCGGCACCTGAGGTAATTGTCCCTTTTTTTTAATTAGACATGTCTCGTTTACATATTGGGAAAATGTACATGAATTTGCAATATCCAATTTTAAAAAATAACTTAGTTTCATGTGGGGTTTGAGGTGATGGCACGTAATGGGAAGTCCTTATTTTTGGGCAGCAGATTTCCATGGCTACTTTTCCTGACCATGCACTATTCACATCAGTAGACTACTCATGGGAGCAATTAAATACCCAAGGAAGCTAGTCAAGGTAATCATACACTGAATATACAGGTTAGTAGTGAATGCAGTTTGGTAACCTGAAAAAAGAGGGGGAGGGGAATCTAATTCATGTATGATTTTAACCTTAATTAAGTTAATTAACTTAATCAATTAAACTGGTTGTCTTAAATACTTATGGGAGTATATAAACTACTAATTTAATTTATAATCTGGGAGGATGCATAACTCCGTGTTAGAGTATCTGCTTTGCATGCCAAAGGTTCCAGGTTCACTAGAGAGCCTGCCAGTCAGTGTAGGACAACAGTGGGCTAGGTGGACTTATGATTCTGACCAGTGGCGTAGTGGAGGGGGGGGTTAGGGTAGGGACATGAACATCATCTGTCAGAGTGGAAGCCTAATTAATGGACTCTCTCCTTGCTCTGACAACTAAATGAGTTGATCAAATCTTGCTCTCTCTACAACATGGGTGTCAAACACAAGGCCCGGGGGCCAAATCCGGCCCGCCAGACCTCGTCATGTGGCCCGCCGAGCGCCCCAGCCAGCGGGACCCAGCAGCGGGACCTTGCTGCTGAAGCGCCGCACCGACAAAGCGCCGACAAACAGCTGGGGCCTGGGGGGGGTAGAAAGGCGGCCGGAGCAGCGCTGCGTGGAGCACCCCGAGCCACAGCAGGAGAAGGAGGAGGCAGCTTGCTGGGTCAGCACCCAGCAGCGCCGCACGGAGAGTCCTGAGCCTCTGCAACGCAGCAGTGCTCTGTAGCACTTTGAATCCTCCTCCTGCCACGGCTCGGTGCCTGGAAACAGTTGCTGCTGCTGCTGCTGAAGCACAGACAAAGCACCCAGCAGCGCCGCGTGGAGGAGGAGGAGGATTCAAAGTGCTACAGAGCACTGCTGCATCCCAGAGGCTTGGGACTCTCCATACGGCGCTGCCGGGCACCGACCCGGCAAGCCGCCTCCTCCTCCTCCTCTTGCCTCACCTCCTCCTCCTCCTGCCGCGGCTCAGCCTCATGAACGTGAGCTCAGCAGCGGCTCAGCCTCACGAACGTGCAACTCTGAGGCTTTACGCACGTCTCCTAAAACGGACACCCGCTGCCTCATGCTGCACGGGAAATGCTTTTTGCCCCTGGGTCCCTTCACACTCTTTTCTGGCGCTGAATCAAGGCGGCGGCCCCCCCTTCCCTTTCTTTCTTCCTCTCTCTCGTTCTTATTCTTTCTTTCCCTCTCCTTCCTTCCTTCTTTATCTCTGTCTTCTCTTCCTCTTTCTTTTTCTTTCCTTCTTTATTCCCTTCCTTCTTCTCTGTCTTCTCTCCCTCTTTCTTTTTCTTTCCTTCTTTATTCCCTTCCTTATTTCCTACTCTTCTTTCTCTCCTCTCTTTCCTTCCTTCATCTCTCCCTCCCACTCCCTCTTTTCTTCCTTCCTCCCTCCCTCCCCTCCCCTCCCTCTCCCTCTCCTCAGAAACATAGGAGGCTGCTTTATACTTCTGGCCCTTAAACCCTGGAACCAGGAGAACAGCTCCAGTGAGTCAACCTCAGCCAGTCCCTTTGGTGAAGGGTGGTGGCTCACTGGCAGAACATCTGTCCTGCATGCAGAAGGACCCCAGCATCTCCAGGTACCAGTAGCTCTGCAAAGTTCCTGCATGAAACCCTAGCGAGCCTCCACCACCCAGTGCAGTTACCAAAAATCATTTTTCAATAAATTGCACAATAATTGTACATTTGAATATCTACTTGCCATTATTCTGACTATGTTAGTCTTTATGTTAGTCCTACAGATACAACCGGCCCTTTGAGGGTGACCAAACTGCTGATGCGGCCCCCGATGAATTTGAGTTTGACACCCCTGCTCTACAATAATACATTTGGTGAGGAAGACATTTGTCTGAATTCAGAGAATCTTTTCCTCTTCTTCTCTAGAATGCCATCGAAATCTACAGCCTGCATGTGGACTGCAAAGTTACCTCACGTTATGCCCACACAGTAATCACCAGCAGAGTTGTCAACAGAGCGAATGAATCCAAGGAGGCTCTTTTTGAAGTGGAGTTACCCAAGTCAGCTTTCATCACAAACTTTAGCATGTAAGGCTTTGTAAGCTTGTGTCTGGGGCCTCTTAAAGGTTAGAGGGCTTGCTCCAGCTGAGCTATTCTGTGAATGGAAGGGCTTCTTCCATCTGAGGAAGTGAGTTGCAACCAGTAAGCGGTTCCAGTGCCATCAACTGAATGTCCCAATGAGTGGAAGGAGGAGGCAATTTCCACCTTTTAATTTATAAAAGCAGAATCTTACTGGAATTGAATTCACCTTCCCCCAACAGCCCCAACATCACCTCCCACATGGTTCTGAAGGGTCCCCCAACTCCAGAGCAGTTTTTTGGGGAGGAATAGGTGGGCTGCATAAGAGGATATGTTCGCCTCCTAATGATTTTAACTGTTCAAAACACTGTTTGTTAAGGACAATAGATGGAGTAACATATCCTGGAATAATCAAGGAGAAGAAATCTGCACAAGATCAGTATGACACTGCGGTTTCACGAGGACAAAGTGCTGGACTTGTCAAGTAAGCAACTCCCCCCGCTGCCGCCATTCCAGTCATGGGTAAAGCCATAGAGGGGATAGAAGTGTATCCTCCTCCTCATTCTTTGGCGATCACTCATAGCCGAGTAAGATTGTCTTCCATAAATACAGTCCATAAGTGACTGTGGAGGCCAATTCTGGATCCACACGTCCTTCCACAGTGGGGACATTGGTTTCCGGGCAGGAGTTGATCACGGTGTGGATTTGCCAAGCGTGCCTTCCTCTTAGCACGTTTCTCCCTTGCGTCCTGAGTTCAAGTGTCTTCAAAGCCCATGACAACTTTGGTAAAGGCTGTTCTCCAACTGGAGCGCTCGCAGGCCAGTGTTTCCCAGTTGTCAGTGTTTATACTACTTATTGTTCCTGTTCAGTATCCTCTGTTTGGATCATCCCTTTCAGATTAGCTCCAACATTAAGCATGAATGTGTACAATTATTTAGATGTGCTTCCTTCCATTCTTTGGCTTCTTGAGATTTAACTTAAAAGAATTAGAACGAGTGTCAAATGGGTTTAAAAAAACAGCACACGTCAATTACATGGTTGGCTAAAGTCTTTGGACAACATTTTATAATGGGCCAATACATTTCTTCAAAATCCAGTACCATGTGAGTTGACTTCTACTCATGCAGTGGGACTTCTCATTCTTCTTCTGCCCCTTGCTGGCCCCTTTATCTTCCAAATCACTCAAGAGTTCATTTCCCATACAAACTTGAGGATGAGCTGCCAAATTCTTGCATAAAGCCTAAATTGCTCATTTCCATTCAGATCAACTGGAAGAAAACTAGAACAGTTTCGTGTTTCAGTCAATGTTGCAGCTGCTGCCAAAGTTAACTTTGAACTCACATACGAGGAACTTCTAAAGCGAAAGCTGGGAAAATACGAACTGCTGATCAAGGTCAAGCCCAAACAACTTGTTAAACACTTTCAGGTAAATTCTTGGAAGAGGCTCTTCCTATAAATGACACCAATTGCTGGCCCCATGTTGTAGCTGAAGGTTATGACTCTGAAGCATCTTTTTATTTTCGTCAGATTGACACCCACATATTTGAACCACAAGGTATAAGTGCATTGGAAACTGAGAGCACTTTTATAACCAATGAACTGAACAATGCTCTAACAAAGGTACAGAATGAGACAAAGGTATGTATTACATGGACTAAAAGACTTAACATGCTTGTAAAAAAAATGAACCACCAGCCCTCCTGTGCTAGCTTGACTGATTGTTTGCTTTTGTGGCTCATTTTTAGGCCCACATTTCATTTAAACCAACCATAGATCAACAAAGAAAAACCCCTGGGCTGGATGACACACTCCTTGACGGAGATTTTCTCATACGTTATGATGTTAAAAGGAGTGAGACTGCAGGTGATATACAGGTAAAAGATTACTGAGAATTCAGAATAATAGGAACCACTTAGCTAAATTCAGGGGGGGGGGGGAGAATAGGAAAAGACCTATTTACAAATTGTACAATCTTAGTTTCAGGCAGCAATCCCTAAACTTTTGTTTGAAAAAGAACCAGAACTCAATTGTTGCATAATCTTCTTCCTGAGATTTAGACATTAGTCAGTTTTCTATGTTCTTTAGTAAGAAAGAGAAGAGGAACTTCCTTTAGAGTTAGACAAACAGTTGTTGGCTTCTCATTTTCCTAGTCTTCATGTAGTCTAAGGACACCCCTACAGTAATTTCACCACAGAAAACTAACTGCAATGGCAAAGGGTCTCTAATCTCTAATTTTATCTCTAGGGACACAAACCTGTTGGCATACCAGTAAAGCAGGAAATGTCTCCCTTTAAAATGTCCTTCCTAATTTTTCCACTTCCCCTGGCATAGAAAAAGACCACATTTGGTAAATTATAAAAATGGTTTATATGCCTGTTGTCTTTGTCCATGGAGTTTTCTTGGCAGGGATACTGGAGTGGCTTGCCAGTTTCTGCTCCAGGTGGATCATGTTTGGTCAAAACTCTCCACTATGACCTGTCCATCTTGGGTGGCCCTGCTCATAGCTTCTCTGAGTTATTCAAGCCCCTTCGCCATGACAAGGCAGTGATCCATGAAGGAGGAGACTCTTGAGA
Organism: Zootoca vivipara; assembly: GCF_963506605.1. Classification (NCBI taxonomy): domain Eukaryota; kingdom Metazoa; phylum Chordata; class Lepidosauria; order Squamata; family Lacertidae; genus Zootoca; species Zootoca vivipara. The sequence goes on from NC_083277.1 coordinate 50,443,026, forward strand.
GTCCCATGGACTGCAAGAAGATCAAACCTATCCATTCTGAAGGAAATCAGCTCTGAGTGCTCACTGGAAGGACAGATCCTGAAGCTGAGGCTCCAATACTTTGGCCACCTCATGAGAAGAGAAGACTCCCTGGAAAAGACCCTGATGTTGGGAAAGATGGAGGGCACAAGGAGAAGGAGACGACAGAGGATGAGATGGTTGGACAGTGTTCTCGAAGCTATGAACATGAGTTTGACCAAACTGCGGGAGGCAGTGCAAGACAGGAGTGCCTGGCGTGCTCTGGTCCATGGGGTCACGAAGAGTCGGAAATGACTAAACAACAACAGCAACAAAAATGGTTTGCTTACAAACTCTCCTTGGGTCAAATAAATGTGCTTTACCATACAACATTCAGAAAAGTTGCAAAGGCAGCAAAATGAAGCTTGGTTACAAAATGGTAAAAGTTCCTAAACTATTGGTATAGGAAAACATTTGTTTCAGACTCCATACTTGTCTCAAACAAAAGATGCTGCAGTTCAGAGCTCCTCCCACACCCATGTTCACATGTAGGCTGAGGGAACAAAAGCTTGGTTACCTATTTCCTTCCAAGGTGAGAGGAAGTTACGTGGGTTAAACCTGCTAGGACAGGTTACTCTATGACCTTAACCCCTTCATGAATTGATTAGATTCAATCATGCTGGTTATATGAGGCGGGATTAGCCTACATTTAAAGGGTTGGTTGTACTGCTCATACAGTGGGTTTTTGTGCACATGATATAGTTGAATTGACATGTGGTCATAAGAAAGCAAGAACATAAGAAAAAACCTGCTGGAGCAGGCCAATGGTCCATCTAGTCTAGCTTTCTATTCTCACCGTGGCTGAACAGTTGCCTGTGGGAAACCAGCAAGCAGGATTCGTGCGCAAGAACACTCTTCCCTCCTGTGGTTTCTGGCATTCTGCCATTCTGGAGCCGTGGAGGCAGAAAATAGCCATTGTGGCCATCAATAGCCTTATCCTCTATGAAGTTGTCTAATCCTCTTTTAAAAGCATCCAAGTGGGTGGCCATCACGGCTTCCCATGGGAGCAAGTTCCATCATTTGACTATACGCTATGTGAAGAAGTAGGTTTTTTTAATCCACCCTGATCTTCAACTTCATTGGATATTGAGAAGCTCTACTCCATGCAAATTATTATGCACCTTAACTAATTTTAATTCCACTATTTTATACGCTGCTGTGTTGAGATATGAATGTGTAATACATTAATACCACTTATTTTGTTTTCAGATTGTTAATGGATATTTTGTGCATTATTTTGCGCCTAGCCAAATGCCAGCATTTCCCAAAAATGTGGTCTTTGTCATAGACAAGAGTGGATCTATGGGTGGCAAGAAAATACAGCAGGTAATTTGTTTCCAGATAGAAAAGGTTCTGGTGTTTGTGCCATGCTAACTCAACTGTATGTTAATTACCAGTGACAATAGCAGTATCTCTTTGACAATCACAATGAATCTTTATGGAGTCTGCTATCCCACAGCAGGACCAACTGCTCCTTGCCCCCTTGCTCAAGGGGCAAGAGAGGTATAGCAGTGCATGGTGTGTAATGGCACATTGCCACACCTTCTCTTGACTGAATTTACTTTAGAAGACCAGCAGCAGACCATGCAAATTCTACTACAGGCTGAAACCAGCCACATATCGCCACCTTATCACAGTAAATTTCCAGGCTAATTTGCTTCCTGTCAAATCCATTTCTTTAAGAGAAGGCCACAAGCATGCTGTTAAAAGAGGACATCATCTCTTGTCTTGTTTCCCCCCCCCCTTCCAGACCATAGCACAGAATATTCAAGAGGGATATGAATGGCCTAGATTAATTAATCTTAAAATGGGAATGAAATCACAGTCACAACAAAGCAGTTGTTCTGGGACACATCTTGCCCACAGCAACTTGCACAGGCAGGGTCCTTCAACCTGCATCATGGGCTACATTTTTTCCCTACACAAAACCACTTCCATATAGGGAAAAAAGAAAAAGAAAAATACATACCGTAGTTGTTAGGCTGCAGTTCTGTGTCCACCTACTGGGGCAAAAGTTCCACTAAACCAGGGGTCAGCAACCTTTTCCACTGTCCCTCAGACCTTGTGGGGGGCCACACTATATTTTGAAGGAGAAAAATGAACGAATTCCTACGCCCCACAAATAACCCAGAGCTGCATTTTAAATAAAAGCACACATTCAACTCATGTAAAAACACCAGGCAAGCCCCACAAATAACCCAGAGATGAATTTTAAATAAAAAGACATTAAAACATGCTGATTCCCAGACCATCTGCAGGCTGGATTGAGAAGGCAATTGGGCCGCATCCGGCCTCCGGGCCTTAGGTTGCACTAAACACAGGGGGACTTCTATATGAGCAGACATGCCAAGGATTAGGCTGCTAGACCCATGCTCTGCAGAAATATTTATTTAAATACAAGTCTAATGTTAAGTTTCTGATTCTGATTCTGTGGCTGGAAATTACATTGCTTTATTACTTTCTATAGACAAAAGAGGCACTGAACAAGATTTTGGAAGACCTTAATCCTGAAGACCACTTTACCTTAGTTCTCTTTAGTGGAACTGTGACTGTATGGACTTCATCTTTGTTGCAAGCTACAGAGGAGAATGTGGAACGGGCTAAACGACACGTTGAGACCATTTCTGCTGGTGGATGTAAGTTTGTCAAATGAACAGACTTGTCAAGTTTTTCAGCAGAGTTTAATCAGGACTGCTCACTGCAGCATATTTTTTTAAAATTCATACCTAATTCTCAGGTGTTCCGTTTTTCATTCAAAAGCTTCTAATTTTTTTGCTACTCAGAAATATGACCATATTCCTCCTCTATTCCTTTATCATCATTGTTTACTTTCTCCTTTCTGTATTCAATTTCAGACTTTGCTACTAACCGTTCAGTGTATTAATTCACACTTGCAAAAGTTTAAACTTGCCTGTCTCTTGATTTTTCTTTGTGTACTTAGTGTTAAGTCATAGATTTCTACTAGTCTGTGTCTTTTTACTTTCTTTCCCCATATCCCCAGGGCAACATCTTGCCTTCGATGCAGGAGCAAATGCCCACCAAGGTGCCCCCAGCGCCTGGTTTCTAGAGCATTTTCCTAAGGCCTTGGCAAACTCCTCCAGACCTTGGCAAACTGGAACACACATAAAACATGGGCTTGGTTAAAATAAAGCCTTTGTTTGTTTGTTTGTTTATATAACAGCAACATTAAGATTGAATGAAATTAACTTGCCTGTTTCTCTTAATTCAGTTGTGAAACTTTTGACTGTTTGTGTACCCAGTGATTTCAATAACTTCACATTGATTTCTTTTGTGTTTGTCTTTGTATGTTCAAAGTTTATGGACTGGATTTCACAATATTGGAAATAAGAAATGGAATAACCGTTAACTGGCTACCTTTTCAAGATTGTCTAACTGTTGGGATGGCCCTGGCTGTCTCTCCCCCTCCATACCTTTGAAGCCTCCTCTCTAGATCTCTGAAGAACAATATAAATCTGTGGTCAAATCCACTGACCTGTTTTCTTTCCCATTACAGCAACAGATATTAATGGTGCTCTTCAGGCGGCAATAAATTCGCTGGACAAAGACACCACAGCTGAGGTATTGCCAGACCAAAGCATTTCCATGATAATTTTGCTGACAGATGGTCAACCTACTACTGGTGAGTTAGAAACAGCAAAGCCACACATTCTGCTGTTATTTTCATTTTTTTTTTTAATGCATAGTTATCAACAATTACTTTAATTAGACATGTTTTATAACTCCTTTCATACCTTGATTTACTTCAGACTCACTAGATTGTCTGAAGTTCTATCCATGAGTGTCAGATGGGGGAAAAAACAATATAGCCTTTAAAGGTAAAGGGACCCCTGACCATTAGGTCCAGTTGCGAACGACTCTGGGGTTGCAGTGCTCATCTCGCTTTACTGGCCGAGGGAGCTGGCGTACAGCTTCCTGGTCATGTGGCCAGCATGACAAAGCCGCTTCTGGCGAACCAGAGCAGCACACGGAAACGCCATTGACCTTCCCGCTGTAGCGGTACCTATTTATCTACTTGCACTTTGACGTGCTTTCGAACTGCTAGGTTGGCAGGAGCTGGGACCGAGCAACGGGAGCTCACCCCGTTGCGGGGATTCGAACCGCCGACCTTTTGATCGGCAATTCCACCTAAACATTGGGAAGAACTTCCTGACAGTAAGAGCTGTTCGACAGTGGAACTTGCTGCCAAGAGTGTGGTGGAGTCTCCTTCTTTGGAGGTGTTTAAGAGGAGGCTTGACAGCCATCTGTCCTGAGTGCTTTGATGGTGTTTCCTGCTTGGCAGGGGGTTGGACTGGATGGCCCTTGTGGTCTCTTCCACCTCTTCTATGATTCTAAGCCCTAGGATCTGCGGTATCTGGCTACAATATAGTACTCCTGCAGTTTCACAATAAGAAACAGGAAGTTCTAAATACAAAACATTTTTCTAGGTACAGAAGAAATATGTACCGGTATCAAAGTTGAACACAAATATCCAATATTTGCTTCTAAAAGTTTTTTATTTAATTGAAAAGTCAGTGGGTGTTTGTAAACTCATTAATATTTTTGATACTCCCAACATCTGCTTGTTTCTTTCAAAATGCAACATATTTAATTTTTTTCTCAGTGGCTGCAGTGTGTTCACATTGTATACCTATATATGACAGGTGAAACAAACATTGATAGGATTCAAAGAAACATACGGGGTGCTAATAATGGAAAATACTTCATCTACTGCCTTGGCTTTGGATTTGACGTCAGCTACACATTTTTGGAGAAGATGGCTTTAGAAAATGGAGGAGTGGCTCGCCGTATATACGAGGACTCAGATGCAGCCTTGCAGCTCCAGGTAGGGGAAGAAACAACAATCAAAACATATACATATATTTTAAATGAAGAATCTCAAAACTGTTTCCAGGTAGGCCAAAATATTTCTGTATGGAGAGGAATTCAGTGTTGTGCTATAAGGTAAAGGACCCCTGGATGGTTAAGGCCAGTCAGAGGTGACTATGGGGAGCAGCACTCATCTCGCTTTCAGGCCAAGGGAGCCGGCGTTTGTCCACACACAGCTTTCCGGGTTATGTGGCCAGCATGATAAACCTCTCCTGGCACAATGGAACACCATGACAAGTCAGAGCACACAGAAACGCCGTTTCCTTCCTGCCCCAGCAGTACCTATTTATCTACTTGCACTGGTGTGATTTTGAACTGCTAGGTTGGCAGGAGGTGGGATACAGCAACAGTAGCTCACCCCATCACAGGGATTCGAACCGCCAACCTTCTGATTGGCAAGCCCACGTGGCTCAGTGGTTTAGACCATGGCGCCACCTGCATCCCTTGTTGTGCTATGGCAAACATTCTGTCAACACAGAGCCTTTTAGCTCTCCCCTCTGCTTCCTATGCATGCTGTTCTGGCGGTTCTCCTGACCACCCCAGAGCCTATTTTGGAGGGTGTGGGGGCACATGGAGGAAGGAGAGTGGGGAAGAGTCCCATCGCATTAACAGAAGTATTTGTGCAGGTTTCTGCCAATAGAACCAATTACTTGAATTCGGCCTATATTTTTTAGACTGGCACAATAGATTTGTTCCTATGGTTACCTTTTCTGTCTGTCTCATTCAAGGGCTTTTATCACGAGGTAGCTATGCCTATCCTGAAAGAGATTGAAATGAAGTACCCAGACAATGCCGTACTGGAAATAACTCAGAATAATTTCAAGCTGCTCTTTGATGGCTCTGAAATTGTTGTAGCTGGAAAGCTCGGCAATGATGTTGATGATCTTCCTGTGGAAATTAAGGCTAAAGCAGTAAGTACTGAGTTAAAAAAAAATGGCTTCTTTTGTATGGACAACTTTGGGCTGCATAGTCATTTTTCTGTCTCCAACATTCTGTGGTACATTCGGCTTTGAAACTAAAAAATCTATGCTTTTCATTTTATGATTTTTTTAAAGTATTTGAAATTCTTTAAGGGAAAAGAAATGCTCCATCCAAATATCCCAGGGAGGTTCACAATAGAAAAATATGAAATGAGAATACAAAATACATAATTGTTTTATTATGTATAAAATCAAACCAATGATGCTCCCTCCCACAAACACATTTTAGAAGCCATAGGAGGTTATTCAGCCGAATGCCTGTTGAAAAGAAACGTTTTTGCCTGGTGCCTAAATATATGCAACTAGGGGCGTAGCAGGGAGGTGGCAGAAAGGGCAATCGCTCCAGGCACATTGGGGTGGGGGCTGCTCCAGCCTCCCTCCCTGAGCCAGCCCTGAACTGCTTTGCAAGACCCCTCAGGGAGGGCAGCATGAGGGGGACATGGCAGCCATGCACCCTCGGATCCCAGCCTCTCCAGCGAAAACATGAGCTCACAATTGTCTTCTTTCTATTGTTTTATTCATCATTTGTTGTCTTCTCTCTCCCCTCCAATTTTAAAAGTTTACTTAAATAGGTTTTTCCCTCTAACATCAGCTTGTGTAGAAAACAGTATGTGTTGCTTATATTCAGATTGAGAGTTACTTTAAATAACTCGCACTCCCTGCTCGCTTTCCAGCTTTCCAGTGAACTTACTCTTAAAGAAGAGGCAAATATAAGAGAAAAGGAGCAAGTATTTCAGCATCAGAAATACATCTTTGGAAATTTCATCGAGAGATTATGGGCCTACTTGACAATTCAACAGCTACTAGAAAAATCGTAAGCTAATAATAGTGTTGCAAGCTACCCCAGTCTCTGAGCAGTGTGAGATTCCAGAGGTTCTGTGTGCTTGCCTAGGGTTCATGTTTCCCTTGGAATGAGACTGTGATGTCTTTTATGATACAGTCGTTCCTTGGTTGTCGAATGGAATCCGTTCCGTAAGCTCATTCGACTTCCGAAAACATTCAGCTACCAAGGTACGGCTTCCTATTGGCTGCAGGAGCTTCCTGCACTCAGCCACATCAGATGTTTGGGTTCCGAAGAACGTTCGCAAACCGGAACACTCACTTCCAGGTTTGCAGTGTTCAGAAGCCAAAACGTTCAGCTACAGAGACGTTCGGGATCCAAGGTATGATTGTATATGGTTTATTTACACGTGCATACAAACACAGCCTCTGATGGAGGGGTTCAGCGCATTTGAATCTCAAGAGGATCATTCTTCTCAGGGGCGTAGCGAGCCGCTGCGACACCCGGGGCGGCAAATTGCCATGCACCCGGGGTGGTGCAGCATCTTACGTGTTACGTAGCCGGGTATCGCCCCCCCTCCACGACTCCAGTCCGTGCACCTCCAGCTACAAACTCCAGGTAGAAAGCCCACTCAGCGCAGCGGGGTTGAGTCCCACCCCCGCGACTCCCAAGTTGCTTTGCGGTGCGCCGAGCGGACTTTTTACCAGGAGGCTGGAGGCTCAGCTTGGGAGTCGTGGGGGTGGGGGCTCCAAGTGGCACCTCCCAGAGTGGAACCCGGGGCAGACCGCCCCCCCCCATTGCAACACCCCTGCTTCTCCTATGGCCATAACCTTGGATCCCAACAGAAAGCAGGCATGGCTCTCTCTCTGGCTTCCCAACCTGCAGCTTTGCTTCCAGATTCTAGCTCCCATAATTTAACTCCCAACCATGGCCTTTATTTTTCTAACTACCAGCAAGTTGAGGGATGGGGGGGGTGCACCCATTTGCTATCTGGCACATATCCACTTCTTTTGTTACCTTAACAGTCCATGATCTCACCAGAAAGCTAGCCTGGCTATTCCAGGAATTTGAATCCTTGATTAGTTTTTAACACTTGCTGGATCCAGGGATTAGAAGGGTCTCGGCATACAGCCTACTCCAGGGGTCAGCAAACTTTTTCAGCAGGGTCCCTCAGTCCATTGTCCCTCAGACCTTGTGGGGGGCCGGACTATATTTTGAAAAAAATAATATGAACGAATTCCTATGCCCCACAAATAACCCAGAGATGCATTTTAAATAAAAGGACAAATTCTACTCATGTAAAAACACGCTGATTCCCGGACCGTCCGCGGGCCGGATTTAGAAGGTAATTGGGCCACATCTGGCCCCCAGGCCTTGGTTTGGGGACCCTGGCCTACTCCCTCACAACTCATAACACAATGTTAAGTGAGTAATAGTTGCTTAGTGACTTGAGAAACACTTCCTTCTGCAAGATCTTGGCTCATGCTGATAATCCCTTGGCTTTCATTATTGCAGTCACATCCACACCATATATTTAAAATTTGATATTTTATTTAAAAAAATTTCAATTACAAAACAATAAAGTGGTACAAAAAGGGGGGAAAGAACAAAGAACACAGAACTGTTAAAGGAGAAAAAAACATTACATGAATACATACAAAAATACCCTAACCTATACATTCTTTTATAAATTTGATATTATTGTCCTAATACTAATGTAAATATATATTTAAAGCACATAGGTTCCTCCACAGAATCCCAGGAACATAGTTTGTTATAGGTTCTGGGAATTGTGAGGAAAATTACATTCACGGATTTCTTTGGGAGAAGCCATGACTGTATAAATGTGCTTTAAATGTATTGTGTGAATATGTCTGTTTCAGTGATAGGGTGAAAATCATAGCAGGTTGTATCAAACTAAATAACTGTGCACATGAAATAATATCTGCAAGCACAGCACAACTCCTCCCCATCTTCTCCCCTTGCTTGCCCCCCAAATCTATTATGGGTCCCCCCCCAAACCCTTCAGAGCAGGTTAGAGGGTGGTGTAGGGGCCCCATCGGGGTAGGAGAAGGAGGGGAAGCCCCATTATACTTGCGGGCGTTCTGTGTGTGCAGTTATCTAGTTGGATAAAAGCCAACATTCCTAATATAAAACCCGAAGCATATTTTGTTGTACTGGATCATGTGTAGAAAGCAGACGGTGCAGATTTTGCCTCTGTATCCTAGTGCTTCAGCTGATGGAGAACAGCGGGAAAACCTGGAAGCTAAAGTTTTGAACATCTCCTTGAAGTTTGGATTTGTTACACCCCTCACTTCCATGGTGGTCACCAAACCCGATGCTCAAGAGGTGGCAAACAAGCCTACAGAGGCAGGTAAATCAGAACTAATCCCTCCCATGTCAAACTGAAGTGATAAAACAGTTTGCACGCACATTTATCTTTCGAATCTCATTCAGGTTCAGTGCTAGAAGAATGAGTTGAGAGCTCTGGCTATGTGGGCGTGTTGGGAGAGTGGTAAAACAGTCAGGTACAAGGATAACTATAGAGACAAGGATAATGATAAATGTAGCTTATAATTATGTGAAGAAAGGTGATGTCACTGATGTGGTAGCACTGATATCTTACTTGTGCTGAATATACCTTTCATAGAATCATAGAACTGTAGAGTTGGAAGGGATGCCAGGAAACACAACTAAAGAATCCCTGACAAATGGCCATCCAACCCATGTTTAAAAACTTCCAATGAAGTCCAAGGGAGTCCATTCCACTGCTGTCAGAAGTTCTTCCTGTTGTTTATTTGGAATCTCCTTTATTGTAATTTGAATCTATTGGTTCGTTGGTTTCTGGAGCAGCAGAAAACAAGCTTGCTCCATCTTCCATGTGATAGCCCTTCAGATATTTGAAGATGGCTATCATATCACCTCTTAGTCTTCTCTTCTCCAGTCTTAACACCCAATAGCCTCAATCATTTCTCATAAGGCTTGGTGACCAGACCCTTGATCATCTTGGTTACCCTCCTCCGCACATGTTCCAGCTTGCAATATCCTTCTTAAACTGTGATGCCCAGAACTAGACACAGTACTCCAGGTGTGGTCTGACCAAGGCAAAATGTTGTTGTTGTTGTTTAGTCGTTTAGTCGTGTCCGACTCTTCGTGACCCCATGGACCATAGCACGCCAGGCACTCCTGTCTTGCACTGCCTCCCGCAGTTTGGTCAAACTCATGTTCGTAGCTTTGAGAACACTGTCCAACCATCTTGTCCTCTGTCGTCCCCTTCTCCTTGTGCCCTCCATCTTTCCCAGCATCAAGGTCTTTTCCAAGGATTCTTCTCTTCTCATGAGGTGGCCAAAGTATTGGAGCCTCAGCTTCACGATCTGTCCTTCCAGGGAGCACTCAGGGCTGATTTCCTTAAGAATGGATAGGTTTGATCTTCTAGCAGTCCATGGGACTCTCAAGAGTCTCCTCCAGCACCATAATTCAAAAGCATCAATTCTTCGGCGATCAGCCTTCTTTATGGTCCAGCTCTCACTTCCATATATCACTACTGGGAAAACCATAGCTTTAACTATACGGACCTTTGTCGGCAAAGTGATGTCTCTGCTTTTTAAGATGCTGTCTAGGTTTGTCATTGCTTTTCTCCCAAGAAGCAGGCGTCTTTTAATTTCGTGACTGCTGTCACCATCTGCAGTGATCAAGGAGCCCAAGAAAGTAAAATCTCTCACTGCCTCCATTTCTTCCCCTTCTATTTGCCAGGAGGTGATGGGACCAGTGGCCATGATCTTGGTTTTTTTGATGTTGAGCTTCAGACCATATTTTGCGCTCTCCTCTTTCACCCTCATTAAAAGGTTCTTTAATTCCTCCTCACTTTCTGCCATCAAGGTTGTGTCATCTGCATATCTGAGGTTGTTGATATTTCTTCCGGCAATCTTAATTCCGGCTTGGGATTCATCTAGTCCAGCCTTTCGCATGATGAATTCTGCATATAAGTTAAATAAGCAGGGAGACAATATACAACCTTGTCGTACTCCTTTCCCAATTTTGAACCAATCAGTTGTTCCATATCCAGTTCTAACTGTAGCTTCTTGTCCCACATAGAGATTTCTCAGGAGACAGATGAGGTGATCAGGCACTCCCATTTCTTTAAGAACTTGCCATAGTTTGCTGTGGTCGACACAGTCAAAGGCTTTTGCATAGTCAATGAAGCAGAAGTAGACGTTTTTCTGGAACTCTCTAGCTTTCTCCATAATCCAGCGCATGTTTGCTATTTGGTCTCTGGTTCCTCTGCCCTTTCGAAATCCAGCTTGCACTCCTGGGAGTTCTCGATCCACATACTGCCTAAGCCTGCCTTGTAGAATTTTAAGCATAACCTTGCTAGCGTGTGAAATGAGCGCAATTGTGCGGTAGTTGGAGCATTCTTTGGCACTGCCCTTCTTTGGAATTGGGATGTAGACTGATCTTCTCCAATCCTCTGGCCATTGCTGAGTTTTCCAAACTTGCTGGCATATTGGGTGTAGCACCTTAACAGCATCATCTTTTAAGATTTTAAATAGTTCAGCTGGAATATCATCACTTCCACTGGCCTTGTTATTAGCAGTGCTTTCTAAGGCCCATTTGACTTCACTCTCCAAGATGTCTGGCTCAAGGTCAGCAACCACACTACCTGGGGTGTACGAGACCTCCATATCTTTCTGGTATAATTCCTCTGTGTATTCTTGCCACCTCTTCTTGATGTCTTCTGCTTCTGTTAGGTCCTTACCACTTTTGTCCTTGATTATGGTAATCTTTGTACGAAATGCTCCTTTCATATCTCCAATTTTCTTGAACAGATCTCTGGTTTTCCCCATTCTATTGTTTTCCTCTATTTCTTTGCATTGCTCATTTAAGAAGACCCTCTTGTCTCTCCTTGCTGTTTTTTGGAAATCTGCATTCAGTTTCCTGTATCTTTCCCTATCTCCCTTGCATTTTGCTTGCCTCCTCTCCTCCGCTATTTGTAAGGCCTCGTTGGATAGCCATTTTGCTTTCTTGCATTTCCTTTTCCTTGGGATGGTTTTCGTTGCTGCCTCCTGTATAATGTTACGAGCCTCCATCCATAGTTCTTCAGGCACTCTGTCCACCAAATCTAAATCCTTAAACCTGTTCCTCACTTCCACTGTGTATTCATAAGGGATTTGATCCAGATTGTATCTTACTGGCCCAGTGGTTTTTCCTACTTTCTTCAGTTTAAGCTGGAATTTTGCTATAAGAAGCTGATGATCTGAGTTACAGTCAGCTCCAGGTCTTGTTTTTGCTGACTGTATAGAGCTTCTCCATCTTTGGCTGCAGAGAATATAATCAATCTGATTTCGATGCTGCCCATTTGGTGATATCCATGTGTAGAGTCTTCTCTTGTGTTGTTGGAAGAGAGTGTTTGTGATGACCAGCTTGTTCTCTTGACAGAACTCTATTAGCCTTTGCCCTGCTTCATTTTGAACTCCAAGGCCAAACTTTCCAGTTGTTCCTTTTATCTCTTGATTCCCTACTTTAGCATTCCAATCCCCTGTAATGAGAAGAACATCCTTCTTTGGTGTCATTTCTAGAAGGTGTTGTAGGTCTTCATAGAATTGGTCAATTTCACTTTCTTCAGCACCGGTAGTTGGTGCATAAACTTGGATTACTGTGATGTTAAAAGGTCTGCCTTGGATTCGTATCGAGATCATTCTGTCATTTTTGAGATTGCATCCCATTACAGCTTTTGCCACTCTTTTGTTGACTATGAGGGCCACTCCATTTCTACTACGGGATTCTTGCCCACAGTAGTAGATATGATAGTCACCCGAACTGAATTCGCCCATTCCCTTCCATTTTAGTTCACTGATGCCCAGGATGTCGATATTTATTCTTGTCATCTCATTTTTGACCACATCCAGCTTACCTCCACTCATGGTTCTTACATTCCAGGTTCCTATGCAATATTTTTCTTTACAGCATCGGACTTTCCTTTCGCTTCCAGGCATATCCGCAACTGAGCGTCCTTTCGGCTTTGGCCCAGCCGCTTCATCAGCTCTGAATCTACTTGTACTTGTCCTCCGCTCTTCCTCAGTAGCATGTTGGACGCCTTCCGACCTGAGGGGCTCATCTTCCAGCGTCATAACTTTTATATGCCTGTTGTCTTTGTCCATGGAGTTTTCTTGGCAGGGATACTGGAGTGGCTTGCCAGTTCCTTCTCCAGGTGGATCACGTTTAGTCAAAACTCTCCACTATGACCTGTCCATCTTGGGTGGCCCTGCATGGCATAGCTCATAGCTTCTCTGAGTTATTCAAGCCCCTTCGCCACGACAAGGCATTGATCCATGAAGGGCAAAATAGAGTGCTACTATTACTATTACTTCCCTTGGTTTGACAATTGAAAATAGTGTGAAATGCTTAGAATGAGATAATAGGCAGACTCTTTGGCATTATTCCTGATCTGGTTTGTAGTTTTCAGCAATAGAATTTGGTTAAAGACTATGAGTGGTTGTCTGTTAAGTCATGCTCAGACCCACTGGAATCCAATAACTTCACTAATAAGTACAGTAGTACCTCTGCTTATGAATAACCCTACTTACGAATGTTTCTACTTACGAACAGAGCTCCTTCCGCCATCTTGGATGAGGTTTAGATAGGATTTTTTCTACTTACGAATTTTTAGATAGGGTTGCTTCGACTTACGATTTTTTTCTCCCAATGCATTCCTATGGGATTCGACTTACAATTTTGTTTCGACTTACGAATGTGTGTTCGGAACGCATTAAATTCGTACGTAGAGGTACCACTGTAACTTACAGTAAGTCTAATGTAACGTTGGTGACATATATTTTCTGGTTTCCACTGAGCAATTTAGGTAACCCAAAACTGTGAAAGCGTACTATTGTTATGAAATAGTTTGCTTAAAAAGGTCACTCGAGAAAAGTGACAGATTAGCACACATGATTCCCAATAGCACCAAAAGGCTATGGCATAATTCAGTGGGTGCAAACACAGGAGAAATAAAAAAATACAGAGGGAGCTTACAGTCCAATGAAGCTGTCCTTGTTTCTTTGTCCAGATAATGAGAATGTAAACACTGTTGCAGTTCGAACGTCTGGTATGTAATCTAATTCTACAATTAAATACCAGTAACTTATTCCTAATAATTTATATACAGTACTGCGATTAAAATGATCTAACCATGAGACTCTCTCATAGGCATGCAGATGTTGTCTAGAATTGTAGGAGGTAGCACTCCACTTGACAACTCCAGGAGTTACGAAAGGATGATTATATCTTCAAGTATTGGAACTGCAGCAGGGCGAAAGCTTTACGACAACTCTAGGAGTGACCCAATCGCTTCTCAAGGTATTTCTATCCTGCTTGTATCTCAAACAAAGACTACGGGACAAACATATGCTTATGCAAAAAGTATATTAAAATGATTTGATAAACAGCCATTTATATGCAGTGTTGTTTGGATACCCATGGCATCCAGGAATAGGGGGCGCCACTTTGCAGTGGTCCCACTCCTATCTCCCTGAGAGGGGAGGGGTTCATGAAGAGGAGGGGGAGTGGAGGCGGTTGACGACTTGCAAGGGAAGGGATTTGATGTGAGGGTGGGAGTTTGCAGGGGGATAATATGCAAGGTTGGTGATCAGTGCCCCTAGTAAATATTCATACAAATAAATGAATTAAAAGTGTTTTTAAAGAGGGGGGAAAGAATGCCTGTAGTTGGCTGAGCAAGACTTGGGAGGCAGTGGCCTTTGCATCTGTCCATCATTAAGGGAGGGTGGGCTTTAGGAGTGACACCCTGTCAAGATGAGAGAGAAGTTAAGCTGAAAGGTCGGCTGCTTAGACACTTGGACTCCAGCCAGATGGCTCCTCCTCTTGCACTGAGTGAGTTACTCGTTCTCCTGGCTGTGACTCTTAATTCAGACTTATTCAGCTACAGCTCCACAGTCTGTTTTCTGGAGTCTTGAGAATTGAGGCACCTATCTCTCTCCTGTACAGAAGTTGCAGAGTCACTAAAAATCCGCCAACAGGAATGCTGAAGTTGTATGGCGTTACGAGTGGCTCTGTTTCTCTCTGGAGACGCGGAGCCAGAAGCAGGGTTTCTCTTTGTGTGCCATTGGACGCAGCCATGTGAAGTTGGAAACACAATGTGTGCAGTTGGAAAGCTGGTCATGTGCAGTTGGAAAAAGGAGGGGAGGGAACTAGAAGGATTCTATTTATGTCAGGGATAGTATGGACACAAATCGTATTAGGGTAGAATGTGCTTTGCTTCTGTACTGACGCGTATTGAAACCCTTCTTTTTCGGGGAAATAGGTAGTGATTTCTATTTCAGTCCCCAAATCGATTTGCTTCCAACCGATTTTCAAGGTAATGGTCCATCACATTCTTGCATGGTTTAGGCTTATCTTGCACTCTGTTTTCCTTCTTCTGCAGCCATTTTAAAACAGTTGGTCCCTGGGAGCCAATGGTGGCATGTTATCATGGATGTAAAAATAAAAGTTTTCTGTTTCCACAGATGGTTGGGCCCGCCTCCTACTTTTAAGTACAGCACTTGCATGTATGAGCCTCTCTGTGCCAGTGCTATGGGTTTGGCCACAAGTATGCAGGCAGGAAAACATCAGTGTTCTTGTAATTTGGTGTACGCAAAAAAATTGGACCTTTCCTCTCAAATCAATGGAATACACACTCTTAGCACACTCAATACACAATATTTAAGAATTAAAGATTGTTTCTTTTTTGCTTTCTTGGAGGAGTGCTACACTCACCATTTTCCTCTCCCTGCTCCCCACAGGTGGGTATGCGAGGCAGAGGAAAACTACTACTAATTTAATAATCCCTTTTGTCTTTCTTAATCTCATGGTGGTGAGTTTGAGCCCCGAGTT
The DNA here is from genome assembly GCF_963506605.1 of Zootoca vivipara. Lineage (NCBI taxonomy): Eukaryota > Metazoa > Chordata > Lepidosauria > Squamata > Lacertidae > Zootoca > Zootoca vivipara. Next base: position 50,458,614 of record NC_083277.1, read on the forward strand.
GGGCAAAAGATTCCTGCATTGCACGGGGTTGGATTAGATGACCCTTGGGTCCCTTCCAACTCCAGGATTCTATGATTAATCAGTTTTGTGTGACTTGGGGTCCTGAGGTCCTTGCTCTCAACCACAGCTTCCAGGTTTTTGTTTTCCCTTCATGGGTAAGGGATTGTGAATAGCTGCTTTATAATTGACTTAGCGGTGCTTCCTGGTGACAAGTTATTGAGCATTCATCCTCATTTCTTTGCAGAATGTTTTCAGGGAGGTTATATAATGTCTATGGTTTACTGAAGATTTACTCTGATTTGTTTGTAGGGAGGTTGCACAGTGCTGCATCAAACATTTGTTATCTCACAATTTCCAGTGCTTTTTCCTGCCACAGTCTTTATTGCTAAAAGTCTCTCTGTGTGTGCAAGAACATCAAATATGCTTTAGTTGTGCAACCTGAATTTGTCAGTGTGAAATAGCATGACACTCACATGTTTCAGGGTTCTGGAGAAAGGAGGAATGCTTATTTTTTCCCCTTAAGAATAAATATGCATGAAGCTGTCAGTGTTCACTTTCTGAATGTTTTTGCCTAGCAGATTTTGCCCTGTTTCAGGGACATCAAGTGACATTTCTCCTAGATTAATCTTTCAGCCAAAAGTAGTTGGCAATTGATATACAGTATTTAAAAGCAACTTGCTTTTAAATTGCTTGCTGCATAGTGATTGTGATTTTAAAAATGTACTGTATTAGGAAAAAAAATTAGGGGTAGCAATGTGTCCCTATACCTTAAATGGGACATGTTAAATAAAAAAATAAGAATCCTGCTAATTAAAAAAAAAATAGAATCATAGAGTTGGAAGAGACCACAAGGACCATCCAGTCCAACCCCCTGCCAAGCAGGAAACAATGTTAAATAAAAAATCATGTTAAATAAAATGAATCATGTTAAATAAAGAAAAAAAGAAAAAAAGAAAAAATAGAACTCCAGTCCATATGACCAGTGATGAGACATGATGGGACTCATAGTCCAAAATCTCTGGAGGACACCAGATTATGGAAGCTTGATCTAGTACTTATGTAGCATAACAGCAGAAAATTAACAATTGATATATTTTTTGGTTATTTAGATTATGCGGATTATTCATACAGGTTGGTGGGGAGTCACCCAGGTGAGTATTTCACACTTTATTCTCTATTAATACGTATATTTTCCCCTCCACAAGGTGTTCCAGATATGGGTACATGTACAGTGGTACCTCAGGTTAAGTACTTAATTGGTTCTGGAAGTCCGTACTTAACCTGAAGCGTACTTAACCCGAGGTATGACTGTATTTAGAATCCCATTGGTAAGGTGGAGGGGAGTAGCATTCAAGACTAGGTAGAAAAGTGTTTGGTGAGGAACAGGTGAAGCAGCACCCAGGCCACTCCTCAGAGCAAATTCAATCCCTCAACATCCCCAGGTGGGACTTGGAAGGACTTCTGCCTGGAACCCTGGATAACCTCTGCAGTCAGTGTAGACAGTCCTGAGACAGATGGATCAATGGTCCCACTCAGTATAAAGCAGCTCCGCTCTTCCTGAATTCTCAGCCTTCTGAGGTTGCTTTTCATTTTTTTAAAAAAACCACACACAACCTTTTCAGGTTTGTTAAGAGAGAGAGAGAGAGAGAGAGAGAGAGAGAGAGAGAGAGAGAGAGAGAGAGAGAGAGTAATATGTAGTATGTGTGATTTGGGAATTGAGAAAACTCAAGGTGTCTAGTCTTAGGAAGCTTTCCTCAAGAAATACCTCTGCTCACAAGGAGGTATTTTCAAAGGTCTTTATTATATACGTACATATGTACAGATTGCAGTCATTCATCGTGCGTCCGATCCATCGCTCATAGATTCCGGCAGTGCTGGCTTCCTGCTTTTACGCCAGCAAAGCAGTGTTTGGATAGTCCCCTCCTCCTCCTTTGCTCACGCCTTTCCAGACCCCATCGCTCCTGAGCAGTGGGGATGGCCAGCCCCTCCACATCAGTCCCGGAACTGCTGAGAGACCCCCTCCATCACAGAGCCTACTTCCTTTAACCCCCTGCTTCCTGGTTCTCCCCTCTCTTCCCTGTCACTGACTGGGGCCTCCTCCTCCCCTAGGTCCAACCCTTCCCTCTTCCCCAGGCTGCTCTCTGGCAACTCCTCTGGCAGCTCTGTGACAGTGTCACCTTCCTTAGTGCCATTCCTATTGCTTAATTTTAAACCCACTCTACGAGGGCTTTGTCATACATGAGCAGGATGACTTTGGGCCACCGGCCACCATTTTGCATCAAGATGGAAGACCCAAATGTAGCTTTGGCATGACTTCACTGAAGGTTTGGCAGGACAGGTCCAAACTCACAAATTGCACTAGCCTTTTAAAAATGACAATATTTTTTGGTTTCTACTGATTCCTAGGTAATGTTCAGTCTCTCCCAGACACTGCTAATGAGTATCCAAGTTTCATTCTTCAACTGACTCATGAAAAAAATCCCATTTGTTTAAATATCAATGGACAGTTGCAAACAGCCATAACCCTGCTAACTGATCCAGACAAAGGTAAGTCTTCTAAAGTAAACTGCTATCATCTCCCCAACTTTCATGTCAAGCATTTTGGTTGCTTCCAGAAATCTGAGTGAGTGTTTTCTATTTGACAATGAAATACATTAAAACCGCTGACCAGGGAATTCTCAACACTATTGGTCTTGTTTTGACATGTTTCTGTTGTTTTGACATGTTTCTGTTGTTAATATCATGCATTAGTCAGAATACGTGGTTTTACATGTCTCATTCCAATTGTTCAAAGTGTTTCACATATTTCATTGTAGGAATCCTCCCTGCAACATTGAATCACATGTCTCACTTTTTAATATTGTTATTTATTCTTATTTATTGTTATTATTTCATGGTCCATAGGCCAACATAGTACTTAATCAGTACTACAGTGGTACCTCGGTTTATGAACACAATTGGTTCCGGAAGTCTGTTCATAAACTGAAGCGAACGTTCCCATTGAAAGTAATGGAAAGTGGATTAATCCGTTCCAGACGGGTCCGCGGAGTACTCAACCTGAAGCGTACTTAACCCGAAGCATGGGTGTAATTGGTTCCGGAAGTCTGTTCATAAACTGGAGCAAACTTTCCCATTGAAAGTAATGGAAAGTGAATTAATCCGTTCCAGATGGGTCCGCAGTGTTCGTAAACCGAAACTTCGTAAACCGAGGTGTTCATAAACTGAGGTTCCACTGTATTTGTTTTAAAAGTGGAGGGTCCAGTTTTAGAGTTTACTTCTTTTATACCTGCCTGTATCTTCTCTCTGTCATCACATGTCTTACTTTTAACCAACAGTAATGGCACTATGCATGGAGAGATGGATGGATAGCTATAAATACAGGCTAGTTGTGTCATCTGGTTCTAGCTGTAGCTCTTGCAATTCTGGCCAGTTGTGTGATTTCAGTAGGCTTTCGAAAAAGGGGACGAGAAATGGTGGCAACACGTGGATTTTGTTGCTCTTGAGCTTATATCACAGTTTTATTTATATTAAATTGTTGCTTAGTAAACAGCAATATGTTTCTTGTGTATGATCCTTATATTTATTTTGACTATTATATTTTCAGGGATCCAAGTGACTGGCAAGCTTGGAGAAAACAGAAAGTTTGTGGAGTTCAACGTAATCTATCAGACACCCAATGTGCAAATCAATGTGTCAATGGGAGAAATTCTACTGAATGATCAGGGCAATGTGAGCTCTTTCCCATGGACAAAGAGTGAATCTTTTACAACTAGAGGGTAACATCTGATATTTCTTTTCAGTGTTGGTTGGTCTGACTTTGAGGCTATACCTCATGCTAATTTTACATTCTTGAACTCCTAAACTTACATAATTTTTCAAAGCACAAGCTAAATTGCTCATGCATCCAAATAACAGCATTCATGTGAAATTCAGTGGAATCCCTCATTTTGGGACCTTAAAAAATAATTGGTTTTCTCTTTGAACAAAGCATTTTAATTTCCTATGAATTGAGGTAGATGCTTCATAATATATGTTAGCTTAGGCTGGCGAGAAGCAGTTAGTTGGCCAGAAAACAATGAAATTGACTCAGTAACTCAAGCTGAAATGTTTCAGTGAATTGTGCCCACTCACCTTTGTTCTGATTCAGGGCCGGTGCTAGGGTTTTTTGCGCCCTAGGTGAGATCACCTTCTGGCGCCCCCCCGGCCAATCATATATCAAACACTGGGGTGCCCCAGCGAGCGCAGCAAGCTGGGGAGCCGCACGGCCCTGCCGGCGGCCTCCTCCTACGGGACTGCAGGACACAGAAGCCCTCTTTGCTTCTTCTCCCTCCCTCAAGCACTCGAGAAGGTTGCTTTGCCCGAGTCCCGGGGGGGAGGGAGCTCCCCTCGCTCCAACCCCGCAGCCGCCCTTGTGGCTCGTTTGGCCCAGCTCCTTAATGCCACCTGGCTCGTGCCCCACTCACTGGCCACGCCGAACTCACCGCAGGCGGAGACGGCGCCGTCCCGGTGCAGGCAGATGTTGGCGGCGCCATACTCTGGGCGCGCAGCGCTGCCGGGGCCTCACGGAGCCCCCGGCCCCATTCAAGGAGGCAGAGCGCGGAGGAGGAGACGGCCGCCAAGGCAGTGAGCTCAGGAGACCCGGAAGCGGAAGGCATGACCCTCCCCAGGGCGGCTGCTCCAGCGCCGCGCCCCTCATCTCCCGCTTGCTCTCCTGCCATGGCCCCGCGAGCGCCTGTTGCAGCTCACTCTCCTGCCTGCCTGCAGCCCCGGCGGCTCGCCGTGCTGGCGGAGAGGGAAGGCGCTGCTGGAGCCCTCGCTCTCCCTTCTGGGCACGGCAGGCAGGCAGCAGGCAGCAGGCAGCAGGCTGGCCAGCGCAGCGCCCCCTCCATGTTGGCGCTCTAGGCGATGGCCTAGCTCGCCTTAATGGTAGCGCCGGCCCTGTTCTGATTCTATGGCTTGCACGTCACAGCAGCTTTTGACAACTGGCAGTGGTGCTGTTTTGGACAGCCTTACTGGAGTGGGTGTTAAGGGCATAGAGTTACAGTGGCACCGATCATGAGATTATATATTGCCCCCCCCCAATATTTTTTAACACCTATGTGAAACAACTGAAGCTAATCTTAGGAATAATAATAATTATTATTATTATTTATTATTATTTATAGGCTACCCATCTGGCTGGGTTTCCCTAGCCACTCTGGGCAGCTTCCAACAAAATTTTAAAATACAGTAGAACCCTGAATTGATGTCTGGAGAGTGTCCAAATCAAAACCAAACAATTTCGATTTCAGGAGCTGATTTTACCTTTCAATGTAGAGCCCTAAATAGTTTAGGGTCAAGTTATTTGCAGGAACACTTACACCCGTACAAACCTGCTGAAGCATGATGGTAGCCACCAGAGACAGAATCTTTTCAGTAGTGGCCCCACATCAATGGAATCTCCTCCTAAAGATCTTTGCAAGACACCTTTTTTTGGTTGTTTTTACATGGTCTCTTCCATTATTTTAGTTTTGTTATGCTTTCCCTAATCATGACTTCGTCTTTCAATGTTTAAGCCTCTCAGTCTAATACAGGCTTCTATTGCTTTTTCCTTGGTGTTCACTTGCTATTCTGATTGTAATAATTTTTACCTGTTGCTGGAAACTACTGTTTCATAAGAGGAGTGTAAATATCTTTTTTAAAAAAATAAGAAATGCAATAAGAACCAAATGAAGACGAAGAAGAAGAGTTTGGATTTGATATCCCACTTTATCACTACCCTAAGGAGTCTCAAAGCGGCTAACATTCTCCTTTCCCTTCCTCCCCCACAACAAACACTCTGTGATGTGAGTGGGACTGAGAGTCTTCAAAAAAGTGTGACTAGCCCAAGGTCACCCAGCAGCTGCATGTGGAAGAGCGGAGACACGAACCCGGTTCCCCAGATTACGAGTCTACCGCTCTTAACCACTACACCACACTGGCTCTCACACACACTGCAGAAATACCTATTAAATTATGCCCCCTTGAAATTGGGATTGCAGATCAAGAGGTAATTCAGGGAATATTGAATTGTTATAATACATATAGTGACACAACTCTACAAACATTTGCTATTCTATGGTAATAATGTATATATTTCTATATATTAATATTCATTCATTCATTCATTCATTCATTCATTTCAACATGTATATATTAGAACAACAGCATCGCTTCCTTCCTAGGTTGAGCTTTCTTATTGAAAAGGAAAGGAGTCTTTCACTATCAGGACCAGACGGTATCACAATACAAGTTTACTATATGAAGAACCCTCTTAACTTCCTTGGATTGCACTTGAATAATAGTCAACTTTTTTCTAACAACATTGCTGGATTTTTTGGTATGTATTCAGATTTTGCAATGAAGTAGCAATCATCATGTTATCTAAGCTTGGTTTTGATGTAGCACTATAACTTAATACTGTATACCTTATATCCTTAGAACAACGCTGATAGGAAATTAGCATTATTGTCTCTACATTTCAGGTGGAGTGGGGATAAGAAGGGGAGCCCTGATGTAGTGGCTTTCCTAAGTCACCTAGTCAGTTCATGACACCTTAAGTTATGTTTCAACTGGCAACTGTTTGGTTCACAGCTCAATCCCCTCGTCACTACACCAATACTTGGGAGAATTAGGGTGGTAGTGCTGACATGATCATCAGGAGAGTCACTGATGATCTTCATCAGTTTCCAGGCCCATGTTCTTTCTCCTATCTTTGGAGAGGGAACCCAAATGTCAGCTTCTTGGCCATGGCTGCCTCCTGCCTGGGGGGTCACCGTTCCTCACGTACAAGGCAGCTCCACTACAGAAAAGTGGATAAGTGTTGAATAAATGTGTAGAGAAAACTCGGAGGACCACTGAGCTTGTTTTATGAGTAAAACTACCTGCTCCAGTTTAATTATTTATTATTATTCATAGTAGACACAAGTGTAATTCAGTCTATACATTTTGTTTGCTATAGGCCTGTCAAAGGCCATGGTGAGCTCCCAAACAAAAAATACTTCCATCAAGATAAATACTAGACTAGACAGTAGTCAATTGTATCCCGAAATCAAAAAGGAATGAGCCTGTCTTGGGGGAGGGGGGAATGCGTGTTGCAGCTGCTCCAGCATAGCTTTGAGAACTGCAGTTATTTTCCTGTGTTTTTCTTTGTGTTCTGCAGGTCAGTTTTACTCTAATAAACGTCTCCAAAAACAAGGGAATAGAAAGAAGACATTGACTGTACGAGGACAATCATATATTTTCAGAAGGTAAAAGGCACAGAAAAAAACTTGTAGAATATATATATATATATATATATATATATAGAGGCAGTGCAAGACAGGAGTGCCTGGCGTGCTATGGTCCATGGGGTCACGAAGAGTCGGACACGACTAAACGACTAAACAACAACAACATATATATATATATATATGGATGCGGGTGGCGCTGTGGGTTAAACCACGGAGCCTAGGGCTTGCCAATCAGAAGGACGGGGGTTCGAATGACACCGTCTTATATTTATTTTTCCTCAACAAAACACACTATGACTTATTTTCAGGGGATGTCTTATTTCCCCCCCCCCTCCTCCTGCAGTGGCCGGCATTGTTGCTGCGCCTATCACTATGTCTTATTTTCGGGGTATGGCTTATACGTCTTATTTTCGGAGAAACAGGATGATAGATAGATTAGATAGATGATAGATAGATGATAGATAGATGATAGATAGATAGATAGAGATAGATAGAGATAGATAGATAGATAGATAGATATATTTCTTTTCTCTAGCTAAAAATGCCCAGGTACCCTGAGCTTCTCTTTCACCACATACCCTACACTGCTCTGCAATTTTTTTTGGGGGGGGGAGTATTTTACAGGAATAAGAATGTTGAAAGTGATAATAAAATATAGTAAATTGGAAGTGTTTATCTGCAAACGCAGCTCAAAACAGTGTTGCCATGAATTTTCACATCAGCAAAGTATTTGTGGCCCTAGAGGACCCTCGAGAAATAACCCACATCTTTTCTATGCATATAAAAATATATGTATTTTATGCTTGAGATGCAACTTTTTCCCCACTCAATTTTTTTGAGTCAACCCCATGCCTTTCAGGTCTTCAGCACATTCATTAACCTCCCGTTTGTTACTAGCTTTCCTCGGCCAGTTCCCCCAGTCTTTGCCAACGGCAAAAAGTTACCTTTTGTGAAGGAGCAGGGGGTTAACATCAATGGCTTGTTGGGTCCTTGGACCCAATGTCATGCCACCCCTTACCCTGCCTGCTGCTGTCAATAAAGATTTGGCCTGATTTTATCCCATCACCATTGTACAGTATCACATAGCAATGAATTTTGCTATGCAGTTCTCCAAGCAATCAATGTTTACAAAAATGCATATACAGTGGTACCTCGGGTTACAGACGCTTCAGGTTACAGACTCTGCTAATCCAGAAATAGTACCTCGGGTTAAGAACTTTGCTTCAGGATGAGAACAGAAATCATGCGGCAGCAGCGGGAGGCCCCATTAGCTGAAATGGTACCTCAGGTTAAGAGCAGTTTCAGGTTAAGAACGGACCTCCAGAATGAAAAAAGTTCTTAACCTGAGGTACCACTGTATTAGGGGGGAATGTGCATACAAATGTTAGTGAAAATAACATACAGAATGCATTATATTAGAGGAAATTGCTTTCAAAAATGTGTAAATACCACATCCCAAAAAGTGCTTATTAGGAGAAATCTGCATTGAATGTCAATGAATCTTCATGAGGATTTTCAATTTTTTTAATGTGAATTGCTGCACAAACGTGGAGGGCTGAATTTACATGCAGTCATGTTAAAACAAAAACCATTTTCAGGGGAATAACTGAGAAGACCATGCGACTTCGAAGGGGGCTTTTACTTTCAATTGGAACTTATTGTTCTTTTCTCTTTCATTTTTAAGGCAAAACAAGAAAGATTACAGGATTGGACTGGGAGCCATTGTCAATTTTAGCTGCTGGTCACTGGATATAACTCCTTGAAGAACAGCATTTAAAGCAGTAAAAATGTCCATATTTTGTATTAAGCGTAACTATTACATTTCATTCCAGTAATAACTATTAAAATGTAAATGTTTAATGCAGAATTTTAAATGTGGAGTCATTAAATCTAATCATCTAATTGGACAAATTTCAGGGCAGGTTTTTGTTTCGCTTTTTGATAATTTGGCAACACAGACAAGGAACAAAAAATTATTATTTATGGTTACCAAAAAGATTCATATGGAGGGAACCAGTTTAACAAAGACACTGTGTGGGGTGGGGTTGTACACTATCTATAATACGGTTACTAAATATATTCTGAAATCTACTGCTGTTCAGGCTCTTGTTTTCACCTTTATTTCACACACAAAAACCAATCTCCTAAGGAGAAAGTGCTGGAGAAAGTCCCCTTCACTTAATGTGCTATTATATCATGTATTAAATACAGTTATGGCAGTGCATGAGATCTAGATGGATTTTGGAACAAACTAATTGCAATGTAAGCACCTGCCATGTATATATGATTAATGGTATGTTTTCACAACATTTCAAGTATCCTTATGTTTCCAGCAGGAGGGTCACACTGCTACCATTGGGGAAAATGGGCTCTTTCACTAGGATGGGCCATGCTACCTTGATGATGCCATGTCCCATCAGCTCCCATAACACCAGCATAACATGAGAAGGGGGCTAGAGACAGTCCAAGGAAATCCTGTATTCCTATTCCATTATGAGGTGTTAAACATTGCTCCATTAACTCAAATGCACTCACAGCCCACTTTGTGATTAGGGTGCCTAGCTCACTTCAATCACAGTATTGCAACATTACTCTCAGAAATGCCCCAGCAGTCTTTCTACGTTCCAGTGTGGTGTAGTGGTTAAGAGCGGTAGACTCGTAATCTTGGGAACCAGGTTCGCGTCACCACTCCTCCACACGCAGCTGCTGGGTGACCTTGGGCTAGTCGCACTTCTCTGAAGTCTCTCAGCCTCACTCACCTCACAGAGTGTTTGTTGTGGGGGAGGAAGGGAAAGGAGAATGTTAGCTGCTTTGAGACTCCTTAGGGTAGTGATAAAGCGGAATATCAAATCCAAACTCTTCAGGTTCACACATCCTATATTTAAAGAAGATAAGAAACAGTTGACTTAAACTTTTCATCCTTTTTCATTTTTACCATACCATTTCACCCTAAAGGGCCTTCAAATTCACATTACCAGTATTGTCCATTCATTTCCAAAAGTATACACTTAGAAATATGGAAATCTGTTTTTAGATTAGGTCAGTATAATATTCCTCCATCTAGTTCTTTAATGGCTACTCCAGCTAGCAATGGCTTTCCAGGGTCTCAGGAAGAAGGTCTGATCCATTTAGTTTCAAAAAAAATGAAAGGCACAAATACAGGATGGGTGACACCTGGCTTGAGAGCAGTACATGTGAAAAGGTTCTAGGAGTCCTGGTAGACCACAAACTTGACATGAGTCAACAGTGTGATGCAGCAGCTAAAAAAGCCAATGCAATTCTGGGCTGCATCAATAGGAGTATAGCGTCTAGATCAAGGGAAGTAATAGTACCACTGTATTCTGCGCTGCTCAGACCTCACCTGGAGTACTGTGTCCAGTTCTGGGCACCACAGTTCAAGAAGGATACTGACAAGCTAGAACGTGTCCAGTGGAGGGCAACCAAAATGGTCAAAGGCCTGGAAACAATGCCTTATGAGGAACGGCTTAGGGAGCTGGGTATGTTTATCCTGGAGAAGAGAAGGTTAAAGGGTGATATGATAGCCATGTTCAAATATATGAAAGGATGCCATATAGAGGAGGGTGAAAGGTTGTTTTCTGCTGCTCCAGAGAAGCGGACACGGAGCAATGGATTCAAACTACAAGAAAGAAAATTCCACCTAAACATTAGGAAGAACTGTTCAACAGTAAGAGCTGTTCAACAGTGGAATTTGCTACCAAGGAGTGTGGTGGAGTCTCCTTCTTTGGAGGTCTTTAAGCAGAGGCTTGACAGCCATATGTCAGGAATGCTTTGATGGTGTTTCCTGCTTGGCAGGGGGTTGGACTGGATGGCCCTTGTGGTCTCTTCCAACTCTATGATTCTATGATTCTAGTTGCAGATATCAGAGACTGGACTTGGGACTCTGCCACCAAGGTACAGTCATTCATTGCTGCCAAAGGAACCATTAAATCAACATTTAAGAAAGACTTTGCCCCAACCCACTGGAACAGCTTCAAAGCATTAGGGGTGCAAAACTACATGTTCAAAAGAGTCCTCCTGATCCAAGACTGTACTCACATAGAGTTCCAAACAATCCCCACACAGCTCCTTTTCCCAAGCACACTTCTGATCAATGGTATTTCTGAAAAGCTATACATGAAGACCCTTGTGCTTATATTAAATGTAGACAGCCAAATTTTGACATGTGTGGGCACAGCCCAAAAATCTGCACTGAAAAGACACCTCAAGATTCTGCACTTAAATTTTGTCCCAACACCAGCTCAGATTTTTGCCTTTGTCAGCTTCAGGATATGAACCTCAGACCTTTTTTTAAAAAAATGCTTTTTATTAGTTTTTCATACATAATCATTTATACAAACTTATATATTCATACATAATCATTTATACAAACTTATATATTCTTATTCAAAGTAACTGTCCACAATAAAATAATATCGATATACACTCAAAAAATAAAATTGTTAACAATACCACTAGCCATTCTCTCCCAAAATATAACCCCCAAAACCCCACCCACTCCCCTTTATTATCTTAACATCTTCTCTTATCTTCTATCTCCTTTGGTTCCGCCGAACCAGACTTCCACCTTACTTCACATTTGGTTTTCTATCTTCTTTTATCTTTTACCTGCTCTTTATCCTTCATTTCCTTGTGTTTTCTCTTTTTCCAAAACTCATTTATATTCCATTATTACAGTTGTAGGTATTAACTCATGCCAATTAGTGTTATTGTTGGTTTACCATATTTTTTAAAATATTCTGTAAATTTGCACCATTCTTTTTGGGCTTTCTGGTCTTTTTGTTCTCTGACTTTTCCAGTAAGTTTGGCCAATTCCATATACTCTACCATTTTGACCCTCCACTCTTCCACAGTTGGAACCTCCGTTGTTTTCCATTTTTGTGCCAGTAGCACCCTGGCCGCTGTGGTGGCGTACATAAATATTCTTTGATCTTCCCTTTTGATCTCCTTCCCCATTAATCCTAATAAAAACAATTCCGTTTTTTTTGGAAATGTATACTTTAGTAATCTCTTTAACTCATTGTACATTTGCTCCCAGAAACATTTAATTATATCACACCTCCACCATATATGGTATGTATCCCCATCCTCCAACAAACATTTCCAGCATTTTTTATCTCTTTTCTTATAAATCTTGGCCAGTTTAACTGGTGTCAAGTGCCACCAGGATATGAACCTCAGACCTTGCGATGCTGGAGCCCCAGCAATCCTTGACAAAGCTGTTGACAAAAGCCGTATATAAATATTTGCGGCTTTGGTTACCTATTAACATGCTGCAAAATGGATTATAAGGCTGCCCATCCTTCCTGTTTTCTTATTCATTCTTTGACCATGGGGAACCAGCTCCTGTTTTGTACTCTGTTGGCACTGATTCCTGCTTTTGGAACATCCGATTTTTTAATCTCTGATATCAGAAACATCAAGGTAAGCATACAACGAAGCAGCGATCGAAATAATAGGATTGATACAAACAATCCCATGTTGGCAAGGCCCTGCGAATGTAAATGTATTTCTTCCAATGGATGAATATCCCTAGGACTAAAACTGAGTGATGTATGGGTTATTTCTCCTTGTTTCAAAGCAGACTCCTAGATATCCTAGATATTATCTCTTGTACTCAAAGGATCCCTAGATGCCAGGTATGTCCCTTGGCACTATAAGCATCTAGGACTGCAATGCTATACACACTTCTGTGCCAGTAAGGCCCATTGAATTCAATGGGACTTACCTCTGAGAGGATAGGGTTGCACTGTAGGTTACAATTCAGATAATGGGTATGTCAGATCAGTAGAGGCCCTGCCGCTTGTCTTGCAAAGCCCATGTTCTCTGTCTAGCAAAACCATGGTGAGTGATGAAAGGTTGGGAGAGACTGCTGTCTGAACCCCTGCAGACCTGTTCCCAGTAAGGATCGACGATACTGAGCTAAATGGACCAATGGTCTGTCTTGGTGTAAGACACAGGTAGGTAGCCGTCTTGGTCTGAGTCGAAACAAAATAAAAAAAATCCTTCAGTAGCACCTTAAAGACCAACTAAGTTTTTGTTTTGGTATGAGCTTTCGTGAGGCTGTAGATCTCTGATGATGCGTTGTACTGTTTTGACTTGGGTCTGGTGGATTCTGTTGCAGTGTATCTGACGAAGTGTGCATGCACATGAAAGCTCATACCAAAATAAAAACTTAGTTGGTCTTTAAGGTACTACTGAAGGAATTTTTTTATTTGGTGTAAGACAGACAGCTTCCTATTTTCCCATCTCTTCTGCACCTAGTCTCCAGAATGATCAGAGCGAACCCTCAGAATAAAGTGGACAAATGCTTGGAGTCAGTGATGGGCTTTCTGAGGGCTAATAAACTGAAATGCACCTATTAGTGTGAGCATTTCCAAATGAATATGGTAATAATGAAATCTATTATTTTGTTTTTTTTCTTTACAGAAAAGAAATGTTGCAAATACTGTAAGTACTCGTCTTATTTTTAAACTTAGGTTGTTCTTGGCGTAGGGGAGGATAGCCTGAGGGGAGATAACATGCTCCGCCTGGTTTTTAGTGTTTAATCTCCCAATCTCAGCACTGAAATCAGGACACAAAATCCCTCTGCCTTTCCACAGACCATTTGGTTGTGACCCCCCACCTTCAGTATCTGGTGTGAAGATAATATGTTTAATATTACATCCCCTTTTCTTGTATTTTGTACTGCTTGTCAATCAATGATATGTCCTAGGATGTAAGTCTGAAAAGCAATAAAAGTTTTTTTAAAAAAAATAAAAATATCCATCCATCTGCACACTCCTTAGAAAACCTCTGTAAAGAGCAAGCAAAGGGATTCCCAGCTCAGCGCAAAGCACCACAGCGCTTTGATCAGAGAGAAGCCCTCTGCTTGATCTTTACCACCACCCCTGCATTGAGAGTGGGGAAGATGCTGCCTTTTACTCTTCAAGAGCAAGCAGAGGGATTTTGTCTCCTGATCTCAGTGCTAAGCAGCACAGCACTCATATTAGAGACAAGCCCTCTGCTTGCCCTTGGCAGCATTTTTCAGCCATCTCCACCTCAGTAGGGACGGCAGAAAATGCTGGTTGTTTGTAAGTGCATGTATGTTTGTGTTTGTGTGCAAAGTGTATGTATAAGTGTGTGACTATGCATGTGTTGTGAGAGTGCTCTATGCCTGCATGCCTCATGAGTTTGTGTGTTGTATGTGTGCTGAGTGTCTGTGGTCTGCATGTATGCGGCATGTGTCGTGCATGCATGTGGAGATGCACATACATACAATGGCTACTCCCACTGCTGGCATTGTGGCCCTTGATCAAAGAAAGGCTAGTTAACCCCTTAGTTATAGGTACATCCCATTAATGACAAAACTCTTTATTATTACATTGGTTCTGTTTTAAATTTTAATGTTCTTAGCCCTACTAATTATTTCAAGATATGGAATTTGCAATGCAAGATAGGAAAGTTTCATGGTCAGTGGTCAAATTTGGGTTTACCTGAATTGTGGAAAGAACGCATGTTTTCGAGTCCCAGAAAATGTAACACTGCAATCAAACTTTGTTCAGCATATTTGCCTAACTTGCTTAATAAATCAAGGACAGGGGAAAGGGTATGTAGAAATACGGGGTTAAATAAACAAGCAGGAATAACAAAAAAATCAGCACTAACTTCCCTTTTCATTTGGGAATAGGTTGGGGGCTTGCCGCATGTTCAGGAGCAAAAGTACACATGTGTATTGTGCCTGTTGGGCAACTGGAAAGTGATGAAAGGTTAACGACACCCCCTTTCCTTATCAAAATCTGAGCCACTACAATGATTTTGAAGTAAAATAAAAATAAAAAATAAAAAGTGGACTGGAGTGGAGTGGAGTGGAGTGGAGTGGAGAGAATCCAATGAAGGAATCTTCTATACTAGGAGAGTTTATAGCAGGCATCCCCAAACTGTGGCACTCCAGATGTTTTGGCCTACAACTCCCATGATCCCTAGCTAACAGGACCAGTGGTCGGGGAAGATGGGAATTGTAGTCCAAAACATCTGGAGGGCTGAAGTTTGGGGATGCCTGGTTTATAGAATAAGCACTCTAGAGCAATGTTAAGTTTGTCACTTGACTCCTGGTAGTCTCTACAATTCCTCCCTGAGGTATTAGTTAACAATATTGACAATAAAGACATACCTCTCCTCCTCAGGGCCACTTCACACTGTAATGTTTCTGGGTCCAATAACAGGCACCAATAATGACTCACTCACTGGATCATCACCTTGTTGTGGTGAGTGGGATTGCCCGTTCCTATATGACCCTTGTGAGCAAAGCCGTCAAGAGTCTAGTACTCCCAGCAGAGTCACCCAAGCTGGTAAGGTAAAAGGGAAAGAGCTAGTCAAAGAATGATCCAAGAAGTCCTGAATGGAAGAACAGGCGAAAGATAGCAAGTGGTATGTTACAATGGCTGTGGAGGTAGATAAAGGCTGCAGCAGATAATAATCTACCAGTCATCGTGACACTGCAAAGACTGTGCATTAGTCAAATATCAACAGTGTTGAAGCAATGATTCTTCAGCATCAACTTCGTTGGACTGGTCATGTTGTTCGGTTGCCTGATTATCATCTTCCAAAGCAACTACTCTATTCCAAACTAAAGAATGGAAAGTGTAATGCTAGTGGTCAACAAAGGAGGTTTAAAGACTCCCTCAAGGCAAATCTTAAAATGTAGTATAAACAGCGACAATCGGGAAACACTGGCTTGCGAGCGTTCCAACTGGAGAACAGCCTTTAACAAAGGTGTCATGGACTTTGAAGACGCTCAAATACACCTCTCTGCTTCCTAGGAAAGTGCAATAGTAATACAATCTGTTAAGTTGAAAGTCTGCATAACATTCCTATGGTAGTCAATCAGATATGAATAAAACAAAATACAGAATGGGTACAGTTAAAGGGGATTTCCAAGGTCTCAATACTGTAAAGGTAATAATGAAAAACCTGTATTTTGTGTATCTTATATTGTATTTTTAAGTTGTGAACCACCATGGGATCTATGGGTATAGGGTGGTATACAAATTTAATAAATAAAAATAAAAATCTAACAGTAGCACTTTGCCAATATAGTAGTGAGGATCATGTTATTCCATCATTTCTATCAAAAATATCAAGAAAATGAATAATAACTCTATCTACTGTTTCATTTCTGTTCCACATAGAGGGATTTAAACGGTGTACTAAAATTAATGTTTTATTTACAGTGGAACCTCTACTTACGAATTTAATCCATTCCGAATGCACATTCGTAAGTAGAAACATTCGTAAGTCGAAACAATGTTTCCCATAGGAATGCATTGGGAATGGATTAATTCGTTCCGGGACCTAAAAAAAGGCACTTTAAAGGCCGGTGGGAGGCTGGCGGCGGTGGCTGCGAGGGCCCGATCCAGCCCTATGGCTGGATCGGCAGGTGGGGAGGCCGGCGGTGGCGATGGGCCCGATCTGGCCCTATGGCTGGATCGGCAGGTGGGGAGGCTGGCGGAAGGCCAGCGGTGGTGGTGGCGAGGACCTGATTTGGCCTTCGGATGTCAAAAAAATTCGTAAGCGCGTGCCAATTTCCCCCCGAATTTTTTGTAAGTACAGTTCTTCGTAAGTCGAGGTACCACTGTATATATATCTTGCTCATTCAAATTCTGATTGGTTATTGTTTCACTATCGCATCAAACAAATGGTGGTGATTTTTAGTTTCTCTGTCTCTCCAGATCACTGATGGAATAGATATTTACAGCCTGAAAATTGAGTGCTTTGTTACCTCCCGATTTTCCCACAATGTCATCACTAGTCGAGCTGTCAATCGTGCCAATGTGTCCAAGGAAGCTTTATTTGATGTGGAGCTTCCAAAGACGGCTTTCATTACCAACTTCACCATGTGAGTACAACTTACTTTCTAAACAACTGTATTGTGGAATTGAGTACAACTCATTCTTCGTAGACTTAAAATACTTGGTGTTTCATTATTTTCTTTGCTTTCCATCCAATTTCTTTAGCTAAAGTGTGATGGGTAGTGTCACAGTGGCCGGAGTGGACTACTTCAGAGTAACGACGCTACGCAGCTCTGCATTTTATTCTTTTATTGGTGCTGCGTATTTACAGTGCTCAAGTCATTGCTATTTACACGGAGCGATGTTGTCAGTCGGTTTCAGAACCTCCTAATGGCTTTTGGCGCGTCTTTCTCCAACACAAAAGCTTTGGCAGACCCATCCTCTTGCCCCTCCTCTTCCTGCGTAATTCTGGAGTTGGGGGGATGGGTCTTCCCCCCTTACTTGCCCCTTCCTGTCCCACCTGGGACCCTGGCTCCTCTACCTTGCCTGAGCCTCGGACACGACTTCCTGCTTCCCCACTGGAATCGGAACTCTCCCTGCTTTCCCCTTTGCTCGGGGACGGGCTTGAACTCAGGAGGGGAGGGACTTCGCGATATCCCCTGTCCCTCACATCCACCCCCCTCCCAAGCTCTCCTTCACCCCTCCCCAGGCCCCCCCCATGTGTCGGTGACGACTGGAAGCCTAAAAACTCGGTGCTCTCCGAGCCCGTTGGTGTGAACACCTCCCCCCAGTCCTGCGAGCCCCCCCCCTTCCGCCTGGGAGGACGGGAATCCCAAAAAGTCCGTGGCGTCAGAGCTGGTGGGGGTAAAAATGTTTTGCCAATCTGCTCCTTCCTCTGACTGGGTGGATCTTGGCGACACCCATACCTCATCCTCTGGTTCCTCAAACTCCGCTTCCCAGCGCCATGGTGAGCTGTTCTCCCGTGCCTCCTCCTCCTCCCCCTCCCTTTCCATGTGCCAGGGCTTGGGTCTGTGGGGAAAGAGGGCGTGAAATTCTTCCACCAAGAATTCCTCCTGTATCTGAGTGGCGGGAACCCATTCATTCTGGGACGGTGGAGCATCCTCCCATGCCATGAGGTACTCCAGGCCCCCCACCCCCCACCTTGAATCCAGGATGGCCGTGGCCTCATTGAGTTGCTCCCTGCTTTCCCTCTCCCCCCCTCCCTCGGGGGTTTGTTCGCTGTCTCTGAGCCTGCTGCTTTCCCTGTACGGCGACAGCAGCGATCTATGAAACACTGGATGCACCCTCATGTCCTCTGGCAGTGCCAGCCTGTATGCCACCGGGTTGACCTGTTGCGTGACCGTGAAGGGGCCCAGCCATTTGGGTGCCAGCTTTTTGCACCTCCCTCTGGTGGGAAGGCCCTCCGAGGACAACCACACCTTGTCCCCCACCCTGATGACCTCCCCTTGTCGCCTGTGGCGATCTGCCCCCTTTTTGTACGCTTCCTTGGCCCTCTCCAAGTGTTCTCTGAGCTGCTGGTGCACCGTCTCCAGTTCCTCTGCCCAATCCTCAGCCTGTGGGCCCTCCTCCTCCTCCTCCCTCTCCCTCTCTGGGAAAGATCTGAGGTCGCGCCCGTAATTGGCCTTAAAGGGCGACACCCCTGTGGAGACGTGCACTGCATTGTTGTAGGCAAATTCTGCTAGTGGCAAGCGATCCACCCAGTCCGTTTGCCGCTGGCTGACGTAGCATCTCAGGTACTGCTGCAGAATGGCGTTGACCCTCTCCGCTTGTCCGTTGGTCTGCGGGTGTCTAGCCGTCGACAAGCTGACCTCCACCTGCAGGAGGTTCATGAGCCGCCGCCAGAACCTGGAAACAAATTGGCGGCCACGATCCGAAATAACCCTTAAAGGTAATCCATGCAGTCTGAAAATGTGATCAACAAACAGTTTGGCTGTCTCTTCTGCCGAGACTGCCCTGGCACACGGTATAAAGTGACACATTTTGGACATGAGGTCCACCACCACCAACACTGCAGTCTTACCCCTGGACGAAGGCAGATCTGTGATGAAGTCCATGGACACCACTTCCCACGGCCTGTGTGGTGTGGCTAAGGGCTCCAGCAACCCTGGTGGCGCTGCTCTGACCACCTTCGCCCGCTGGCAGGTGGTACAGCCCCTTACATAGTCTCGAACATCTTCCCTCACCCCTGGCCACCAGAAGTGTCTCATGACTAGGTGAGTGGTCTTGTCCCTTCCAAAATGCCCCGCTGTAGGGTTGTCGTGCATCTGCTTGAGGACCGTACGTCGAAGCTGGGTGGTGGGTAGGTACAGCGCACCCTTGTAGAAAAGCAGCCCTCTGCGTTCTGCAAAGTCTTTTGCCTGCTCCCTCCCCCCTCTCAGTTCTCTGAAGATGCGGTTGGCAAATTCATCCGCTGCCGTCAGTGCTGTGAGTTCTGCCTCGCTCACCACTGCTGCTCCGCAGGACCATGCCGACGGGGGGAAAATGTGCCTTGGGGCTGGTGGCGCCTCCTCCTCCATGTACTCTGGCTTGCGGGAGAGGGCATCCGCCCTGACATTCTGCTCTCCTGGGATGTAGTGTATGGAGAAGTTGAAGTTCGAGAAGAACTCCGCCCACCGTATCTGCCGCTGGTTGAGCACCCTGGCAGTTCTCCAGAACTCCAGGTTCTTGTGGTCTGTGCACACCTGGATGGGGTGCTTGGCGCCCACCAGGAAGTGTCTCCAGTGCTGGAACGCCGCGTGGATCGCAAGAAGTTCCCGATCAAAAACTGTGTAGTTTCGCTCGGGCTGGGTCAACTTCCTGGAGAAGAAGGCACAGGGTCTCCACTCTCTGTTGGCGTCCAGTTGCAACAAAATGGCGCCCACAGCCTTATCAGAAGCATCTGTTTCAATGCGTAGGGGCGCGTCCTGAACCACGTGGAACAGGTTCTGGTCTGAGGCGAACACCCTCTTGAGGCTTTCGAACGCTGCTTGCGCCTCTGGTGTCCACCTGAACTTCTGCTTGCCTCTCAGGCAGTCAGTGATGGGAGCCGTAACTCGAGAGAAGTTCTTGATGAACTTCCTGTAGAAGTTGGCAAAGCCTAGTAGGCGTTGGGCATCTTTGCGCGTCCTGGGGCTGTGCCAGTCCAGGATGGTCTGCACCTTGTCCTTGTCCATTGCCAGCCCCTTGTCTGACAGCTTGTAGCCCAGGAAGTCCACCTCCTTGGTGTGAAACTTGCACTTCTCCAGCTTCACATACAGGTGGTTCTCCTTCAGGCGCTGTAACACCTCCCTGACGTCCTTCACGTGCTGCACTGGGTCGTTGGAGTAAATAAGGATGTCATCCAGAAAGACCAAGCATTTCCTGAAGAGTAGGGACCCCAGGACGTGGTGCATGAAGGCCTGGAAGCATGCTGAGCCCCCTTGCAACCCGAAGGGCATCACCAGATATTCAAAAGAGCCCAGAGGCGTGAACATCGTGGTTTTCCACTCATCGCCTTCCCGGATCCTGATCAAGTTGTACGCCCCCCTCAGGTCTAGCTTGGTGAAAATCTTGCCTCTGCGTGCCGCTGTCAGGAGATCATCCACTCTGGGCATGGGGAAAGCCACTGGCTCTGTCACCGAATTCAGCCGTCTAAAATCCACCACAAGACGGCGCTGTTGCGTGTCTTTCTTGTCCACCCAGAAGACCGGGCTGCCCCCTGCTGCCTTGCTTTCTCTGATGAACCCCCGCTTGAGGTTCTTGTCGATAAAAGCGCGCAGATCCTCCAGTTCCTGGTCTGACATGGCGTACAGCTTGGCTGGGGGTATAGTTGCCCCAGGCACCAGGTTGATCTGGCAGTCAAAAGGCCTGTGTGGGGGCAGGTGGTCGGACTCCGCTTCACTGAAGACCTCCTGCAGGTCCCAGTATGGTTTGGGTATCGCCTCACCCCCTTTGACGTGCATGGTGGCCACCGTGGCTATCGGAGGCCCCTCCCCTGGTTGGTGCTGCATGCAATGTTCCAGGCAAAAGTCCGATCCAAAAGTGATGCATCTCTGATGCCAACTTATGGAGGGGTCGTGGCGCGCCAGCCAGCTCATGCCCAAAACGATTGGGGGGTCTGAGATGGTGGTGACGTTGAATGCCAGTGTCTCTGAGTGCCTTCCAACCGTCATTCTCATGGGGGGGGGTTTGATGAGTGATGGCCCCTCCCAGCAGCTCTCTGCCGTCAATGGTTGCCACGTGCAGAGGAAAATCCAGCTGCAGAAGCTGGATCTGGTGCTCTTCTGCAAAGTTTCTCGAGAAGAAGTTGGCTGAGGCACCACTGTCAATTAGGGCGAGGACCGTCAATGGATAGCCATTTGGGAGCGTGAGCGTCACTTCTAGAACCACTCCTGCTCTGGGAGGGGTGGGCTGGCTCTGCTCCTCTCTGTGCGGGTGGGTGGGCTGGGGCTGTTGTCTGCTGACTGTGCCTGGCTGCCGCCCCTTGTCTCCTGCAGCCAGGCTTTCCCGTTTCCCTGCTGTGGTGCTGCGTCAGTGGGGGAGGGCACAACCGTTCCCGCCTTTCCTTGCCACTCCCTGCGATGTGGGCAGTCTCTGACGAGATGCTGGGGGGAGTTGCAGAGAAAGCAATTCCCACCCCTTCCCTCCTTGCGTCTTGGCGCCGCTGGGGTTTGAAAAGCCCGCGCGCGCGCGCTATCAATCTGCATGGGTTCCTGGTCCTGACTGGCCCCAGGCGTGGCTTGAAAGGGTTGTTGAGGGAGTGGCTTCTCCTGCGACCGTGGGAACCAAGCCCGCTTTGCGCGCGTTGCTTGCTTGTCGCTCCATCTGGATTCCTGCCTCACCCCCACCGCCAGAGCCGCTTTGCTCAGTTGATCCATATTACTGGGCTTTGGACCTCTCGAGAGCTCATCCTTCACCTCCTCATGCAACCCCAAGTAAAACGCCGCTTGCATTGGGGCAGACTCCAGATCCCACCCCAATCTGTGCACCAGCATGGTGAATTTCGCCCAATACGCGCGAACTGTCATATTTCCTTGGCGTAAATTATGAAGTTCCTCCTTAGTCTGGTCCATATGACTATCGGACGAATACATCGTTTTCAAACCTTCTAGAAATAGTTTGACATTCTTCATGCAAGGATTCCTTGTTGCAATTAACGGTCTTAGCCACTCCCTGGCCGCCCCTGTAAGGTGCTCCACAATAAACGCTACTCTGTGCTCATCATCAGGGAACTCATCGTGGTGCAGCTCAAGAGCATACACAATCTCAGTCTCAAAGCCCTGAAACTCCTTCGGGTCTCCATTGAACTTGCTTACTAGGGTCCCGGCTCTCCTTCCTGGCAGCACTTGGACTTGGGGTGCCCCTCCCGCCTTGTTTTTCTCTGCATCCAGCTTGTTTTGGAGGTCTACCGCCACCGCCCTTAAATGCTGCTCTTTTTCCTGGAGCTCTCTCACCTGTTCCGCAAGTTGTAGCCGGTCGTCCTGGACCTTCTTAGTCTCCTCTTTAGCTGCCTTCAATTCTCCCTGCGCCTGCAGCGACAGCTGTTGCAGTTCTAGCTGGGCTTGCTCAGCGATCTGCCGCCACTTCTCCGCCTCTGACACGCTCATCCCGGCAACTCCAAAGTAGCCCAAAAATGATTAGGAGGTTGCTGTCACAGTGGCCGGAGTGGACTACTTCAGAGTAACGACGCTACGCAGCTCTGCATTTTATTCTTTTATTGGTGCTGCGTATTTACAGTGCTCAAGTCATTGCTATTTACACGGAGCGATGTTGTCAGTCGGTTTCAGAACCTCCTAATGGCTTTTGGCGCGTCTTTCTCCAACACAAAAGCTTTGGCAGACCCATCCTCTTGCCCCTCCTCTTCCTGCGTAATTCTGGAGTTGGGGGGATGGGTCTTCCCCCCTTACTTGCCCCTTCCTGTCCCACCTGGGACCCTGGCTCCTCTACCTTGCCTGAGCCTCGGACACGACTTCCTGCTTCCCCACTGGAATCGGAACTCTCCCTGCTTTCCCCTTTGCTCGGGGACGGGCTTGAACTCAGGAGGGGAGGGACTTCGCGATATCCCCTGTCCCTCACAGGTAGTTTACAAATAGGCTCAGTGGCTCTGAAAATATATCAACAAGCCCACTTTGTGTAATAAGTTTTCCTCATGACGGGCATATTTGGTAAAAACTACAGTTTCCTCATAAAAGGGACCCAGGTGGTGCTGTGGGTTAAACCAGAGTCTAGGGCAGGGGTGTCAAACTCAAATTCATCGAGGGCCGCATCAGCAGTTTGGTCACCCTCAAAGGGCCGGTTGTGTCTGTAGGTCTATGTGTCCACTCTTTATTATCATAAATTATTGTCACTGCATTCAATTCCTGTTTTTTGTAATAATGTAAGCTCATTCCCGCCCCCACGCGGATCACATTCCTGCATTGTGGCGCGTGTGTGGGAGGGGATGTAAACAAGGGAAATTTGAACAAAAGGTGGGGATCGACGGCTTCGGGGGGGGGCTCAACTAAACCTTCGGCAGGAAGAAGAAAGCCACTGCTGGGATTAAAAACCTGCAGATGGAAAGAGGGCTTCCCTCTCCCGCCCTGCGCACACCCAAACCCCGCTAGGCAGGATGCCACACACTGCAACCCACCCCATGCTTTGGAGAGGGGCAGGAACATGCGGTGCAGCGCCAACTCCTGCTTTGCTTTTACATCCTCCCTCCTCAGCGCCAGAGTCCCTTCCCCTCGCGCTGAGGGAGGGCAGCGGATTTCCCGAGGAGGAAAGCAGCGGCAGCCCCAGCGGACGTGCATCTTCGCCTCAGAGCTGCTCTTCCCCCCCCACCCTGTTGTCGCTGTTGTCGTCTTCGCCGCCGCCTCTCCCTACTGGGACTGCAGGCAGAGGAGGCTTGAAAACCTCCCCCCCCCAAAAAAAATTCCCCTCCCACCTACTCAAACCGCGAGGCGACTCCATCTGGAGCCCTACATCACGAGGGGCTGAGAGGAGGCGGCGGCAGAGCGGGAAGAGCAGGAACCCGTGCCGTCGCCGTCGCCTCCCTCCCGGCCGCCCCCCGGGGAGCAGCTCCGCCGGAACTGAGAAGCCAAAGGGCGGCTCGGGGTGGGGGGCAGAGCAAAAGCCAGGCACCCTCCCGAGTGTCTATGAGGAGAAAACGGGGGAAGAGGGAAGAGAAACCCGGCTCCATCAAGAGAGCGGCTGTTGCGCTTCGCCTACTTCCCCCTCAGGCTCACTCCGCGTCCCTTTTGCCCGCTCGCTCGCCCACCTCCCGGATGCAGCCGAGGAGAGGAAGGGAAGCGGCGGGCGGCGGCTCCCCAGTGCCGCCTCACTCGCTCTCGGAGACAACAGCAAAGCCCGCCAAAAAAAAATCCAGCGCTGCTCCGTCCCGGCACCAACTTTGCCGGCGGCGCCTGTAGGGCTTTCCTACCTCCTCGGCGGGCTTCCTCCTCCTCCTCCTGCATCTCACTTCCCCGTCTGGCCGCTGTGCCACCGCCTCCCTCAGCCTCATTCGAAATTGAAATTCCCTGGCCAAGGCCGTCAGCGCGGCTCCAGCGCCCCGGCCTCCGCCTGCAGCCCCGCCCCCGGTTTTGACCCTCGGCCAATCGCAGGCTCCAGAACTACTGTCAGTGGCTACTGTTGGCGGCGGCTACGCGGGCCACATGACGAGGTCTGGCGGGCCGGATTAGGCCCCCGGGCCTTGTGTTTGACACCCGTGGTCTAGGGCTTGCTGATCAGAAGGTCGGCGGTTCGAACCCCTGCAATGGGGTGAGCTCCCGTTGTTCGGTCCCAGCTCCTGCCCACCTAGCAGTTCAAAAGCACATCAAAGTGCAAGTAGATAAATAGGGACCGCTCCGGTGGGAAGGTAAACGGTGTTTCCGTGCACTGCTCTGGTTCACCAGAAGCAGCTTTGTCATGCTGGCCACATGACCTGGAAGCTGTCTGCGGACAAACCTATAGAGCGAGATGAGCGCCGCAACCCCAGAGTCAGACACAACTGGACCTGATGGTCAGGGGCCCCCTTTACCCTTTACAGTTTCCTCATACAATACAATACTTAGCCCAACATTTACCAACCTGGTGCCTTCCAGAGGTTTTGGGCTGCAATTCTCATGAGCTACAGCCAGCATGGACAATGATCCAATATGATGGAAGCTGTAGTCAGAAAAAAAACATCTGAAGGCTGCTCTACCTCAATTGTTTCAACTGCAAAACTCTGCCACTGCCCTGCCTTGCCCAAGCACTGTTCAGGAGTGCTGTGGCAGTGCCAGTGTTAGGAGGGTGGCCCTGTGGGTGTGTCCCATCACACCAGCTGCTACTGCTCAGCTGCATTGGCACATGATGAGTTCATCAAAGTCTTATTTGGGGTATAGCCGCCCCTTCCATCTCAGAGCAACCCAGGAAGCTTCTTTCCATCTAGCCCAGTGTTGTCTAGTGGCTGGCAGGAGCTTTCTGGGGTTTCAGACAGGACTCTGTCTCATTGCACCCTAAAGTTGCCAGGGATTGAGCCTGGGGTTTAAGCATGGAAAGCAAGTACTCTGAGCTCACACCCTTCCTCTTTGACCTTGCAAAACAATTGATATTCTACTACATGGTACTTAGTACACCTAACCCAGGGGTGTTGGGTGTATTAACAGCATTGTTGCTGGTCTCAGCTTCCAATCGGACTTCAACAACATGGCCAAAGGTCAGAGATGATGACAGTTGGCATCCAACAACATTGAAAAGTCATCACACTGGATGCCCCTGGCTTAACGCTTAAGACAGTTGAAAACATTCATCGTTTAAACAAATGTACAATGTACCCAGAAAAAGACGAAGTCCTGTAAACTATAATGTGGAGGGAGGCAATGTGATTCACTTGATAAGTCACAAAGAAGGCCAATGAAATTATTTTCAGATATCTCCATAGAAGTTCAGGTATTTATTTACCTGCTGTTTCTTCTCTAGGACTATTGATGGTGTCACCTACCCTGGAATAATAAAGGAAAAAGAGGCTGCCCAGCAACAATATCAAACGGCAGTTTCAAGAGGACAGACTGCAGGTCTTGTAAAGTGAGAGTGAGACCCTTCCATATCCTGATAGTTTATTTACACTCATAGAATCCTAGTATTATAGAGTGGGAAGGGAACCTGAGGGCCATCTATGTGGTTTTTGTGTTTATAGTTTTTATTCTTATTTTGTGAACCTCCTTGAGATCTATGTCCACAGCATTCTCCTAATCCACCAAGCTTGTAACTCGTATCAAAAGAAATTAGATTTGTCTGCCACAAGTTGTTTTTGAGAAACCGATGCTGGGCTTTAGCGATCACTGCATCCTTTTCTAAGTGATCACAGACTAACTGTTTAATTATCTGTTCTTGGACCTTTCCTGATATTGATGCCAAACTGACTGATTGATAGTTACCTGGGTCTTCCCCCCCCCAACTTTCTGAAGATAGGTACAACATTTGTCCATCTCCAGTCTGCAGAGCCACTTCCGCGCCTGCGCCGCAGGTGGGGTTGTGGGCTGCCCGACTGAACCATTGCGTAGGGGCTGGGAGCTCAGCCCCTACGTGATGGTATGTTCCCGCCTGCGTCACCCCCGACTGGCCAATTAGATGGAGGAGGGGCAAGTTACGTCATCAGCTGCCCTAATTTGGAGAAGTAATTCCGTTAAATGATTCCGGGGGCGAGGCTTGGTCCTGAGCCTGGAGTTGCCTGGGCCGTAAGGCACGCCCCTTCGGTGGCCACAGGAGGAGCTCTAGTAGATCTACGTCACGGGGCTCCTTTCTGGTGGTTAACTTCTCACAGACTTCAACACACGGGTTGGAGTCGGATATAGTCTGTTATGTTCCAACGCCTAAGCCAATTCCGCTCTACATGCATAATTAATAAAGTTGTGGCCTTAACCACCCAATTAATTAAATCTTAATCCCGGTGTCATGAGTCTTTATTCTGGAGAAGGAGGGCATATTGCCACACAAGGACCTCACCTGTTCTCCAATAATTATCCAAGAACATTATAGACAGAGCCTCTGTGATTACACCCACAAGCTTCTTTAGTACCCTTCGGTGCAGCTCATCAGGCCCTGGAGATTTGGATTATTATTTTTTAAGTTTACAAATCTAAGGCAGGCATCCCCAAACTGCGGCCCTCCAGATGGCCTACAACTCCCATGATCCCTAGCTAACAGGACCAGCGGTCGGGAAAGATGGGAATTGTAGTCCAAAAATCTGGAGGGTCAAAGTTTGAGGATGCCTGATCTAAGGGTTTCAATGGGGTTGTTACTTTTGTAACATTAATACTGTTAACCTTATAAACAAGCTTCTTTTTAACCTGTGAAGGGCTTCTGGAAGAAAAACTGAAAAATTCACTGTTTCAGTCAACATTGCAGCAGCCAGCAAAGTCACTTTTCAGATGCAATACGAGGAGCTATTGAAGAGATCTTTTGGAAAATATGAATTGTTTCTAAAAGTAAACCCAAAGCAGCTTGTCAATAACTTTGAGGTAATGTACCTATTATATTAAATGGAACTGTTGTGAAAGTTTGCCAAAATTATATTGTATGAGTGACAAAAGCTCAAAGAACTGGATGCATCTTGTTAAAGAAGATAGGTGATTGGTTCTGAGTTACCTCTCCTTGCTGCAAGGGTGTCTGCTGTAGTTAAGATGCTTAACTCCCTCTGAACTGTAATATCTGTGACTTTGTCAATTATAGCATTATTCAAATTAACATTTCAGATCGAGGCAAACATATTCGAGCCCCAGGGCATCAGCTTTCTGGAAGCAGAAGGATCTTTCATCACCAATGACTTGTTACCAGTCATACATAAGTCTTTCTCGGGGAAAAGGGTATGTTTTACAATGATACATAAGGACAGTTCCACAGCACTAAAAATGTTCACCAAACTTGAGACAGAAATAATTAATTGGGAGGTCTGGGCTAGATGTTTATTTGTGGCTTTGCCTTGTACTTTCAGAGTATTTAATCTTCAAGGTACTTACTCTCTTGCAATGTTATTGTTCATGTTTTCGACAGTAATGCCAGGTGAAGAACAAAAAAACTTTCATAATTGTTTGTTAAAATTTCACATGGATGGATGCTTGTGCTTTCAGGGTCATGTTTCTTTCAAGCCTACCATGGACCAACAGCGAACTTGTGTAGATTGTCAAACAACACTGTTGAGTGGAGATTTTGTCATAAAATACGATGTGAACAGAGAAACCCCAGGCAATTTACAGGTAAACAGAACTGATTTGAACTGATGTGCCAGTGGATGTGAGTGTAATGTCATCCAACACTTGTTTTTGTTTTTGTTTTTCAGATGGTCAACGGGTACTTTGTACATTTCTTTGCACCACAAAATGTTTCACATTTGCCCAAGAATGTTGTTTTCATTATAGATATCAGTGGCTCAATGTCCGGACGAAAACTAGATCAGGTAACCAAGTACTCTAAAATCAACTCGAAATGTAACCAACCCTTAAGTTAATGGAGAGAGAATATCCCATAATCATTTATTCCAAGCAGTTTAGACAGAATGCCTGCAGAGTTTAGTGGGTGCTTTTGCTGAGTATATACTTAAGTCATTTAGAGCCTGGCTGCAGGATATTAAGTTTTTGTGATTAGGGCAAAAAGGGCAATTGATAGTAGACAGCTCACCTTATTTGAGAAACCATTGTCTTCTGGAGAAATGGTAGAAAAGATATTCTTTTACTAATTTATAAACTATTACTGTCCCCTTTTAACAGTGCTATAGACACTGTGAAATAGTAGTGGGACAACATTATGAAAGATGAACAGCCTTTGGACAAAACCTCCTTTCTATTCAACTTTGGCAAGGAATTGGGAGATACTCTTAAAAAAATATATAGATTTATTTAACTCCCAGAAGACTGCTGCTGATGCACCCTAATTGTCAGGAGGTCCTACACATGAGTAGGGATGCGGGTGGCGCTGTGGGTTAAATCACAGAGCCTAGGGCTTGCTGATCAGAAGGTCGGCAGTTCAAATCCCTGTGACAGGGTGAGCTCCCGTTGCTTGGTCCCAGCTCCTGCCAACCTAGCAGTTTGAAAGCACGTCAAAGTGCAAGTAGATAAATAGGTACTGATACAGCGGGAAGGTAAACTGTGTTTCCGTGTGCTGCTCTGGTTCGCCAGAAGCGGCTTTGACATGCTGGCCACATGACCTGGCAGCTGTACGCCGGCTCCCTCAGCCAATAACACGGTCACGACTGGATAACGGTCACGACTGGACCTAATGGTCAGGGGTCCCTTTACCTTTACCTACACACGAGTAGGAGTCCGGCAGAGACACATGCCCAACTGGCATGTTCTCTACCTCCTGGTCGATCAGGAGATTCAAAAGCTTTCTCCAGCCTGAACATCACAGCGACTGATACCAAGAGGCATCAGCACACTTCAGGATCAGCAGAGTATAGGCAGTCAGCATTCATACTCAGTAGCGCAGCAATTTGGCTAAACTACGTTTACATATATACACTTGGCGCATCGTAACTCAGCTCCTTCCTCTTCAGCATCAGACACCAAAGAGAAAGAACAGAGGACAAAAATCCTACATCATGGAAACACAGTAATATAGTATCCATGTTTCACCAAAACCGCTTGACCGGTTGCGTTCAAATTTTGACACAATGCCGCATCGAATATGAAACCAACCCCGTACCATTTTTAAAGACAGATGCCACACCTGGGCCAGGAAAAAACCCCAAACCCACGTGCTCCAGAACTCACAAATCAGACAAAAGTGCATGCTGGGAAAAGAACCAGGTTGCAAACCACCGCCCTCTAGCAGTGGCTACACTGGTACTGCACCTATAAAAACATCCCTCTCAACAGCACCTCAGCTCCTGTTTAAATACTAGGCTGAAGCCTTTACAGACTAGGCCGAATTGAGGTACTGAGTCGCCTGGGTGGGGGGATGGGACCAATCACAGGGATGAGCCGGGAATGGGGGCAGGAAGAGTTGTGATACGTCATGGGTCAGGACATGGTGGAGGGAACCACAGGGATAACCTGGGGTGGGGGGGAGGGGCGGGATACGTCATGGATTGGCACAGGGTGGGGTGAATCACAGGGCTGCGCCTGTGTAAACAGAACATGCATAAAACAGGGGGACTCTGAAGGTGAGGGGAGTCTGAAGGGGGGCGCTGAGCCTCCATTTAACAGACTGAGCCACAGCAACGCGTGGCAGGGTCAGCTAGTGTGATATAAACAATCCCATGACTGCAACACGGGGAATGAATCCTAACATATGTTGGGATATGTTGGAGAGGGTGTCAGATAACTGGTACCTATTATCATTTGGGAGGGAGACTATGCCTTAATACAGCAATTTTGGTTCTTCATCTTTGTGGAAATTGACAAAATTACTAAACAGCACTATAACACTTTGTCCACATTAATAATGACCTGATATGCTTGCTTATGCAAGCAGCGAGAACTGTTATAGTAAGACACTGGAAGAAACTAGAAGAAGTAAATGTTATAAACTGGTATAGAAAGGTATGGCAGACTTCACTATTAGAAAAAAATGACAAATGGATTGAGACTTCCACAGGGACAAATTTAAAAAGATAATTTTACTGCAATTTGAGTTAACTATAGATTTTATGAGCACAGCCATATATGGTAATCTTATGGCAGCAGCTTTTCAAATTGTATAACCTCCCCTTTCTTTGGTGAACTGGGGGAAAGGGAAAGATTTATTTTATAAAACCTCTTTATCATAACATCACGTATACCACTGGTGCTCTAGCTGTATTACTATTTTGAATTAAGGTTTAATCATTTCTATTACTTCCATTCATCTCAAAGTATTATTTATTTTAAGATTTTGCACTATATTTGGGAGTGGGTTCCCCCCCCCCATTTTATGTGAATCGTGATTTACTATATATTAGTTGTAGTTTGATTAGTTTGTTGTATTCTTTTATTCTTTGGTATGTTATACTGGTGTAACACCAAATCAGTTATTGAGCATGTTACTCTTATGGAAATTCCAATCTTGGTGTTTTATAACTCTTATCGTGGAAAAAATATTTGTTGTTCTTATTGTTAAAGACTTGATAAGCCTTTTTTATTTTTTAAAAAATCACTGATTGTCCAGTAGAGGTAGAAAAAAGAGCATTCCCCACCGCAACTCTCCCTTGCCCATGAAACAATTGATTGGTGGTATTCTCCTATTCTACAAGAGCTCAATGCTCACAGAAGATGCCCAGCAGTTCCCCATCAGGGACTCTATATAAGAATCCAGGGTATCCAGAGTTCCTACAGAACCGTTGAGAGCTCCCAGGGTCATGCCTTGCAAGCTGTTGTCTCTGCAAGCACTGAGCTCCACATGAAGCCTTATATGTTTTCTGGACCTTGAGTTCCATAAACGCCACCTCTCCAAAAGAGCTTGTTATGCAGCCTTTCGTGGCTGGGCAAACATGAGAGACTCCTCTTCTGATTCAGAGGAGGGAGGCAAGCCTGAGTCCTCCAGTTGAGGGAGTCCCATTCTATATCTGTATACAGGTTCAAAAGTGCCAGGTGGAAAGAGGGAGTACAGTGGACGCTCAGGTTACGAACATGATCTGTGTGGGACGCACACTCGCAACCTGCAGCACCACATCTGTGCATGCGCAGGTCACAATTCGGCACTTCTGCGCATGCACAAAGCACGATATAGCACTTCTGTGCATGCACCGAAACCTGGAAGTAACCTGTTCCGGTACTTCTGGGTTCGACGCGATGCACAACCTGAAAACGCACAACCTGAAGCATCTGTAACCCGAGGTATGACTGTGATAGTTTGTTTAGTTACCAAAGAGATCTCAGCAATCAGCTTACTCCAAAATTCAGCCACTTTTGAACAATCCCATCAGACATGCTTATATGTACCAACTATTTGACAGCCCCTCCAACACAGTGAAGATGTATCAGGATAGAGAAAACAGAGCAGTCACAGAGTAAGGTACCTGTCATGTACTAACTTGAGAGAGATCTCAAGTTTGAGCTGAATGGAGACTTGGCCCACAGACCTTTATTCTGCTCGTCATCCATCTGTATGTCCCAATTACATTCCTACAAGGGCTTTTGACTCTGAGCCCCTTTAGGTTCTGTTTCTTCATCAGTGCTCTGGCTTTAATTGTTTGCCATTCATTATTTGTACTTTAGACAAAGGAGGCATTGTTAAAAATATTAGAAGACGTAAAGGAAGAAGACCACTTGAATTTTGTGTTGTTTGGGAGTCATGTACAGAAATGGAAAGGCACCTTAATACAAGCCACTCCTGAAAACCTGGATGAAGCCAGACGCTATGTTCAGATTATTCGTACTGAAGGAAGTAAGTTGCAGGAGGAATGGGGTTTTATTTATATAACAAATGTAATATTCCACCCTTCCCTTTGAAGAACTTCAGAGCAGCTTGTAGTTAATTTTAAAAAACAAACAAACAATATTTGGCAATAAAACACTAAAATAATTATTCTAAAGCAGGACAATATTTCTATTAGCAGTTCTATTAGTTGTATTATAATAAAAAATATAACATTTTTAAAAAGCCTAAGTAAATGAAAATATCATTACATGGTTTAAAAAGTTGTAATATCTGGTGTAACATCAACCTCCATGCTGACAATATTCCAGAGATAGGTTGCCACAACAAAAAGTGTATAGTTGCCTAATCTACCCTGTTTCCCCTTTTTTAATACGTAGTCATAAAGTAAGCCATGGCAGGGTTTTTAAGCATTTGAGAAATTTATATTTCTCAAATGCTTAAAAACCCTGCCATGGCTTACTTAAATAAGCCATACTTCCGTGCCGCGGAAACCAACCCCCACAGGCACCTCCACTCACAGAGTCACTCCATGCGGCTGGCACTGCAGGAGCACGATCAGCTGTGAAGCGGTGCTCCAAGAGCTCCACTTAACAGCTGATCGCGCTCCCGCCTTGCTGGCTGCATCCCTGCGCTCCGCCTTCTCGTCCACTGCTGTCCCTGCCGCTTCTGCGCTTGCCGCCACCGCTGGGCTCACTGCTTCTTCCTTGCCTGGCCCGGCCAAGGAGCTTGGAGCGCTCTGCAGCAGCGGGCGGAACGCCTGAGCCAGCGGCCTCCACCTGGCCCAGCCAAGGACGCCTGCTGCCCTGCCACCCGGTACCGGTGGCTGCTGCAGCTCCGAGCGCTCAAGAGAGCCCAGCAGCGCCCTGAGCCAGCGCCCTGAGCCGTAAAAACCGTACCAGTAATAAAAAAATAAGACATCCCCCCAAAAGTAAGCCACCCTGTGTGTTTTTTGAGGAAAAAAAGTTATAAGACGGTGTCTTTAAAAAGGGGAAACACGGTATGCCAGCACAGAGAAGGGTTGTGGAGGCTCTGAACTGCTAAAAAAACAACCCACCCTCTGCTGAAAAGCAGGTCACTGACACAATAGTGATGAGTAGGCTTAAAGTTTTTATTCCCATTTGTTTCAGTGAATGGCCCAGCTGCTCTTCCCCTGCCTGTAATTTATGTTATTTTCCATGCAATTAACATAACATTTTCAGGTATTTTACTACCCATCCCTGTGAGATGTCTGCTTACCTTAAACAGTCAGGCAGCATTGTGTCCTGGCTATAGATCCACATCAGTGATTGGCAACAGCAGGCAGGCCTGGGTCTGGGGATTCCCGATAGGGCGGGCCCAACTGGCCAATGGGCATTGCTTGGGTCCATCCCTGGGGAAAATAAATTGAGGCTGCCCAACACTCATCTGTTTTTCCATTGGGTCTCCCACCCTTCCCCCCCCCCCAATGTTGCTTCTTTTATGCTGAGACCTTGCTACGAACATTGTTGGCCTCCATATTTGGGGGCCGGGTAGGAATTTTTCCACTTGGCAAATTGGCACTGGCCACTTGATTTTCACCTACCTCATAACAATCATCACAACTTTCTGAGGTTGGGCATTGAGTAAGCCTTAGTCTTGGTTGGAGGGAAGGTTGTAGCCTCTGCCTGCCCCTCCTTAGTTAATGGTATCCATGAGGAGTTGCTTCTGCCCAACACCCAGATGGGGGCTAGAGCCATAGAACACTTCCAGCAGGGACCCCTTGGGGGATACCCCTATTTGATGTAAGTCATAGGGCCCACGCATGATGTGGTGTACCCCTAGATACACTCCGAGCAAACCGTCTGGAGTTAAATTAATGGCTTCACCCAGTGCCTATGTCAAACCTTTCACATCTGTAACCAATAAAGCTGTGGTCTTTTTGAACCGCAAAACTCTATAGCATCTCATTATTTGATTACATAGGGAGCGACTGGGTCACGGGGTCTTGGGTCACATGCCACATTTCAGGCACTTATTAGAGTATTGAGTTTGGTTTTCATTGTAGAAAGGCAAGGAACAAATGGCTAAATAAAATACTGGCCCTACTAAACATCTTCCAAGACAATAGTGCCCACTCACATCACAAAGAACTCATAACCCACCTACTCTCAGCAGCCAGAAACATCATAACCAGACGCTGGAGAGACCTGTCAGGAGTAAGCATGGACCAATGGTACAAAATAGTATGGGAAACAGCCTTACTAGAAAAATTAACCAATAAACTGAAACTGACATGGGGACAAATAGAAGAAGATGTCTTCACCCAGATATGGCTCCCCTTTATCACATACACAGCCCAACAAGAAAACGACAATAACCCACCAACAGCATACAAATCAATATGGCTTACCTGATTCAAAAACACCCACTCACACATGAAAACAAAGTTCACCACAGCCAATCACAAACAAGCAACCACACCCTAGGCAAACCCCAACCTCTCTCACCACCAAAGGAACACAAGCGAATAGCGAAGAGAACCTGTACAAATGACACTGACACAAAAACCCCACACATACATTAAGGAAAATAGAAACATCGCCACATGGTCCCCTCTACCTCTTCCCCCCTTTTCTTCCTAATGTAACACTAATGTCTCAACAAATGAAACTGACCTGTAGAAAATGTAACTTGAAAAAAGAGACATTGCACATACTTTTGTAAACCAATAAATCTTTAATAAAAAATACATTAAAAATAACCATTCTGCAGTTTGAAATCAATTTAATAAAACAGTTGCTTGCAACCCAAAAGTTGTCTAGAAAAGTAAGGTTTTGTATAATGTCTGGAAGGCAAGAAGTGAGCTGTGCCTCATTGGGGTGGAGTTTCACAGCCTGCCACAGAAAAAGTCCTCTCCATATTCCCAAAGAAGTGAATTTTAGATGTTACACTATTCAGATTATCTGAAGAGGTAGACAGGAACAGGAGAAGACGATCCTTCAGATAATGTAATATTCATTCTAAAAGTCTATTTGGCTCTGGCATATTACTGTGGCTTCTCTTTCATCCCACAGAAGAAAATCCACAATTAGTGATCAAAAGAGCTTTCTAGTCACACTCTGTTGTTATAATTTGCTCCTCTTTATTCCAGTGACAAATTTATTTGGTGGATTAATAACCGGAATTGAAATGCTGAAGGAAGCTCAGATAGCTGGAACTTTGCCCGAAAGAAGTGCTTCTTTAATTATCATATTATCCGATGGCTTACCCAATGAAGGTATGTTTCCTGACAAGCAAATAACATTGACATGTGTGATAAGCATAGCTGCCAAGTTATCCCTTTTTTTAAGGGATTTTCCCTTATGCTGAATAGGCTTCCTCGTGAGAAAAGGGAAAACTTGGCAGCTATGGTGATAAGATTGTTATGGAAAATGATAAATATTCACAGAAATGTATAGCAGAGGTGTTATTTTGGATTTCAATTGGTGCAGATCGGAGGAGTAAGGAATTTTCAATAGAAAGGTCAAGATTCACAACATTCAAAGGCCTTTGAGACATTCAAAACTGTATTGTGAAAACATGTATGCATTTCAAAAGTCTGGTACTTTGTTGAAACTGTCAATATTATTAGTCTGAGTCCAAAAGTAAGCCTTTCTTCATTGAAGGGGTTTTCTCTAGGGCAGTGGTTAACTAATTACTGAGGACCCCCTATTTTTCAAAAGCAAAGCCATGGGACATTCCCGGAATGGTCGCGATTGCGTTCAGGTCGTGAGTTCATCCAGGGAGCTTGTCAGGATGACTCAATCATAGAAAAGGGTAAAACGGGGAGCAAAGGCAATGCAATACCCATAAAAAGGCTCAGGAAAGGGATCTGAGCTCTGACCGAGCCAAGCAGCGCAAAAAGGGGGTTCCCAACAGCTCCTGCACTTAGTAAAGTGGCGGGGAGGGAGGGAGAACCCAGCGCTAAATACAGTGCCTTCCCTTTCTATGAGATGCCTTGAAAGCCTGAGTGATTCAGTGACAGATCTCTCCATAATCTGAGACTAAAATAATAAGACTGCTGGCTGGCAGACAAAGAAGAAAGACCTACGAAGGTATGTACAATGATCGGCAGACAATTTGATAGCAAAAAAGGAGTCTAATGTTACGAGGGGGAGGAAGGAGGTCACCCTCAAATGCGATTTAGAATCATAGAATCATAGAGTTGGAAGAGACCACAAGGGCCATCCAGTCCACCCCCCTGCCAAGCAGGAAACACCATCAAAGCATTTCTGATAGATGGCTGTCAAACCTCCGCTTAAAGACCTCCAAAGAAGGAGACTCCACCACACTCCTTGGCAGCAAACTCCACTGTCGAACAGCTCTTACACTGTGCTTTAAAAATTGCGAAAAGAAGAACCTAAGGACTTAATTCCTAATTTGCGAGTCAAGGATACTGAAATACAGAAAATTGGAACCTGTTGCAGACATCTCTGAGATGGGCGGGAAGAAGTGACGGACACACTGATTCTTTGTTGCGACCGCGGAGTATCGGTGGGAGGAGAGAGAGACATAGGATGAGAACTTGAAGAAACCTTTTCATTTTATTCCCCTTAATTATAAAACTACCTCAAAAAGAATAAGGTATTAAAGAACCAATCCATGAGGGGAACATATAGATAATACATTAAAAGCAACATGACAACAAAGAAAAACCAGGTAACAGCAGGTATAACCTCGGCAACACCTGGAACACAAGCAAGAAGACCTTCCACAATAGAGATCGAGCCCAATTTAGATAGTAAAGAACTGATCCTGGGTATGAAAAAAGAGATGAATGAAAATATGAAAGCATTAGATGTAAAATTAGATATAATGGGAAATAAGATAGAGCAGAACCACAAATAATTCTGGACCTCACTGTTCAGATTAAAAATTTAGCCAACAAAAGTAAGGAATTAGACACAGATATGCAAGGATTAAAAATTAAATCCACTAAGCAGGATGAAGTGTTGAAAAAGAACCAGAACAAGAGCAAAGAGATGAAGAAAAGCCAAGATAAAATGAAGGAAGATTTTGTGGAATTCAAAAAGATGCAAGAAACAATGCTTGATGCAATTGCAACACAGGAGATGTAATTTTTGCCTGAGAGAGAACTGACGCTGAAATTTTGAGGAATAAGAGGGTGACAAGAAGAGAATATTGAGGAACTGATAATAAAGGAGCTGGCAAAATGGCTAGAAATCCAAGAATATTTCTCTATTTGTATGGACAAAGTGTTCAGGGTCAAGTCAAGGCTTGTGAGGTCCAATAAATGGCGAGGATATTGTCTTGTGTTTCTGAATTCAAGAATTCGAAAAGATAAAATCTTACAAACTAACAGGAAAAAGAGACTGAGAATTGATGATAAAGACATTATAATACTAAGAGAAATTCCTGCAAGATTGCTGAAGAAGAGGGTAAAATATAAATACTTAGCTGATGCATTGGAAAAAAATGACACCCCCTTCAGATGGGAATTCCCAAAAGGGATTTTCTTTACCCTGAAGCAAAATTAAAAAAAGATTGACAGTGGTAACTGAGGTAGAAAATTTTTGGAGGAAGTATTGTAAGACATTAGGAGGGGGGGGGAAGTGTGGGGAAAGGGGAAACCTAGAGAGGACTCGGAAAGTGACAAGGGGGAAGAAGAGGAGGGAGAAACTAGATATTAGAAGAGGGAGAAACTAGATATCTAGGAAGGAACTCATAAATTGAACAGTATTCAGTGGTACCTCCAGTTGCGAATGGGATCTGTTCCGGAGCTCCAGCCGCATCCCGAGGAATTATCTACCAGAGGTGCCACTTCTGCGCATGCGCACAGTGCGGTCCTGCTGAATGTGTTCTAACCTTTTTTCCTATTTGGGAAGAGAAAAACATTAATACTGGTATCTCAAGTACAACAGGGTTTTTGTTGCTTTTTTCTATAAATGTGTGTATAAATGAGAAACTTATTCAACATTTAATTATTGTCTCTGTTTTCTTGCAGGAGTGAGTAACACCCAAGAAATTTTACTCAGAGCCAAAAATGCAGCTCAAGGGAAATTCCCCATATATAATCTTGGCTTTGGTTATGACCTTGACTATGGCTTTTTAGAAAAGTTGGCAACGGAGAACAATGGAGTGGCTCGTCGTATCTATGAAGATTCCGATTCAGCCCTACAGTTACAGGTAAAATATGGTAACATTAGGTGACAACTGATATATTTTTTTAAGGTTAAAACAGATATGCTACTGTTATTTTCAGAATGAAGACTCATCCACTTTAGTACCGCAGCATGATATTGTTACACACCACCCCAATCTCCACATATGGTACAAGATTCCAGGGGTTGCAGGCATATTTAACCAGGCTCTGTGTTCCCTTTTGGGACAATGAGGCAGAGCAGATACTGTGGTGTCTTTATTTACACATATGTACAACCTGTGTCACGACTGAGCCAGCCCAGCCAGCTTTCAGAGGAGGAAGTAGGCAGGAAGGAAGAGATAGGGTTAACTACCAGAAGAGAGGAGGGACCCAGGTGGCGCTGTGGTTAAACCACTGAGCCTAGGGCTTGCTGATCAGAAGGTCGGCGGTTCGAATCCCTGTGACGGGGTGAGCTCCCGTTGCTTGGTCCCAGCTCCTGCCAACCTAGCAGTTCGAAAGCACGTCAAAATGCAAGTAGATAAATAGGAACCGCTACAGCGGGAAGGTAAACGGCGTTTCCATGTGCTCCTCTGGTTTGCCAGAAGCGGCTTTGTCATGCTGGCCACATGACCTGGAAGCTATACGCTGGCTCCCTCGGCCAATAATGCGAGATGAGCGCGCAACCCCAGAGTCGGTCACGACTGGACCTAATGGTCAGGGGTCCCTTTACCTTTACTTTTACCAGAAGAGAGGAGCCTAGCCGAGCGCCAACTTCCCCACCCTCAGGAATGCAGGTTGCCAATTGAACTATCTGTAATGGAGCAGGATCTCCGCCAGGTCTCTCAGTGGAAGGGAAAAGATGAGGAAGAGAAGATTGACCGTCTGTCTTCTCATGAATAAGTTGAAGGGAATCCGATGAGCCCACAGAGTCACCGCTGGGGGAGGGTGTGTGATAGGAGGCGGAAGCAGAAACCTAAGGGGCAGAAATCCCATTTAAGTTGGAGGAAGGGGAGGGACTAGTCTCGGCAGAAGAGTCATCGTAATTCATTAGGGCGGCTGGATTCTTGACAAGCTGCATCTAGATTGAAAGATGGCAGAGCATTCAGAGCATCCTATGAGAGTCTGGTCCCCCCCCCCCAGATTTTAAGGACAGCAAAAAGCCACCCCCTGTGTCCCTTAGTTCCAGCCTGCCATCCCCATCTCACATGGAGTTCTGTCCTTCCTTCTCCCTGCCACAGCTAACTGACTCCCAGGACCACCCCACAGCCTACATCATTTAAAGTTGAAACCCTAAACCTGGTATTTGTCTCTGCCCACTAGCACCCCAGCAAATAAGGGGCCCCACTTCTCTTTACCTGGCAGTCTTGCCCTCTGACGGTTTCCTTGATGGACAATCTCTGACCTTTGTGCACTGCTACTGGCCCATCCAGCTAGACTGGTGACTTGGGAGTAGCTGCCGAGACCACAGAACACCGGTCCTGAAAGATCTACATTGACTCCCAGTACATTTCTGGGCACAATTCAAAGTGTTGGTGCTGACCTTTGAAGCCCTAAACGACCTCGGCCTAGTATACCCGAAGGAGCATCTCAATTCCCACCATCCAGCCTGGACACTGAGGTCCAGCTCCCAGGGCCTTCTGGCGGTTCCCTCACTGCAAGAAGTGAGGTTGCAGGGAACCAGCCAGAGGGCCCTCTTGGTAGTGGCGCCCACCCTGTAGAGCACCCTCCTACCAGATGTCAAGGAAATAAACAACTACTGTATCTGACTTTCAAAAGACATCTGAAGGCAGCCCTGTTTAGGGAAGTTTTTAATGTTTGAAGTTTTATTCTGTTTAATATTCTGTTGGAAGCAGCCCAGAGTGCCCCCCCCCGGCAAATTCATAACAGTATTGCTAAAACAACAACAACCCTGCTCTGCTTTGCTCAGCCCTATAGAG
Organism: Zootoca vivipara; assembly: GCF_963506605.1. Classification (NCBI taxonomy): domain Eukaryota; kingdom Metazoa; phylum Chordata; class Lepidosauria; order Squamata; family Lacertidae; genus Zootoca; species Zootoca vivipara. The sequence continues at coordinate 50,498,980 of NC_083277.1, forward strand.
AGGGGCCAAACTGTTCCTAATCTGCCCTGGCAAGGCCACCTCTCCTCAACTCTTTCTGTTTATAAGGACAGAAGCAAAATTAAGCTAGAATGTTAGGAACAACACGTGCTTTGGAATACCAAGAATATAATGTTGTGTATTTCCTTCGATTCATTAGCGATTTTTAAGCAGAGAGCAGATGGTTGCCTATGAGGAATGCTGTAGTATCTGTATGAATAACCTTTGCCCTCCAGTTGTTGCTGAACTACAATTTCCTTCATCCCTGGCCTTTGGCTATGCTGGTTGAGGCTGATGGGAATTGTAGGCCAGCAACATCTGGAGGGCCAAAGGCTTCCCAATCCAGCTATAGTGGATTGAGCTAGATGACCATTGAGATTCCAGCTGACTCCACATTTTATGATTTTCTGGCCTTTGTTCAGCGTACAGAGGTGAAATTCTCCTACTTGATCAGTAGCAATCTTGTACTGGAGAGCTTGCCTTGTTCTGTGTTTGGATTTCTTTATCATTTTGCTTTTCCTACAAGGAAATTAAAGCAGCTTTTTGGCCTTATAGCAAAACCTCCACAACTCTATGAGTCAGATTAAGCCTACAGTAAATTTCTTTATTTTTATTTAAGAGCATTTTAAACATTTCCTTCATGAATAAGTAATCTCAAAGTGGGGCACAATAAACAAAGCCAAGATACTATTCTGAAGCAGGCACAAAACATTTGATGGAACAAGATCATCAGGAGATAATTTTATTATCTACATTTTTGTACATGTATATATGCATTATTTTTCTCTTTTCAAAAGTGTGCACTGAAAATATGCTTTGTTTAAGTGTTGGTTTATTTATTTTTATTTTCTAGGACTTTTATAATGAGGTGGCCAATCCCTTACTTACAGAAGTAGAGTTTAAGTACCCTGAAAATGCAATCTCTGACTTGACTCAAAATAATTTTAAGCACTATTATGCTGGTTCTGAAATTGTAGTGGCTGGACGTATTATAGACAATGACCTAAACAGTATTACTGCAGAGGTGAAAGCTCATGGGGTAAGTGTCTTGTTAGGTCTGGCAATTATAACGTGTGTGTGTGTGTGTGTGTGTGTGTGTGTGTGTGTGTGTGTGTTTAAACTTTCTTTCCTGACAGTGCTTGCCATTTTACAAGGTAGGACTATAGCTTTGTAGATAAAGTTAGGAGCTTCTTGTTGTATGAGTTCATGTTTCCTTCTGTGTGTGAGAGAGATGCTTGCCTCTGATCCTGTAGCTGCCTATCATTCCCATTATGCCTACCCGGCCTAACCCATTCCTGACCAACATGGAAGTGAACTTCTCCAGAATTTTCATTCTTTGAGTCACTGCCATTTAGAGCCATATTCTTCAGCTTTCTGTCTGAAAAGTTACCAAAACGAGAGCCAAAGGCCACTTGGCTAACCAACTTCCATAGCTGCCTTCATGAGCAGCCATTCCCTATGAATATTATGCAGAGGTATGAAATATTTGGAACCCAACCTTGCTTCTTTTTCACTTCCCTTCTTGCTATTTTGCCTTTTATTTGCAAGCTATTATTTTAAACTGTAAATTACCTTGCTGGCTTTGGAAAAAGGTAGCATACATGTGTTGCAAGCAAGATAATGAGTATAATGAAGTATTTCTTTAAAATGCCTAACAGGCAGAACAAGATGTGACTTACGCTGAACAAACAGATGTTGAAGAAACAGCTAAAGCTACTGAAGAGCAGAAATACATATTTGGGGATTTTATTGAGAGACTTTGGGCTTATCTCACCATTCAACAGCTTCTGGAAAAACGGTATTGGACAGTGCTTTCTGATGTCATGAATAAGAGCAAAAATTTGGAGAAATATCCCGCATCTAATTGAATAAGGCTGAAATCCAATGCAAAATTTCCTAGAGTGCGGACAATTGAACATAGTAGGACTATACATACCGGTACATAGGATTGTTCTGGAATTGCCCCCATTTTTTCTTACGAGGGGCAATTTTTCAAGAAGGGCATTTGTCTTAAATGGGATAAAAGCACGCTTGTAATGGATCAGTCTTATGCAGGGCTTTTTTTTCAGCCAGAACTCAGTTCTGGCACCTCTCAGGTAGGCACTACTGCCATTATAAGAGAACAAGGGTGAGTTCTGGCACCTCTTTTTTCTATAAAAATAGCACTGGTCTTGTGCTTTGTGAAAGCATTTCAAGTACAGTGAACCTTAAACCCTAAATCTAGCTCTTCAGTTTCAGCCATTCCGTAGCCGAAAACGTAAATGCTTGTGACACAGAGAGGTCTCCTCACTTGATTAAAAGTCTTCCTTTTCCAAGGTGGGAGGAAATAGTGTCTTGACCAACAAGCTACCAAAGAGGCATCAGATTAAAGATTGTAATCTACCCCTAACAAATACAGTGGTACCTCGGGTTGCAAACACTTCAGATTACAGACTCCGCTAACCCGGAAGTAGTACCTCGGGTTAAGAACTTTACCTCAGGATGAGAACAGAAATCACGTGGCCTCATTAGTTAAAGTGGTACCTCAGGCGAAGAACGGTTTCAGATTAAGAACAGACCTCCGGAACAAATTAAGTTCGTAACCAGAGGTACCAATGTATATCCAATGTTCTCTTGAAGCCGTTGGAATTGTGTTTTCTTTCAACCATACTATTGTGCATATTTCAGAATAGTTTGCTCTAATTAATGCTATGTGGGTTGCGGGTGGCGCTGTGGGTTAAATCACTGAGCCGAGGGCTTGCCGAACAGAAGGTTGGCGGTTTGAATCCCTGTGACGGGGTGAGCTCCCATTGCTCGGTCCCTGCTCCTGCCAACCTAGCAGTTCGAAAGCACGTCAAAGTGCAAGTAGATAAATAGGTACCACTCCAGCGGGAAGGTAAACGGCGTTTCCGTGCGCTGCTCTGGTTCGCCAGAAGTAGCTTTGTCATGCTGGCCACAGAGTCAGTCACGACTAGACCTAATGGTCAGGGGTCCTTTTACCTTTACAGTGGTACCTCGGTTTATGAACACAATTGGTTCCGGAAGTCTGTTCATAAACTGAAGCGTTCATAAACTGAAGCGGACTTTCCCATTGAAAGTAATGGAAAGTGGATTAATCCGTTCCAGACGGTCCGCGAAGTAACCGTTCATAAACTGAAGCGAACTTTCCCATTGAAAGTAATGGAAAGTGGATTAATCCGTTCCAGACGGGTCCACGGAGTACTTAAACTGAAGCGTTCATAAACTGAAACATGGGTGTAATTGGTTCCGGAAGTCTGTTCATAAACTGAAGCGTTCATAAACTGAAGCGAACTTTCCCATTAAAAGTAATGGAAAGTGAATTAATCCATTCCAGATGGGTCCGCGGCGTTCATAAACCGAAAATTCATAAACCGAGGTGTTCATAAACCGAGGTTCCACTGTACCTTTAATCATCTTACATGGCAGTTCCCTAAAACAAAGAACTCTGCCTCCTCTGTTCTCCAACCTCAGCTGATGTTCTCATTTAACACAAATATATTCCCTTTTCGGCCCACCAAATTTTTCAAAATTGTTGCCAGAGTTGGATGCAGGATTTGCACTTTAAGCTGCTGCTCATAAGAAAGGCCCTTTGTTCTCTAGCAGAGGTTTATTGCAGAAGCAGTGTGAATGCAGATCACCAGTACAGACACCCGTTATCATTTCTAGAATTATATCTTATTTCCCATCAAGGAACAAATACTTCTATGCAGTTATGTTGCATTTAAAACACAGAGATTCTGTTTTTAGTTATTATGATGGTTAATAGCCACAGACAGACCTATCCTACATGGAGTTCTCCAATTCATTTTTAACCATGTGTGTGATTAGCTGCAACACTGAGGTGGCTCATATGTGACCCTCCTGATGTTTTGGACCACAACTCCCATAATCCCTGGCCGTGCTAGATAGGGCTGATGGGAGTTGGAGTCCCAATGACATCTGGAGGGCCCCAGGCTAGCCGCTTCTGATGTAATGCAACATATGGGGGCAACCAATTTACTTGATGCTGTCCTTTCATCCAGCAATGTAGCAAAGGGAGACGAAAAGACTAATCTGACTGCTGAAATCTTGGACCTGTCTCTGAAATACAAGTTTGTGACTCCTTTAACATCTATGGTAGTTACAAAGCCAGAAGACACAGTGAATGAGACTGCAATTGCTGACAAGCCTCTGGAAGGTAGAGATATATTATACCGTTTTTATTTTATTTTACCAGGGGTTTGTGATCCTGACTCTCAATTTCATTGTTGAAGGTGAAGATAAAGTTTGAAAAGTCCATGGTACTGCAGTGTAGATTTTATTCACTACAAAAATAGCAAATTGACTTGTTTTTCCAAAGGAAACAGATTTGTAAGTACACACACACACACACACACACACACACACACACACACACAAAAGTTTCCTGGCCAATAACTGGCAGTGGGAAAGAATATCAGCAGCATTTCTGCTGATACCCAGAAAAGGAAAGTTGTGTTGGTTTTTGAATAGGTTCTGAATCGTATTTGAATAGGTTCTGCTGTGGAAGGACTGTCTTCACACCTTGTTTGAAAGCAGAGTAAAAGGAGTGACAAAGAACCTGTGGCAACAATCTGAGATTACATCTGGTTGCATTAAGTAGCTGGTGATTGGGTGACATGACTCCTCATATTCAGAACAGCTGTATGTATAGAACATATCCATCCTAGGTGAATAACTATAAAATATTTGGTTGCATCTAGCTGGTTCACTCCTGCTGGCAGAAGGCTCTTTGATCCAGAGCAGAGATTTCCATAAATGCAGAGGGGAAGGAAGTGATTTTATACTCCCCGATCCCTACCACAGGTTCTGTGTGTGTGCAGAAGAGATACATTTGGGGGGGGGGGTGTTTTCATCAAAAATTGCACCTCCACTTTCTACTCACAAAATCTTCTGCTGAATCAAAGGAGTCTCCATCTGCAGATGAACACAATTGGGTATAAGCCTTAAATGGGATGAAAGAACTAAATCTACCTCAAAGCAAAGGCCATTAGATGAGAATCATGATTTATTACGATGATTTATTAGATTTCTTACCCACCCTTCAGCACAAAGCTCCAGGGCAAGTTCATGACAGTAGCAAAATACAATGTTAAAATCAGTTAAAACAATGCAGTGTCAAAAGAATATGGCGGCTGATACATATATATACCTCAGGTGTCATTACAATGCTTGATTCAGTCTGTAGCAATAGAAGTCTGCTTACTCTTGTGGTGCAGCAGTGTTGCTGGACGGCAGAGACACCTCCCAGGTCCCAGCGAGGAATCCCAGGATCGGCCTCCTGTCCTGATGGGCGGCGTGGGTGTAAGCCCATGTCACCTATCGGGAGACGGATCCTAGCCTGCACCCAGGATTGGCAAATGGGGGTGCAGGCTTGGATGTGGGCTGGGCTGAGGGGCAAAGCTGATGGAGCAGGAAGGCTTACCTCAGGTCTATGCCCCGGCCATTTAAACAGCTCGCACCTGGAGCCCTTACCTGTTCCGTTCCTCGCCGGGTTTGTCGTTGGGATCTTCTTCATCACCTTGGGAGCCGTCCTCCAACCCTGTGGCCACGTTTGCCTTCTTCGCCCGCAGAGATCCCTACTGCTTGCCGCCTCACCTTGCCACTCCGAGCATTGGGGCAATCTCAGGCTTGGATGGAGGGGAGGTTGTAGTCTCTGCCTGCCCCTCCAAATGTTCGGTATCCCGTTAAAGGGATCTGGGGGGGAGCGGCCATGTTCACATGTCCAGTCAGGGCCCAGGGTCGACGGCACTCCCCCGTACGCCGGTCCCTGCGGGGGTCACCCTTTTTGATGTCAGGAAACAGAGCCGTAGTTAGGTAATCTTGCGCCCCTTGCAGAACTGCCCTGATTGCGCCCCCTAGCAACGGACAAATTAGCTCTTCTTTCTGCCTCTCTTCCAACCCACCCCCTCCACCCATTCAATTCCCTCGCATATCATATAAAGACCCTCTATTTGAAACCTTTTCTTATGAGGCAATAATTGATATTTTTATTTGTGGACGACATATTTACGGACACATTTTTAGCCAATTTAGCCCCTCCCCCCTCGCCTGCGCCCCTGGCGGGGGCCTTCCCCATCACCGCCTAGCTATGGCCCTGCTAGGAACCCCTGCTCAGATTGACCATAGTGTCACTTCCGGCAGGCGGGCTGGAAGTATTTAATTGCCCCATGCCCAATTAAATGCTCTTTCATCTGTATTCAATAAAGTTCATGCAATATCAGTCTTTGATTTATTGGGGCTAGGGGTTGGGGAGCACGACGCCAGGGACTGCAAGTGGTTATTCTACAATCCTTTATATAGCTGATACCTTGGACGTATCCAGATTCTGTTGAGAATGTTCTACTGTTCGTTTGCTTTCAAAGTGCTTCAGGGCGAGCCTACCCATGAGGTGGAGTGAGGCAGTTGCCTCAGGTGGCAGATCTGGCCTCTTTGTGGACTACTGGGTGCCTCATGCACTTAGCAGCCTCTGCCGCCACCTTCTTCTCTGCGGCCTGCTCAACTCCTGCTCCTCTATGGCCTCCTTTTACTCCCTTGCTGCACTGGGCTTCCTCAGGCTGCCTCCAATCACCTCAGGCAGCGGCTGAAGAAGAGGTGGCGGCGGCAGTAGTGGTGGTAGGGGGCACTGAGCAAAAAGGAGGAGGAGGAGGCGGGTGAGGAGGGTGTATGTGGTATTTTCTGTTTTGCCTCAAGTGGCAAAATGTCCTAGGCTGAAGTAATCTATGTCAGAATGAATGTTTCTAAATGTTTAACTCTCTTCTTCTTTTTCTTTTAATGTTGAAAACAGCTGAGGGTAAGTTTTATTGCATTGATCGTTTCACTGTTAATTATTTTTTTACTTTAATGATTGAGCAAATGTATACTAAATAGGTATCATGTGGTGGGGTTTGTGATTTCAGCTCTCTTGACGTAATAGGCTGGAGACAGTTCTCTAGTAACACTTCTTTATTAAAGTAAACAAGACTGACTCTGAGGGCAGGAAGGCTACATTTATAGGGACAGGGGACTAGCTAGAAAGGGATACATTTTGGAGGGAACAATATCAGGCAATCACAGTGCTGCCTTTTGGAGGGAACCAATAAGGCAGAGGATCCAAATACAGCAGCTTAAATGAACCAATAGTAGCTGTACCCTTTGGAACCAAAAGGCAGTTACTTTATCCTAATGCAAATACAGACAATAATAATACAGATATAAAATCCTTTGACTCAATACACAACAGTGGTGATGGCAGCAGTGGTAGGGGGCACTGAGCAAAAGGAGGAGGAGGCGGCAGGTGAGGAGGGTGTATGTGGTGTTTTCTGTTTTGCCTCAGGTGGCAAAATGTCCTAGGCTGAAGTAATCTATGTCAGAATGAATGTTTCTAAATGTTTAATTCTTCTTCTTCTTCTTCTTCTTCTTCTTCTTCTTCTTCTTCTTCTTCTTCTTCTTCTTCTTCTTCTAATGTTGAAAACAGCTGAGGGTAAGTTTTATTGCATTGATCGTTTTACTGTTAATTATTATTTTACTTTAATGATTGAGCAAATGTATACTAAATAGGTATCATGTGGGATCCCTGGCAGGGATGGATTTCACACAGTGTACCAAGTCATTTGTGTACCATGCTGTTCGTTGCTTTGGATGCTTTGGTGATGTAATGAAAACTGCCCCAATTTCTTTGTAAGGATTTTAAGGAAAGTGTTTGGAATTAGTAGTCTAAACTGCACACACATATGGTTAATATTGCTACTTACTGTAATTTTAAATGTTATTTATGTTAGTGATGTAAGATCTAGAACTCAGAAATAATAATAATAATGATGATGATGATGTGCAAATACAATAGCCAAATGATAACTGGGCTACTATATAGGAGCTGCACAGACGAATAAAAGGCGAAATCGCTCTACTACAAAACTGTTAAAGGTACAGGAGCTATGCACTCCTTTGTATCTGCCCACCATAAGAACAGAATGAATCTACCGTAATAACATTTTTTCATAGGTACAACTTTAACTGGACAGCAGTACATACCTATTATGGGCCATGCCACTCGGACACAATTTCCCCCATATTTATGTTTCATTTCCACTAGAATTTTTGAAATAATTATTCTGAAATACATATTTAAATGCTTGTTGAAATACATTTTTAAATGTACATTTCTCTAAAAACACATATAAAATACTTATTTTGCTCAAAATATGAATCTAAATGCATGTTTTCTCTCACAACACACATTTAAACATTTATTTTCATTAAGGATACATATTATATTGCACAGTTGACAAAATTTAAATTGCAGAGAACTGTGTCACAACATTTAGAGAACTGCAAAACAAGGGTAGCTATGTTTTGATCTGCACATTGATCCAAAATGTCATTTCATTATAGGAAGTCCTACGAACATCCCTACGTTCTGATAACTGTTTAGAAGACAATTATAGAAGATATCATAGGGAAAATAGGGTGCAATGTTTCAGAGCCCCAGAACATGAGCCTAGCAAGAGAGCAGTGTGCAGGGTGGGAACCAAAGGTGGACAAGCTACCCCAGAAGGAGCAGGAAGTGTCCTCCACCAGAGGTACTACCCTTCCCCTAATACGCCGTAGACCCCAAGAACTCCAGCTACTATTCAGAAATCTAGTAAGACCTGTATCTAACCAACTGCACATTACAAAGACTGACATCTGTGGTACATAGGAACATGGACTTGGCTTTATACAACATCTGGCCATCTAACTCAGTCTTGTCAACAACACTTGCTGGCATCAGCTCTCCTTGGTGGTATGCCACTAAGTTTTAGTGAGAGTAAACCTGCTGAAATCCATTGATTTCAATAGGTCTACTCTGAGTAAAGCTTAGTAGAGTACCACCCAGATTTGCTCTGGAGGTTTGGGGAAACTCCCACAACAGATCTAAGGGTCACATGGGTGCTGAGAGGGGGGTGACCCTTCATTGCATGAAATGAAATATTCACCATTGTGCTAGAATACAATCCATAATCTATGTTTATTTTATTGCCTGTATCTTGGTTATTTCACCTCTTTTGTTTATTCCATAATAACAGCAACATTTTTTCAATGAAGCTGTGAAGTAGCATAAGATTCATTGAAACTTTAGTTTTGTCTGTTCCGATCAGGAACAGTATACAATCAAGTTATGTTTATTTAAAATTAGTATGAAAATTCATCTCTCTCTCTCTCTCTCTGCATTCTGTTTTGCCTCTACTGGTATAACATTTTCTTGTTTCTACATAGCATCACGTCCTCTTATTCCATCATATTATGCACCACCAAGCTATCACAGATATACTAGCGGTGAGTTTTGTTTTGAATTGTTACAGATGATGGCTAGGGGGATATGTGGTCTAAAACACTTAAGTTCTACAGTCTCCGAGTCAGCATTCCATATGAATCATAAGACAGAGACATATCGGTAGTTCCCAGTTCAGATTTCATGATGAGCCAGGGTTTGAAGAGTTAGGAATGTGCTGGAAGGCTCATGCTCTCCTTTTTCTCTTCTCAAATTCAAGTTTCCTTCTTTACATTCTGGTTTTCTCTAACCTTGGTATGCCATGACATTCAAATTTGACAGCATTGCCTTGAAGCCAAACAAACAAACAAACAAACAAAGTATCAGGCCTGTTAGATCCCCATATATATCAATAACTCTTAAATTAAATAATTATTACATCACATTAAAATCATTGTCAAATGCAACTCTCTTTCTTAAGCTATGACTAAGTTGGAGGGGCTGTATCTGTCTGATTCAAATTACGTAGTACAGTAAAGCTATTTTTGTGAGCATAGGTGGTTCTAGCATGCTTAAGGCAGAATTACGTACTGTACTATGAAGCAAGCAAGTGGTTCTCAACTCTCTGCTTGCCTCCTAACTCTAATTGGGGAGGGAGAATTGGCAGGCGGGAGAGGGTGGTGCCTAACCTTTCCAGAACTACCTTGTCCCTGCAAATCCCAACAATCCACTCCATACTCCTACGATTTCCCTTCTGCAAGGCTCTGAGGTTGGAAGTAAGGCTAGCTGAGAGGAAAACAGCCTAGGAGGAGGAGGAGGAGAATTTATTCAGGTTAGGCACCTGAATATCAGTTCAGTTCTGCCCTACAAAGATTCTACCCCCAACCCCACCAATGTTCATGTTACTAAGGCAAATAGCGGTGTGAGGACACATATTTGCTGCAGTAACTTGTAGTTCCATCCAAACTTTGTAATGGATTGTGAACTCTTTCTGGAGCACAGTAAGGGCATTCATTACAGGCAGAAATAATTTCTTTCCGCATTTCTGGACTCTTTCTGTATTCTTCAAATGTGAAATGAACTCGTGCTTTCAGAGAATGATCAATGATCTAATTGTAAATATCTATTTGCAGTCGATGCAGATCCTCACTTCATTATTGATGTGCCCCAAAAAGAAGATGCTCTTTGCTTTAACATTAATGAAGAGCCAGGCGTTGTGTTAAACCTAATCAGAGACCCAACTACAGGTAAGGTTTTATCACACATGCTGAGCGCCACTTGCCACTCTCTGTGTGCAGAGACTGGAGCCTGGAGCCCCATGAGCTATGAAAGTGCTAAGTAACAGCCTTGCATAAGGACATAGGCTGCTCCTCCTCATCTCTTGTTTGCTGTGCAGTCCCATCCAGCTGGTACCTACAGCTACCCACTCACCCTCACATACACACACACACACATGCACCAGCATTGTTTTCCATCAGTATGATGTAGTAGCTAAGAGTGGTGGACTTATAATCTGGGGAACCGGATTCGCTTCCCCGCTCCTCCACATGCAGCTGCTGGGTGACCTTGGGCTAGTCACATTTCTCCGAAGTCTGTCAGCCCCACTCACCTCACAGAGTGTTTGTTGTTGGGGAGGAAGGGAAAGGAGACTGTTAGCTGCTTTGAGACTCCTTCGGGTAGTGATAAAGCGGGATATCAAATCCAAACTCTTCTTCTTCTACTTTCCAGTAGCTAGATGCACTTGGAGCCTGTTATCTCTGTTCTCACTACAAGAGGGAACCTGCAGGGTCTGCCAGATGCCTAAAGGTGGCTTGGGTGGGAAATCGGTAAGGCCAGGCTAAAATAACAGGATTTTGGATATCTTCAAACTGAGAGTTTTCTCCAACAGCAATCTGGGGTTCAGCTAAGGCCTTTTATCCTATCCCCTTTCGGAAAAGTGGAGTTCCTTAGAGAGGTAGCCTTCTGGCAGTTTTTAATATTGTATATTTAGTTGTCTATAGAAAACTGCTCTTTTAGCTACCAGTCCTTATTTTTCTGAAGAATTTTTATTTACTTCTCTTTTTAGGTATTACTATCAATGGGCAACTTATTGGCGACAAGAAGAGCAGTAATGATGTAGGGTCAATAAACAATACCTATATTGGAAGACTTGGGATTCTAAATACACAGTTGAATGTAAAACTTGAAATAACTCCCGAGAATATCACTCTTCACAATGGCACAAAGCAAATGATGTTCACATGGCTTGATGAAGTCACCTTACTAAATCCTAGGTAAAATTCACACACCAAGCATGTTTTAAATTATTTTTTCTTAAGCAAAGAAACACAGATAACAGAAGATGTAAAAGATAAGGAAGGACTGTAGCTCAGTGGCAGAACATCTGCTTGGCATGCAGACTCAGGTTCAAGCCCCAGTATGTCTGGGTGGGGCTGAGAATATCCCTGCCTAAAATCCTGGAGAAATGCTGCCAGTCAGTGTTGACCAGCCTTTTTCAACCTCGGGTCCCTAGATGTTGTTGGACTACAACTCCCATCATTCCTTGCTAGCAAGACCAGTGGTCAGGGATGATGGGAGTTGTAGTCCAACAACATCTGGGGACCCAATGTTAAGAAAGGCTGATGTAGACAATACTGAGCTACATGGACCACAGGCCTGACTCAACACAAGGCAGCTTCCTGTTCTTAAATACACTCCCCCAAAGTATTTTATTCGAGTTGCTGTAGCGATTTGTGGTGTTAACCATTGAATGCACCTGTTCATATTGTATTTCTTTATCCAAACTAGTTTGACTTTGAAAATCACTCGAAAAAAGAGCCTGGAATTTTCAATGGGAGAAGGAGCAACCTTTATAGTGGTTTTGCATCAGTCGTGGAGCAAACATTCAGTACATCCGAATTTTCTAGGATTTTACACGTTGGATAGTCACAGGTTGTCTGGGCGAACCCATGGTTTATTAGGTATGAATCTGTGAAATGACTGATATGCTGAACATGAAAAGCAATATTCGTTTTCCAGAAGTATGGAAACCTTATTTGAGTTGAAAACCTTTGGGGCAAGGAGTAAACCACAATGTACAAATATTTAAACAAAGGAGGAAAGTACCAAGTTTGATAGATGGGAGGGGGAGAAGGATGGGGGGAAATAAGATATTTGCTTCTTAGTAAGTTCTACTGAGCAAAATAAAGCCCCCTTTTCAGTAAACCTGAAACACTTGTTTGTTTTTAAGTTTGGGTCCTCTTATGTGGATGCAATGCAGCTTCTGAACGTTAAAAATGTAAACAGTGCAGTGTTTTTCCTTAATTCCCCCCTCTAAAGTGTCTTATAAAGATTGGAAATTTTTGCCTCGCCATCATTTTGCAAGCTAGGAAACAAGAGCTTAAATGTGCTTAATGACCAGCTTTTCCTGTCATTATGCCATTCATAGTGATAGTTACACAATTTTAGACCCTGGACATAATGGTCTGGAAGTGACTCTTTAAGATGTAATGTGTATTCTTTCACTTACTACCGTAGTAACTCAGTTCCGCCATGGCTAGGGGCCTCCTACTCATTCTGCAGAGGGGGGTCCTGGCCTTCTGCTTCCCGGTCCTGCCCTAACAGCACCACTGGACACCCATATATTTGGCCTCATTCCATGAAAAACATCCCAGTAGATACCTATTATCTCTTATCAGTCTATAATATTACATCTACCACAAGAGCAATTGTATTTGACCAGTCTACAAACTAAATAAAACTAAGACAGAGGCCATGTTCCTAACTAGGGATGTTTGAGAAATTGGTTATTTGTAGATTCTGATATAAACTGACCTGAACTGTAGCTCTAATGGAGACTGGAATTTAGTTACCGGTATGCATCAGCTTTCCTGCTTTCTGAATGTCCCTGACATGGTTCTCGACTCAATTTTGCATTTTTATTTTAACAAAATGAGTTTTAAAGTCCATGTTTTAAGAGAAAATGTATTTGGGCTGCAATGCTATTCACACATACTTTGGATGAATCAAGCTGCACTGTACTCAGTGGGACTTCTGAATAGGACTGCACTATACATCTATAGATAGATCTGTCTATGCACTAGATATACAATGCATATTTTGAGAGAAAATGCATTTAAAAACACATACGGTATTTAAATACATTTTTGGTGCAGAATCTAGTATTACATTAAGTGCCATGAGGAACTACTATTTTAATTCCAGTTCAAGATGATTGCAAAAGAACAATTGCCTCAGCACCACTGAAAGATCTTAGTGTGGAAGCAACTCAAACCCATAGTGATAATTGCTATCACTTTTTTTTACCCTTTAGGGCAGTTTTTCCGCCCAATTGACTTTAATATACTTGAAGTCCATCCTGGGTCTGATCCTCAGAAACCAGATGCTACAATGATTGTGAAAAATAACCAGCTGACAGTAACCAGGTGAACAGCAATTCAGGTATCTGAGAAATAGTATTTTGCCTGCACGAAGCTCTGGCTTTTAATTTCACTGCTGTGTATTTTTTCTTTTCTTTTTAGGGGATGGCAGAAAGATTACACAGAAGATGTAAAGAATGGTGCAAATGTCCCTTGTTGGTTTATTCACAACAATGGGGAAGGTCTAATTGATGGCATATACACAGACTACATTGTTCCTAGCTTGTTTTAGGATGAGATATATTCATCGTTGGCTGCAACACTTTGAAGTGACAGAATATATGAATATTATACCACTACTTACCACCCACCCACCCCCTGTAAAAATGTCACCACAGATCAAGTTTTTTTGTGATTCCTGCTTGTATACAACACGGGCACCCTAAGTTCGTACAAAATATTATCAGAAGTAGAATGTGTACTCTACAAAGCTTGGGGCTGCTGCTTTCTCTTATTAGTAGAGACTGCTGTGGTGGGTAGTGCAATCATTTCTTTTACGAGCACTCATTCTGATTTCTTCTCTTCATATTAAATGCAGCCATGATTTGCATAATTTAAATGTAGTGTTGATAGGAAGAAGTTCAAAGCAAAGGTATCGAAGCACTTCATTTTGTATAATCATTCCAACTGTGATTAAAACTGTGATTAAAAGGTCATGATTCTTTTTGTGGGAAAGCAGCATACCATTCAACTTATGAATGAATGAATGAATGAATGAATGAATGAATGAATACCTTCAAGTGTGTGTGATTTCTGCAGCCTCTAGTAGTATAACAGCATACCTGCAATCCCCGCTGCCAAAAAAATGCTCAACCCTCTGGAACACTTTGAAGGTGCACAGAGTGCTGGAGAGGAGAGAGGGGGGAAAGATCCATTGTGCAAAGGGAAACCTGTTGCACAAGTGGAATGGCAGTGTTGGGTACAACCCATAAACTTTTGTTGTCATTGGTACAAATGGAAGGTTGCACTGCTGCATGTTCTATCTGCTGAACATGTTGTATGTTTATTGGTCAGACGATTGGTGTGTCATGTAAAAAATATTTATGTGCCAAATAGCTGGAGCAGTTTCCACATTTATCCCTTTCAGCAGACACCAGGTCAAAAGATACCAGATTTTCAGCTTGTAGTGTCCTAACAAAACCTCAGTACTAGTTTTTTGCATGCCCAGTGATTCCTTTGGCATCATATACTACTCCCAAAGTTACGTGGATAGCCATAGTTGACATTCTAACATTGCAAAAGCATGTTAATAAACACTCATTTTCAGGCATACTGGTTTTTGTATTATATATTTGGATATTCACATAGGGAAACTATTGGAGGCATTGATGGGTTAAGCAAGTACCTGAGAATACAGACAGGGATAAGTGCTACTGTACATGAAATTACACTAATGATTTAATATTCTAGTACAGTTCTAGCTCTGACTGGTTTGTGGGATGCAAAGGGTTAAGTGCAGTCAAGTCACAACAATCCCTAGATAGTCCACTTGGAGGACTGAGGAGGAGGATATGACTAAGCGTAGTTTCCTCTTCCTTCACATGCAAATGAGTTGAGGAAGTGGCAGATAAATCCTGAAGGAAACAGCCATTTTCCCTCTCTTGGACCAGACCTCTTGGACTACACACATCTTAGTGAGTCTCTCCCTCAAGGCCTCCAGCCTAGAGAGAGAGATGAGATGGAGTCTCACTTCTTATAAGTGAACTTCACAATGTATATATTACCTTTTAACTAAGCAAGTCTACCTCTTGAGTGTGCTGTACCTCGAGATGCTTGTAAGTAAACATCTTTTATACTTTTAAGAGCATTGTGTTGTGTCTTTTCTTTTAAGAGGGAAAAAGGGGAAATACCAGGAAAATACACTTTATTTTAGTGGCTTAAATCAAGCCTGCGCAAACGTTCTTCTGCTGTGTATTTTGCAAAAGGGGAATGTTTTACTCTGCTAAAGTTTTGTGCTTGCTAGCGCAAGCGGGGATAGGATATATTAAACAATATCTCCTCATCCACATTCCTGAACATTCCCACATAGGGTTATTGCGGCCCAGAGTTGCGTATTTTGTGTATTTTTGAAGGATTGATTTGGATTGTGATTTTGAACTCTGTAGGATTTTTCCAGTTAGGATTTCCTGGTTGAGCACATGGTCTCTTTGTTCTGCAGTGTGCTTGGGGGATTAACTACCCCTCCCCTCCCTCAGAGTTTACAGCACTGAGAAAGCTCAGAGGTAGTGAAGATATTTTTGAGATTTTGAATTTGATTTTTGAAAGATTTTTGAATTTTGGAAATTTTTGAAGTTTTAAGATGGCAAGCTCCAGTTTTGATAGTGAGGCAAGACCAAGTTTTATGCTGCTGGATGACAATAATTTTGTGCAGTGGAAGCAGCGCGTTTTAGTTTATCTTGCTGCTAGGCGTGTTCTGCAGGCCATTAAGGAAGAAAAGCCTACAGGAACCGATGCAGAAGCTTTAGCTAAGATAGAAGCTTGGAGTATTAAAAATGATGAAGCCAAGCACATAATTTTGAGCAGTTTGAGGAATGAGCATCTATCAATGATAAATTTTGAAGATGATGCATCTAAGATCCTAGAGGACATTGAACGCATTTATGCACAATCTACAGAGAGTTCCTATAGATACTTGTTGGATAAGTTACTCAAGTTGAAGATGAATTCTAGAGAAGAGTTTACAGAGCATTTTAAGAATTTTTCTGAGATTGTTCAAAGAATTGCCCTTACTCCCAGAGCCTTTGATGATGTGACTAAAGTAACGTTTATGCTTGCATCATTGGGACCTACGTTTGCTCCATTTAAAAGTATAATGGATCACACAAAGGATTTAACTTTTAATGAGCTTATCAACCATTTAAGAGAGGAATGCAGAGATAGCCTTGATTCTCAAGAAAGGAATCCAAGGAGGAAGGATAGCAGCTATGCATCCAAGCATTTTGGAAAGTCCAGACAGACATCTAGAGAAATAATTTGTTTTAAATGCAATGGGAAAAACCACATAGCAAGGAACTGCAAGAGTCAAAATGGGGATAAAGTTGAATCCCACCCCTCAAAACCACAAGGTGTTAAGAAGGGGAGTCATGAGCAAACCATGTTGATGCAGGAGAGGAGTTTAGCTGTCCAGGATTGTGAAAATAAGCGCAATAAGTGGATTCTTGACAGTGGAGCGAGTTCTCATTTCTGTTATGAAAAGGAGTATTTTAATGAGATTAATGGGGATGAAACCTCTGAAATTGAGATTGCTGATGGCAACATTGTAAAGGCAATTGGTTCAGGAACTGTGAATTTGAAATTCAACGTAGATCATGAAACAATTAATACTAAGATAACTGAAGTTAAGTTTGCACCAAAGCTTAATTGCAACTTACTCAGCGTGTCCAGTTTGGACAGGAAAGGTTTTAAAATTACATTTGAAAAAGGACAATGTATTGTGACTAAGCATGATGAAGTTTATGTTCAAGGCACACTAAAGGATGGTGTATATGAGCTTAATGTTTCAGAGAACCAGCAGAACCAGTCTGCAAAGGTGGCGCAACCAAGTCAAAAGGACGAAGGAAGTCTGGAACTCTGGCACAAGAGACTTGGACACAGAGACACCAACGTTATTCTGGAACTACAGAAAGGTGATCTTGTGAGAGGTCTGCAGGTAAAGCAAAGCAACACAAATACACCAACATCAAAATGTATAACTTGTGTTAGTGAGAAAGCAACTAAACCTTCTTTCCCACGTTGTGCAGAGAAGAGAAGCACTAAAGTATTGGACATTGTCCATACAGATCTATGTGGACCAATGAATGTGTCTTCTCTAGGAGGTAATAAATATATTTTGATATTTTTGGACGATTTCTCGAGATTCTGCGTAGCCTACTTTATCAAGGAGAAGAGTGAGACAGTGGAATTGTTCAGGGACTATCTTAACATGGTCAAGAACAAGTTCCAGCGAGCCCCTTCCATTTTAATGTCCGATAATGGTGGGGAATTTTGTTCACATGAGATGCAGGCCGTCATGGCTAGAGAAGGCATATCACACGTGACCACAGTTGCCTACACACCCCAACAAAACTCAATTGCAGAGAGGAAATTTAGATCCATTTTGGAAATGACAAGGTGCATGCTAAAGGAAGCTAACTTGTCACACAGGCTGTGGGGTGAAGCGGCTCGTTGCTCAGTCTATCTTCAGAACAGACTGCCCACAAAAGGCGCAGAGCGCACACCATTTGAACTTTGGCATGGAAAAGCCCCAAATTTGTCACATATACGTGTATTTGGAAGTTTGTGCTACTATCATGTGCCCAAGGAGCACAGACACAAACTTGATTCCAGAGCGAAGGCAGGGATCCTAGTTGGGTACGCTTCTGGAGGAAAAGGATATAGAGTCTTGGATCCGCAAACTGGCAAGACAAGTTCGCAGCATGTAATTTACTTCGATGAGCAAGGCAAAGTTGATACAAAGGACACTGCCATTGATTGTTCCAAGGAGCCACAGGATGAGGAATTTGTGATTTTTCCTTTTGAACCAATACAAAGTACTAATCCAACTTCTAGTGTCGTAGCACCCCCTATAGGTGACACCCGAGAAGACGTGGAGGTCCAGGCCCCTGGCAGCACCAGAGACGAAGATGATGACGAGCAGCTGTATGGGGATATGCCACTGCTGGAGGAGGATGAGGAAGCTGATGCGGTCGAAAGACCAGAGGTCAGACGCTCATCCAGAACCAACAGAGGTGTTCCACCATTACGGCTGTCCTACCTTACAAGGTCGGCGTCTCCACAGGAACCTTCCAAATGGGAAGAGATAGAGAGGATGCCACCAGATGAAGCCAGTCTCTGGAGGAAAGCTGCTCAGGAGGAGATAGATGCACTTCATCGGAACAGGACCTGGACACTCACAGAACTACCTCCTGGTAAGGAAGCAATTGGAAGTAAATGGGTGTTCAAGGTTAAAAAGGGTTCAGAAGGGGAGGTGCAACGCTACAAAGCTAGGCTTGTGGCACAAGGTTTTTCCCAGAAGTATGGAGAGGATTACGATCAAGTGTTTGCACCGACAGTTCGATACAGCAGTGTCAGACTACTTTTAAGTATTGCAGCATCTAAGCAAATGTCAGTTTACCATATTGACATTGCGACAGCCTTTCTTCACGGCGAAATTTCTGAGCAGATTTATATGAAGCAGCCCAAAGGTTTCATTAAACCAAATGAGGCACATCTAGTGTGCAAGCTGCAGAAAGGACTTTATGGTTTGAAGCAAGCAGCGAGGGCTTGGAACCAGAAACTCCATGAGATGCTGGTGCAGCTTGGGTACAAGCAAGGGACTGCTGATAAGTGCTTGTACACCAAACAAAGGAATGGACAGTTTTCGTACATTTTAGCCTTTGTTGACGACCTTTTAATTTCTACGTCAAATGAGAAAGACTATAAAGACATAGTCAAACACCTCAACAGGGAAGTAGAGGTCAAGGAACTTGGAAAAGTGAAATACTACTTGGGAATTCAAGTTGAGAGAGAAGAGGATGGATCGTTCTTACTCAGCCAAAGGCAAAAGATAACTGAACTGATTGAAAGCATGCAGATGCAGGACGCACACCCAGTTGCGACACCGATGGCCACAGACTTCTTGAAGAATCAACAAGGTTCGAAGTTGCTGCCAAACAACACGCAATACAGGTCAGCGGTCGGCAAACTTTTGTATTTGGTTACCACATGCAGACCTGACCTGGCAAGTGCAGTGGGGATCCTAAGTAGGAAAGTAAGTTGTCCCACTGAGCATGATTGGGCTGGAGTTAAGAGGGTTGTTCGTTATCTAAAGGGAACCATGGACTGTAAATTAAAACTGCCAGCTGTCAGAGACCCTAAACTGCTTGGGTACACTGATGCGGATTGGGCTGGGGACAATAAGGATTATAAATCCACAAGTGGCTATGTTTTTATGTATGGGGACGGAGCTATTGCATGGGGCAGCTATAAACAGAAATGTGTAGCTTTATCGTCCACAGAATCTGAGTACATTGCGGCTTCGGAAGCTTGCAGAGAGATCCCCTGGCTGGATCAGCTCCTGAAGGACTTTGGCGTGCCAAGAACGGGACCTGTCAGCTTGATGGAGGACAATCAGAGCAGTATGAAGCTGACACAAAGTGAAAAGTTCCTTGCACGCACCAAACACATTGGGGTCAGGTACCACTACATACGCCAGGTGATCGAGGATGGACTTGTTGAAATGTGTTACTGCAACACTGACCAGATGACTGCAGATGTCCTAACAAAGCCCCTGCCAAGAGAGAAGTTCCAGGATCTTCGTGGCAAGCTGGGACTCTTGGGTGGTTGATTAAAGTTATTTATGTATGTTTTTGTGTATGTTGTGAATTGCCTGAGAAGGGGTTTGTGGGATGCAAAGGGTTAAGTGCAGTCAAGTCACAACAATCCCTAGATAGTCCACTTGGAGGACTGAGGAGGAGGATATGACTAAGCGTAGTTTCCTCTTCCTTCACATGCAAATGAGTTGAGGAAGTGGCAGATAAATCCTGAAGGAAACAGCCATTTTCCCTCTCTTGGACCAGACCTCTTGGACTACACACATCTTAGTGAGTCTCTCCCTCAAGGCCTCCAGCCTAGAGAGAGAGATGAGATGGAGTCTCACTTCTTATAAGTGAACTTCACAATGTATATATTACCTTTTAACTAAGCAAGTCTACCTCTTGAGTGTGCTGTACCTCGAGATGCTTGTAAGTAAACATCTTTTATACTTTTAAGAGCATTGTGTTGTGTCTTTTCTTTTAAGAGGGAAAAAGGGGAAATACCAGGAAAATACACTTTATTTTAGTGGCTTAAATCAAGCCTGCGCAAACGTTCTTCTGCTGTGTATTTTGCAAAAGGGGAATGTTTTACTCTGCTAAAGTTTTGTGCTTGCTAGCGCAAGCGGGGATAGGATATATTAAACAATATCTCCTCATCCACATTCCTGAACATTCCCACATGGTTTGGACCTCTATATCCTCTTAAAGTAGAATTATGCTTCCTTTTTTAAAGTATTTATGAACCTAAGGTTTATGCTGAGGTAAACTAGGTGATTCCCCAAGGACACATGGGGAGCAAAGTTCCTGGGTATACTTTAAAAATCATTTAAAATAAATCCATATGAAAGTAGTGACTCAATGTCTGCATCACATTACCCGTTACTCATGGAGCAGTAGGTTAAAACCGAACGTGCTTGTACAGTGGAGTATTCTAGAAAATGGCACCACTGGCTAGCTAGAATTCCAAACAAGAGCACTTACGGTAGGTTTGTACTTGTGATATACTAACAGTGAACTCATCTGGATTTTGTCGTAAATCCAATTTACAACACTATTGCTTACAAGTCCCACCTAGTAAAGACATAGAATTTTGATGTAATTGTGGGTTAATCCCAAAGTGTGTGTAGGAATTGAGTCGTATTTGGATGCACATTCTGCTGAACGCAGCAAAATTTACTTCGGAGTAAACATTATGTAGGATTGGAGTGCAATCCAATGCGCACAAAGGCCCACAGCATGATGTCAAAGAACAAGAGAGCAACCCTTTCATAGAATCATAGAGTTGGAAGAGACCACAAGGACCATCCAGTCCAACCCCCTGCCAAGCAGGAAACACCATCAAAGCATTAAACTTTCAAAGCAGAGGAGAGACATTTACCCTGAACTGTAAAAAATAATAATCATGCTCCAAAGTAAGTTCCCACCCCCTCACCAAGGTTCAGGTTAAGGCAGTGGTTCCCAAACTGGTCCGCAATAATATTCAAATTTCATTCCGGTGGTCTGTGACACGTCCGCATTATATATCCATATTGATTTTTAAAGCTACAGTTTTATTGCTTCTTATATTGTATTTTTGCTGCATTACAATTTGAATTCTTTGGAATTAAAGTTGTAATGGAATAAAATAACAACATAAGAAGCAAGCAGCAATGAAAACATTTGAGAATCGTTACAATCGGAGAATCCGTTACAATCCATCGCTACAAGAAGCAACGTCAACCAAAAGAGTTCAGTAGAACTGAAGCCAAGACTCTCGGCTACTTTCAAGTGGTCCGTGAGAAACAAAAGCTTGGGAACCCGTGATCTGCCGGAATCAGCGACAGTAGCGGCATGTCAGACGTTTGGCGGGACGAAAGCGGGTTCAAACCAACCCACCCGCGCGAGACAGGCGCCAAGAAATTAAATAGAACAGCGAGAGACCGGTACATAACATAGGCGCATGCGCAAATCAAGGAATGTTGCCCGGCTCCAAGATGGCCGCTGCAGCGACCAGGATCACTACCATAGAAAGCAAGGCGCTCTTTTTTGTCTTTTTCTTTCCCTTCCCCACCGAAGGAGGGTGCTCTCTATGGTCTCCGGAGGCTTTGTAGCTCTATCTCTATGGCATCGACTGCCGCGTCCTTGCGGTTGGCGGGCGGGGGGCGGCTTCCGTAGCCCCCCCCCCGTGGCGGTCACGGGGCCCTGCGACGATGCCCGTCGGCGAGTACGCTTTCGTGAGGCCCGTGGGGAAAGGCAGCTACGGGGAAGTGAGCCTGGTGAGGCACCGGCAGGACAACAAACAGGTACGGAGGGCAGCGGCGCGAGGGGAGGGTCTGTCTGTCTGCCTGCCTGCCTGCTTGGAGAGGAGGGCGCAGGGCGGGCTCGGAGGGGGTCTGAAACGGGGTCGGGCAGCAGGGCAGCATTGACTATGACTTGGTGAAAGCAGCGCGGGTGAACATCCAGGAGGTGTTGGGCTGCCTCTCTCTTGCCCTCCGTGCCCGTTCTCCATGCTGGATGGACTGACGGGAGTTGGGAGTCCAACACACCTGAAGGGCCGCAGGTTTCCCACCCGTCAGGCAAAGATAGAAGAAGAATCTTTATTTGCATCAGCCATTAGGCATAGCAATAAAATAAAATAAAACGTACAGTGAAGATAGAGGTAAAAGGTTAACTATAGAAAATATATTAGATCTTACTCTAATTGCCTCCGCTTTTTTTAAAAAAAACACCTTGCAGTTTTTGCTATCATCTTGATCTGCTAGAGAAAGGACATGGTAGCAATGGTTGAGCGACCTGGTAGAGGGGTAGTAACCTCATTCCTCAATCAGGCAAAATATAGTTGCTGAACAAGAGTGGCAGTAAAAGGAGGGGAAACCCCAGTGAGGAGGGTTGTTGTGTTGTATTGAGCGTTTGTGATTCATTACATATTTCGCAGGAGTTAAGCAGCTGAAAATCTGACAGTTGTTGCATTTCGAGGATGTTGTGTTGACATTCTTTTATACTTTCATTTCCATCTTGCACCTTGTCGGTTAAGTTGCAAAAACATCTCTTCAACATAAGCTACATCTGGGGACCTTCTTGGATCTGATGATACCACAGAGATTTATTAAATGAATGTAGCATTCATTTATAACATATTCTAAGTCAATTACAAAAATATATTCCCCCCCTGAAATGCCCAGCCTATGGAACAATTGCATGGATTCTAACAGTGCAATCCTATGCATGTCTTTTCAGAGGCAAGTCTGACTGTATTCATAACAAGGGTATGAGATTTCAGCCTATGAGAGTCGGTGCAACTGGATTGGGGCCAATGCCTTCAGCCTTGGGATCAAAGGGTACAAACATATTTTTAAACATTCTGATCCAAAACACTTTGGCCTCAATCCAGAAAACGTTAGCAGTGCTTCAAGTTATGTTGACATTAGTTGGACAACTTACGGTAGTTGCAGTTAGCTTAAACTCTGTTGATTATAACAGTACAAGTAATTGGATTCTCTGGACTGAGCTAGTATGAGGATAAAAGTTCAATTAAAATTAGTTGGACTTCTACAGAGTAGGCTTGCATGCTCGATTTTTAAGCCTACTAAATATACTTGTGATTGTTTTTAACTTCAAAACTTTTTTTTCCATTTCTGCAGTATGTTATCAAAAGGCTGAACCTTAAACATGCCTCGAGTCGTGAGAGAAAATCAGCAGAACAAGAGGCCCAGCTGCTGTCTCAGCTAAAGCATCCTAATATAGTCACTTATAGGGAGTCCTGGGAAGGGGAAGATGGCCTCCTATACATTGTCATGGGCTTCTGTGAAGGAGGGGACCTATATCATAAGCTGAAAGAACAGAAAGGAAAGCTTTTGCCTGAAAGTCAGGTGGTGGAATGGTTTGTTCAGATTGCAATGGCTTTGCAGGTAATAATAATAATAATATTTATACCCTGCCCATCTTGCTGGGTTTCCCCAGCCACTCTGGGTGGTTTACAGCATATCTAAAAACATAATAAAAACATCAAGTGTTAAAAACCTCCTGATACAGGGCTGCCTTCAGATGTCTTCTAAAAGTTGTGTAATTCTTTATCTCCTTAACATCTGAAGGGAGGGCGTTCCACAGGAAAGGCGCCACTACCGAGAAGGCCCTCTGCCTGGTTCCCTGTAACTTTGCTTCTCACAGTGAGGGAACCAGCTGAAGGCCCTCGGGGGTAACGTAACTTTACATCTGAAACGGTTTATTCTTACTTTCTCTCTTAAATTTAAATAAACCTTTCCTAGAATTTTGGCATGACTTGAACCTCTTTTAGATTGTAATCTTTTAATAAGATATAGCAACGTAGTAGGTAAATGTATTATTGCCACCTTTGCATGCTTCTAATAAATATAGAATCTATCTTTTCTATAACATCCTGGTTGTTTTACCGTAGTAGTACCGTATGTGTGTAGAAGAGAAAAGTGTGGAGTCTTTCAAATATTCTTGGGTAGTCTTGAACCAGTTAGACCAGGAGTAGCTAACCTTTTTTTTTACTTGAGGGCCACATTCAGCCTTTGTGGGCCACAAGCCATCGTTAGGTTGAGCCACCTCCAGTCACATGCACATGCTCTCTTCTCAGTTGATCCATGCAGATTAGCTAAGGAAGGAAGTTATTGTTCCCTCCCCACTCATCAAATGATGGGCCTGATGACCAGTAGGGAAGCATTTTGCCTCTCCATTAGGGAGCTAAGTTGTGCAAAGGTGTTGAAAACTCTCCACCCACTTCAGTGCTGCGTCTACTTTAAATTATTTTCCAGATGTTGGACTCCAACTCCCATTAACCTAAGCCAGCATGGTCAATCATCTAGAGACCATGCAAAAAAAATTGGCTGTGGCATCACTTTTTTACTTTTTTCTTTAGTAGACACAGCACCGAAGGGGGTGAGAGCCACACTCACTGATGGGGATGAGAAGGGACGGGGCAAGAATTCCTTCTTCATCAGACCTGCAGAGGTCAGCTGAAAAGAGAGTTGTGGTTTAAAGCATCTGGAGGCACCCAGTTGGGGAAGGCTGATTTAATGTCCGCTGCTCTTCTCCACCCCCTCCCCGAAAAACTCAAGAGTGGCATGCACAAGAGAATTTCTTTTTATGCATGCAGTAACTCCGTGAGGTAACCTAGGTTGTGAGTTAGAGATTTGTAAATACTGTTATGTTATTTTTCAGTATTTGCACGAAAGGCACATTCTGCACAGAGATCTCAAAACTCAGAATGTATTCCTGACACGTTCAAATATCATCAAAGTGGGAGATCTGGGAATAGCTAGAGTGTTGGAAAATCAGTATGACATGGCTAGTACTCTCATTGGCACACCTTACTACATGAGCCCTGAGCTGTTCTCTAACAAGCCTTACAATTATAAGGTAAAGTATATTATGTGTTGTTATTATGAACTCATTCTCCAAGCTGCAACATGGTTTTAAGTTTGCTCAGAAGTAGACCAATGAATTCAATGATGCTTCTACTTTTGGATTTGACAGCAAGCTAAGAGATGTACCTGAAAACCAACTTACAGTAGTTCTTCTTTTGAGTGGCTATTAAAACCACAGGAATTCTAAGTCTTTACATCTAAATTGATGAATGAGAGCTTGAAATAAGGTTCAAGGTAGTACACTAATTGCCATTTATATTTATATGAGAAATACTGTACAATTCAGGCAAAGTATCCAGCTGCCTTAAAACTTTTACATGTCATTTAAAAATTGGCTGGTGTATGCATCATGTGTTCACAAGAATCCAGTGTCCTTTCCCAGCTAAGCAAAAGCAATTCCTTCCTCCACTATCTATTTTCTTTGATAAAACAAAGATTCCATTTGTTCATAAGCTGTACCTCTCTGTTAGAAGATACCTTAGTGAAACAAATTGACCACAATCCAGAAGCCTACATGTGCTTGTGCCTCCATTTCCAAGTTGTGAAATGGCCTGCTAATGTGTTGTCTGATTCTGTTTTAAAGGACCTTTAGAACACATGTTTTCTCTGCTTTTGCTTTTAGTCTGATGTTTGGGCTTTGGGCTGTTGTGCCTATGAAATGGCCACACTGAAGCACGCCTTCAATGCTAAAGATATGAACTCCTTAGTATATCGAATTATTGAAGGAAAGGTAACATTCCTTTATCATTTTTGCTACGCTAATTGTGGGCCACTATCCATACTTGCTGAAGACGCACACATTTCCATATGTGCAAGAATTTCCCTGTCGCCTTGTATGTTGCAAAAAACTGCGTGTAGACTAGCTAATAATCTATTATCTAAGGACATAATGGATATAAACTGTACTGCTGAAGAAAGGAAAATGCTTTCCTTTTCAGTGTAGAATCCCTGGGATATCCTCAAGCACCACATGTGCAGTAAGTTCTCAGCACGTTTAACAAAAGTCCCATTTGATTAAAAACCCAGTCTTAAATGTAAGGATAGAGTGTGTGTGCTTTCTTGTTGTTTGATGTGTGATATGAATGCATGCTGATGTTAAGGAAACCTGAAAATTAACGTCTTTTTAAATCCACCAGTAGTGTTATGTTAACTGGTCTATTAAACTCATTCTAAGACATCCTGCGGGTGGAAGCTGTGGCTCTCTAGATGTTGTTAGCCTGCAGCTCCCATCACGCTTGACTGTTGGCCATGCTGGCTGGGGCTGATGATAGTTGGAGACCAAGAGTATCTAGAGGGCCACAGGTTTCCCATCCGTGCTTTAAATCATTACTTTAGTGGCAGTCATTCTATCAGGCTGCAGTGCAGCGAAAGAGGAGCAAAGTCACCATTGCTTCTGTTGCAATACCAGCTGCCTTTGACTGTAAGAGAGGAGTCCAGCCAGCACAGTAATGATTCTGCTCACCCTCACTGTCCGTGGTACCATTAGTATCTGCATAGAGCAGGAATGTTCTCAGGGATGCTGTACAAGGAGTCCAGCTCTTGTTATTAAGCCACATTCAGTAATAATTCTTTTTCAATGACTCGCCTAACTATTCGTGAGTGACACAGATCATATAAATAAACAGGAAAGATTGAATCCTTCAGAATGCAGATGGTTTTCTTAAGTGACGCCAATCAGCTGAGGCAACCCACGTATACCAAAGTTACCTTGCTAGCATGAAAGCGATAAGCATAAGAACAAATTTTTTTTAGATTTTGATGATAAATAGTAATAGAAGCAATAGTCTGCAAGATCATCATTAAAATGTGTGTCATGTCAAATTGTGGCTTAGTGAGAAGAAGCAAGTGCATAGGTACTTAGAACAAAAATTGTAGCTGCTTTACTTGTCTCCTGGTCCTGGTGCTGCTGTGCTACTCTGAGCTAAGCCATGGTTTGGCTTATCATTAGGTGCATACCCAGGTTCCTGGTTTGTCTCCCTCAAACAAACTACAAGCATAAAGTGTGACAAACCAAGAGCATGGGTTTGCACATAATGCAAACCATGGCTTAGCCTGGGTAGCATGGCAGCACCAAGAGAGGAATGTAACAACTTTGGTTTTCATGGTGGATATTCACTGGAAGCACTGTAAGAACTCCCATTTACACTAGACCTCTCCTTCATGCTCTGCATACTGTCCTAAGTGTTCAAAACTTGATCTCTGCTAGGCACAACCATCCAGAAGCTTGCTTGCCTGCAGTTTTATGGTAGGAGACCAACAACACAGTTTTCTCCTAGACTGGCTGTTTTCTCTCTCACAGATACTCTGGCCATCAAATATCATTGAGAAATAATGGCGAATAGCCAGCCAGATCTGTTTCGGAAGGCTGAATGGCTGCCTTGGGCTACTCTGTCTTTTGCCAGGCAGCTCCCCAGATCCTGCATCCCGGCAGTGCTATTTCAAATGCATGTGATCCTCCCTGATCCAATATTTTTGTAGTATGACACACTAAAAGGTGTGGCCCACACCATGCAAAGGATAAGTGCCACATGAGCGCAATAATACAGTACACATTGTCCCCCAGTTGAGAAAGAGCAGCCTACAGGCAGTGACAAAAGCAGCAGTAATCCATGTGCATGTGAGAGTCAACTTTGAAGTTCCCTACCCTAAGAAACCAGTTGAATGGTTGCTACAGCCAGCTGGAGCATTCCAGCCCTGCTTTGCAGGCTGCTTGATGAATGCGATGTGCATTTTCTGAAGAAACGCTGCCTTTTAGAAAGGCACATCCAAGGCTTGCGTTATATCTGAATGACTGATATGATGACATGAATGGACTTCATCATGGGGGTTTCCCCATCATAACTTTATTACCAGCCAAAGAAGTCCCATAAAGTTAGTTTTGCTTCTCTTAACAGCTGCCACCCATGCCAAAAGATTACAGCATGCACTTGAAAGAGCTAATAAGAACAATGCTTAGTAAAAAGCCAGAGGAGAGGCCCAGTGTGAGAAGCGTCCTAAGGCAACCCTACATCAAGCACCAAATCTCTCTGTTTTTGGAAGCTACAAAGGCGTAAGAAATGTTTAAATGACAAATTACATTGTGCAAGGAGTTCAATGCAGTTGTTGGAATAGCTGGGGTTTTTTTGTTGTTGATTATGGGGTTTCTGTAATGTGTAGCACAGGGGTGGCTAACCTGTGGCCAAAATGAACAGAAATATTCATGGATGATAGATGCGTCAAAGGATATTAGAAATGACAAGCCAAATGTAGCATTTGTGACTGGTTCTGATTACTTCTGATTGCTGGATGTCAGGAACAAGCGAGCCATGTCCTGTGATGCATGGCATCTATCTGGTCACCGTTGGGATGTTAGGCTGGTTGCAGTCTTGATCTTGGTTACATTCTTATAGGTGGACTACCTAAAGCTTATCTACATCCATATATTGATATGGATATGGATATATGGCAAGCAGTATAGGTGTTTGTTGCATGTGTCGTGCTTTCAGAAAGTACTCTAAAAGCATACATAGGGACTGGATGCAATCTTGATTTGTTGCAAGACAATACTTCCTCAAATCTTTTAATCCTGTAGTTTCCTTAATGTTTGCATTTCTTACTTTTGCCTTGAAGGAAAACAGCCAAAAATCATAAGAAAATGACTGAAGTCAAACCCCAGAGCTCCTCAGGAAATGCTGAATTGAAAAATGGAAATGTAACACCCCAGAAGCTTCCTAATGAACATTCCAGGAAATCTAAAAGGGTGAGTTAGATTTTAGTCTTTAACTCGACTTGGAGGGCTGGATCCAGAGTTAAATGGAGACACTGCTGGATGGGATGAGTTATGGTGCAGGGGGCTGAATATAAGGGGGGGAGGTGCAGCTGGAAAATTGGACAAAGGTACCTTTCAGCAGCTGGAGCAGGCTCTCCTGTCATCTTCAGGCATTTCTGGATCCAGCCATTTTGCATGGGATAAAAAATATATATATTGGGCTCTTGAAATTCCATTTGAGTAAAATAGTTAATGGGATTGGTATATTAATTCTATTTTTGTTTGTTTCTTCATTTTAATTACAGAATGAAGAGAAATGTTTAATCCATAATAAAACCTTTCAGGTTTCTTCCTCGAACAAACTGGCACCCGAGCCTGAAAAAAGTGCAAACACAAATGGGTTGAACAGCACGGACATGTCAGTGGCAACAATGAGCAAAGTGGACATAGTTATTGTTCCGTTGGAAAAGAGGAACTCTGAAAGCAAACAGCCACTTGCGGGAACGTTCACGGGGGATAAAAAGCCCCGTAGTTCAAGTATGCCCAGTGAAGCAGAGTCTGAAATAGGAATAAACGCACCACAGTGTAAGGAAGAAAGGTTGCAGAGCATTACAAATCCATGTCTGGAAACTGTAGCTATTAAAAAGGGTGTTATTGATACCACAGCTGATGGTGATGATACCATGAAACTTCTGCAACCTGTTTCAGAGATCCCAGACACGAATGATAAAGTAATTATTTTATCTTATAATACAGAGGAATGTAATAGAAGCTGCCAAGTTATTGGAAATAGGACCAGCAACTAACAGCACTGGGCTTTTGTCAGTAATTGATCTAGGATGCAGCTACACTAGCTCTTTGTTTCAGATAAGGCAGCTGCAGAACTCTTGCACAGCACAAGGGTGGTTGGAGGAAGTGGAATTGAGGGCAAAATGTTTTCGTGACCATGAATGACTTTACATTTGTGCTACAATTTATTATCATTTTATATACCATTTAATGCCAAAAAAAGGCTTCTAAACAGATGATAGGTTTGCATGCTGGTGTTGCAGAATGGTCTGTCTTCACTTTCTAGACATAGGCATAGTTGATACAGCTAGAGGTTGTCTATTTTTAGGATCATGGTGTTTGAGAATAGTGCTAATCTTTATACCAGAGTTCTGCTTCCAAATAAGACAGGTATGGTTCAAGCGTGTATGTATGTGGGGAGAGGGCAGGGAGGAGGGAGGAGACATTTCCCTTGGACCTGGAGATCCAGAGGGACTTGGCTTGGGCTGCACACCCATTGGAAAACAATGAAGTGAAATGGTTTGCTGTCTGAGGATGTTATTTGCACACCTATTTGCCTGTCTTTATACAGGGTGTCCCTGTCTCGTGAGACTCACTGGTGCTAATTGGAAGCAGTGTTAGAACAGAACAAGCCAGGTCCCTATCTAGCCCAGGTGGGGAAGAAGACAGAGGAGTGATACCTGTGTCTTTCCTGGGCTCAGAGAAGTGACACTTGAATACTATGTAGCCAACCACTCCTCCTACCCCTTCTACTGTATTTTACACTACAATTTGCTTGTTTGTTTTGCTAATGTTTACACCACACTTTTAGCTAGTATTATGATTGGTAAAAATTTAATGAAAATGCAGTAAATTCTCTTTCCAGGGTCTGGATTCTACCGACAAACTTCTAGCACCATTTGTGCCTGTAGAAGTTCTGGTAAATAGTCAATTTTTTTGGTTCTGCAAGGCATGTGAAATTAAAACCGGTGGCTTCTTTTGGAAAATTGTTCTACAAATGAATGTAAAATGTCTGGGTGGCTACATAAATGCTGTTGACTACATAAATGAATGTTGTAGGTTTGGTTATGAGGATGAGAAAAAGGTGATAGTTATGGGTCCCTGATAGCACTTTTCAAATGTGTGTATACTTTGGATTGTAAGAAGAACCCTTCTGGGTCAGGTCAGTTGCCCATCTGGTTGAGCATCCTGTTCTCACAGTAGGCAACTGAATGCCTCTGGGAAGCCTGATGAGTGCAACAGCGCTCTCCCTTCTTGCAATTCCTAGCAACTGGTATTCAGACATACATGCTGTATTTGGCAGTGGAGCCCAGAGTATACTTGTCATAGTTAGTACCATAGTCATTGATAGCTGTGTCCTCATTTTGAATCTGGAAAACATATACAAAGTATTTTGGGTTTATTCTTAGGCTGAAGCCTCCTTCAGAAGTTTGGGAGAAGCTAACAGTGCAGTTCAAAATGAAAGCACCCCCCGTTTTCAGCCCCAGGGATCTGTTCACGAGCCTTCTCTGTCACGACAGCAACGGCAGAAAAAAAGAGAGCAACTTGAGGTATGTTCAGAGAGGGTGAAAAAGAGATAACACTCCTTAATTAAAATGCAACTGCTTTTTACTTTCTATTGGCACCTCTAGATTCATTATGTTTTAAAAGAGTATGCTTTTTCAAATGGCAAAGAAGTGTCTCAGCTTTTTTAGAAGTGTTGCTATGGTCAACTGGGTAACAGAATACCCATGCTGATAATATACAGTATATTAAAAAAAAAGAATACCCATGCTGATAATATACAGTAAATTGTTATGCTTTCTGCAATGTACAGAATTAGATTGTTGGTGTACAAAAAGTGGAGCTGAACTACCTTCCTGATTGTTTGTATTGACTTAGTCAATACTATACTTACTATAGAGGAATCCTTATGTCCAGCCTTGAAGGATGAGTGCTTTTATAGCTAACCGCTTAGCAGAAAAAAACAGTGTTTTTACATAGCTGCTTTTTCTCCCTTTAAGGATACAGGTCCTCGACCATTGCCTGCTGCTCCTGACATGAATGCAAAGACAAGAGGAGACAACACAGACAAGCAGGATGCTGCAGTTACAAGGGCTATAAACAGACCTGGAAGCACCGAAGTGACAGCTTCTAAGGTTTGCTACAGACACATTTTTAGCATATTAATGCTACCTGTTTTTCTTTGAAGCCTCACATTCAGCATTTTTTCAATGCATAGGCTAAAGTGTACTTACTTTGCCATCACAGATCTGTAAACCTGCTTAGTACAGGGTTGGCAAACTTCTTTTATAGTAAAGAAGGCGGGGGATTCTTTTCCGGAAGGGCTTTATCAACCTTGTAGAATAAGTCAGTGGAGAAAAGGTAGTGAACTATTGACTGTCTTGGAAACTTCAGTTTTCAGTTATGTTTTAGATATCCACTGGTCAATTATGACAGACTACAAAGCCACGTATATTGATGCTGATATCACTGTTACTTATTTTAAAGGATCGACCATTGTCAGCACGAGAGAGGAGGAGACTAAAGCAATCTCAGGAAGACATGCTTCCTTTCGGTAACTGACTTCTTTGCCCTTTTTAAGCATATGGTGCAGTTTCTTATCTATAACATATCTTCATTGCAATCATTGCCCAAAGTGTATCTTAACAAATAAATGGGTGTAACTGAGACAGAACACCCTCGCACCAAATTTTCATGGCTGCTCAGTTATAAGTATGTTTTTAAAGGTAGAGATGCCAGGTCATAATTGGCAGGGATGGGGATCAAACATCCAAATTTGCATTTGGTCAGAGCATAAATGACAGAGGTGTAGCCATGTCAGCCTGTTTGCAGCAGAAAAGGAAGGAAGAAAAGAGTCTGGTGGCTTTTTAAAAATACTAGCAAATTTGTTGTGGCATGGTGTCAGATGCAGGAAGTGTATCCAAGAGATTAGCTTCTTAAATCAGTAAATGGTGGTGATTTTGAAAGACTCTGAACTAGTTTCTGTTGCATATCATCAATATGAAATCCAGGCAAATGTCTGTGAAGACCTAGGACTGTAATAATTAAGCATGTTCAAGCTCAGAATTTAACATAACTGGCCATAGCCACTCAGGTGTGGAATTCCCTACATTTTGAAGTCCAGTGCTCTACCTTGCTTGCCTCTTTTTAAAGAAATGGGCTGATTTACTTTAAAGCGTCCCAGGTTTTCACAAGTTAACATCTTTGTGCTGTGTATTTTGCTTTCCAAGTATGCTGCTGTCTTATTTTAACTTTTTATTTTCCATTTTTCGTTATAAACCACTTTGAGTGTGTTGGCAGAAAGGTAGCATGTGAATGAATGTGAATAGTGAAAATAAGAGTAGATTCTAAATGCTTTTAATTTACAACTTTTCAGGGCCTGCTGCAAGAAGAGCTTCTCACAGTGCAGCTATAGAAACAAAACTTCCAGAAGATGGTCATGTCCAAATTGCTCACATTTCCTCAGAGCTTGGAATCTGTGAGGTAAGCAGAAATCATGTATTTGCAACATTCAAAGTTGCTGGCTTTCAAAGCTGTCACTCACATGCTTTACAGCACTACAAGGGCCTTCACATGGAGGTATTTCCAAACAGACTGGATTGTATTAGAAAGCATTTCCTGCTAGGAATGTTGAATTCTATTGCCATTGACTGTTGTCAAACTCACTTTTAAAAACCTGTGCAAAACAACCTTATCCTGAAAAATACACTAGATGATTTGGCACATGCGGCTTGTGACACAGTTTGGCCCAATCGGTGTTGGAAGAGTCAATGCAACTCAAAAAAGAAACCTTGCTCTTGTAGCAGTAGCACTAACATCTACAAAAATGAGAAGCCTTTTCCATTATCACAATGATTTTGTGCACCTGATTTGAACAGGTTCTGGATACCACTTTCCACAAATGTATATTCTGTTATTAACATCTAAAAAGGTTCCAAGCCAGTGTTCCTTTACAGAATATGGCAAGAATTGTATACACCCCCCTGAAATGGATGCCCTTTTGCAAGAAGAGATATTGGGGGACTGTGCTACTGTTTTGTCTAGTTTCTTGTGCTTGAAATACATGTTTTGGCTTCAACAGACAAAGAGCTTAATTGGTTGCTCTACTGAAGATGAACTAAGCTCTTCCACCAGCTCCACAGAGAGATCAGATGGAGACAGTAAAGAAGGGTAAGGCTTCTCCCTTAACCGTAGACATTCAGTGTATTTGTGCTAGTTTGCATTTCTCAGTGCAGAAAGTATTGATCTGATGTGCAGAGATCTTTCCTATTCTAATTAATTCAAGAGGGTTCTGAAAACTTCTCTGTGTGAAAGAAACAAGCAGAAGGTTCATGTTTGGGTTATACTATCAGAGAAACTGAGTGCAGCTGGCTTAAACTGGTTGTTATCTCTCTCTGTCAGGGTCATGCTGACTATAATAATAGGCCAGAAGGAGCCCGGGTTTTCACTTTCTCTCTCTATCTCTTTTCCTTCTGGTGTGGTGTTCTGTATGCTTAGTGTTAAGGTTTAGACCAGGCTTCCTCAACCTTGGCCCTCCAGATGTTTTTGGCCTACAACTCCCATAATCCCTAGCTAGCAGGACCAGTGGTCAGGGATGATGGGAACTGTAGTCTCAAAACATCTGGAGGGCCGAGGTTGAGGAAGCCTAGTTTAGACTTATTATTGTAGGTTTAAGTTAAGTCTGCTGCAACTAGATTTCTTATGGACAGTGCAAATCCTGAATGTATTAGATTATGTACATTTGCCTTCAGTAGCAGTAAAGCTCTGCTGGATGAAATACAATAGCCTCTGGTCTAGTTTTTGGGAATCCTGCAATGTGTTTAAGTTGTTACTCTGCTAACTATACTTTGGAAGCTACTCTGGATCAATATTGAGTAGAATTTCATGACAATTTGTGCATCTGTGTACCACAGCCACACAGATGGCAGATCATCCTGCCCTTTCTTCAAGACTCAGGGAAATGTTTCTCTAATTTAGCTTCAGGAAGCATTAAAGATTCTTCGATATAAAATGGTTTTTTAAAAAGATTTTCAGATAATTCTTTTTGCTGTTCTTTAAATAAGAATTCCAATGCTTATCACACTGCTCCTGATCATGTGCTTCAGTGTTTTACAAGGACCAACCCACTTCCTGCAGCCATTCACCTACTTCTCAAAAAAGAAGAAGCTTTTGAACACATTTCAAGTGGTTTTTTTTAAAAAAGTTGTACAATAAAAGTGGGATACATACATTAAAGAAAATACATGCCCTGATTTAATAGCATAATTTTGTGTGTTGCTAGTCGAATTAAGATCCTTCATGCCAATGTACTTTCTTCTGCTGATTTTTGTTTTTGAGAATTTTTAAAAATTAATTTAATCTGCCTTGGTAACCTTTACCTTAAACACAACCCTCTTAATCCTGGGGAAACCCTTTTCCCAGTATGGCACTCCATCACATGCATCGCTGGGATCTAAGGATTAGACAGCTCAAACTGTTGTTATTAAAGCAGTTGTGAATTTCCTGGTTTAAATCTCATCTTCCCTATAAAGTCATTAGGCAGCCCTTAAGCAAGTCATTCTTTCCTCTTTTCCGCCCCCACTCCCTATTCCCTTATCTGCTTTTCCCTACATCTGCTATATTGTTTGACCTTTATATAAGGTTGCAAGTATTACTAGCAGTGTATGTGAAGTGCTTTGAACTTTAAAAAAGCATTAGAGAAATGTTAAGTAGTTCTTCCTCAGTCAGAAAAAATCAGCCTTTCACAAAGGCTATCAGTTCATGCAAGCCAAATCTATTTTCACAAAAATAATGTTCTGGTACATTCCATTTATTCAGTATCCCTTTTCTTTCCATGTCCTGCTTAACTTTTAATCTCTCTGTATCTAGGCTTACTGAGCAAATAATTTCCCATGGGTTTGACACACACTGCATTTCTGCAGATACAGTGGTGCCTCGCTTAACGAATGCCCTGCTTAACGAAATTTCCGCTTAATGAAAGGATTTTTCGAGCGGAGGTTGCCTCGCTAGACAAATTCGTTTTATGAAAAATTCGTCTAGCGAATCGCGGTTTCCCATAGGAATGCATTGAAATTCAATTAATGCGTTCCTATGGGCAAAAAAAAATCCAAAAAAAATCAATGTATTCCTATGGGATTCGCTAGACGAATTTTTCGTTATAAGAAAAGACCCGTGGAACGAATTAAATTTGTCTAGCGAGGCACCACTGTATCCTCTCTTTAAGATATTGGCCCCATTTATATGACACAATAAAACCAGGGGTGGGAACCCTATGCAGCTTGAGGGCCATATGCCATTGGTGGCTGGGACCTGAGGCAAAAGTGCGCAGAGCAGCAAAAGTGAATTTTACCTTTGTACAGGTGGCTAGTTTCAAAATACACTCACATATCCTTCTCCATCCTCTATCCAAACAAGCGAGAGACATTAGGGTTGAAGAACACATTCCAGCCAATTCAGAACACCTGAGGAAGATGCAAAGCAGGGCAAGACAGGGGTGAGGCCTATGGTTTCCCATCTGTGCAGCAAGCCAGAGTGAAGATCCCATTTTGCTCCTTCCTGATAATGAGTATGAGCAAGAAACCATGACTTAAGTGTTACGTCTGAACTAGAGCCAAGGCTTGCACTTGGCTTCCCAATTGTTTGGTTGAGTTAAATAACCCATGATTCTGTCAGTTTGCATTTCTTAGTGCAGAAAGTATCGATCTGATGTGTAGAGATCTTTCCTATTCTAATTAGAAGCTTCTCTGTGTGAAAGAAACTTCATGATGTTTGGGTTATTCCTTCAGAGAAGCTGAGTACAGCTGTCTTAAACTGGTTCTGTTCTCTCTTCTTCAAGGTCATGCTGACTATAAATAAGAGGCCAGAAGGAGCCTGGGTTTCACTTTCTCCTATCTCTTTTCCTTCTGGTGTGGTGTTCTTTACAGTGATACCTCGGGTTAAGAACTTAATTCATTCTGGAGGTCCATTCTTAACCTGAAACTGTTCTTAACCTGAGGTACCACTTTAGCTAATGGGCCTCTCGCCACCGCACATTTTCTGTTCTCATCCTGAAGTAAAGTTCTTAACCCGAGATACTATTTCTGGGTTAGCGGAGTCTGTAACCTGAAGCATCTGTAACCTGAGGTACCACTGTACATAGTTTAAGGTGTTAAGTTTTAGACTTATAAGTTACTGTAAGTTTAAGTTAAGTCTGCTACAACTGGTTTTCTTAAGGACAGTGCGAATCCTGAATGTATTGGATTAGTGACTATTATGCTCATTTGCCGTCAGTAGCAGTAAAGCTCTGCTGGATGAAATAAATTGCCTCTGGTCTATTTTCTGGGAATTCTGCAACGTGTTTAAGTTTTTACTCTTCTAACTATACGTTAGAGTTCTGCTCTAGATAAATATCGAGTAGAACTTCAATGACAGATTCCACTTCAGATGTAATGGTAAGCCAATGATCAGGGTGTGTTGTTCCAGCTCACTGGGGGTGGGGTGGGGGACTGGTATCCTCAAAGTTTGATGTGGGCTTCTTAAAGGAGGGGCTTTCTAATGTGGGGAGAAAGAGAAGAAATAAGGACAAATTAAGGAAAAAGGAAGACGACCAGAATAGAAACAGATCAAGGAAACAAGCAATCTATAAGAATAATAACCTAATACCCCACATGATCTGGAAGCTGTATGCCAGCTCCCTTGGCCAATAACG
The DNA here is from genome assembly GCF_963506605.1 of Zootoca vivipara. Taxonomy (NCBI): domain Eukaryota; kingdom Metazoa; phylum Chordata; class Lepidosauria; order Squamata; family Lacertidae; genus Zootoca; species Zootoca vivipara. Next base: position 50,536,534 of record NC_083277.1, read on the forward strand.
CGAGATGAGCGTCGCAACCCGAGAGTCGGTCATGACTGCACCTAATGGTCAGGGGTCCAAAAATAAAATAAAATACCCCATTAGTATTAAACAGTTCTTTGTGTAGCCTTAAACCCACTGTTAAAAGTTCCCATAAACTGTGCATTAAAAACTTAAGATGTTTATACCTTTTGCAGAAAAACAAATGAGATGCATGACTTGGTGCAGCTAATGACCCAAACGCTGAAAATGGATAATAAAGAAAATTGTTCACAATCTGCAATACTAGCTCCCGAAACGCAGTTCCGGCTTAATAGGAAATACAAAGACACCCTTAAATTACACGGAAAAGCATCAGAAGAACCAGATGAATTCCAGTTGCAGGAGTTTCCTTCAGGTCTGTATCATGTTTGAAAGTAATCATTCCCAGATTAGGTATTCTGTTGTACCACTGAATTGCAGGAACATTATTTCAATTAGAAATGTTTGCTTATAAAGAGGGGAAATAGGGCTGTTTGCTCCACCTCTTCTGCCTGGAAGCACACAACTGAGCCCTCTAATCCATCCCCTTATTTTAAATGGCAAAAAGCTATGCCCCCTTTAGCAAGACTACAAAATCCAAGCCTCATGTGAGAACAAGGTACTGATGCTGGACTGAGAAAAGTTGTTTGTATAGTGAATCATGAAATTTTAGATCTGAAGTCTGGGAAGTCCTTTAGATGGATATTTGTTTGCACCAGAATAAAAGGGAAAGGGTTCCACCAAGACTCCTACAATTACCATTTAGATTTCTGGCAACTAAAACAAAATAATAGAGAATTAAGAATATCTAATATGTTTCTGCTTATTATTTTAGATGTTCTCTCTGGTCATGAAAAGGTTAGGAGATTGGTCGAGATCTTAAGAGCAGATGTGGTTCAAGGACTTGGAGTGAAGCTTCTAGAGAAGGTGTATGATGTCATGGATGAGGAAGATGAACAGAAAAGAGAAGTATGTTTTTCATATTGCACATTTGGCAACTCTCTTCAACACTGTTTGTTTCTCGTCTAGCATTTAGAAAAGCTAGTCCAGGTATTTCCCAATGACCAACATATATTTCCTTGCACAACTCCTAATAATGTACTATTTTGAAAACAAGCCTGTTTGTCCTACAATTCTTATGCAGGTAACTTTAGTCTGCTAATCCTCCTAATCCAGTTACGATTGAATTCCAGTGATTGAAATTAATGGATGAAGTGTAATCTTATTCCCTCTTACCACTTAACTCAATGGAGCTTCCTTCTGAATAAACTGCAAATTAAAAGTTCACTTTGGGATGTTCTGCCTAACTATGTGATCCTGTTTCAGTGTTAGGGATTCCTAAACCTATGGATATCAATGTTTAGGATGTTATTTAATCGTAGCCTGAATATTTCACACTAGAATCATTTGTGTTTTGAATTACAACACATAAAAGCTTCTTTTTCCCCACCCTGAACAGCTGCATTTGCGGAAGCTCATGGGAGAAAAGTATACTTCTTACAGCATAAAGGCCCGCCATTTAAAATTCTTGGAAGAAAATGTGAAGCTTTGACAGAAACCTCAATTCAGCTATTTCCTTATGAAGAAAAGAGCAAGACTTTATTCAGCAATTTTTACCCGTGGATTTTTATTTTCCTGCACACAACTGATTTGTGGGGTACAATTTTTACTTTACTGATTTGTTACCTGCTGTACAGCTTGTTTAGCTTTATAAATAGCAACATGTTTCTTCCAGGTAAGTGAGTAACAGTGTTTAGGGATTTTTTTTTATACAGGTAGTACATCTTAATATTTTCAGTTTTTTACATATTAAATTATTACCATAAATCTCAAACATCATCAATGATGTTCTTTAAGGTTGCAATCCTGCCGAGGCACAAATAGCCATCCCCACTGATTTGACCAGGTCTTGTATGTTGTTAATCTTGGCTTTCGATGCAAGTGTAGTAAGATTAGGAAAATGCCAAAAATGTTTAGTCAACACCAGCGTAAGCCTGTTGTATCCCATACTTTGAATAAGCCATCTAAGAACAGGTTCTTTATATGTAGATATTGGAAACATTTACTATTGTTGCCACCATAATCATTAAAACTCAGATTAAAAACAAACACCCAGCTTTTGTAGCTACAGTATTTTCTATGCACTCTAAGCAAAATGTCCTTAAAAATGGCCTCTTTGCTAGTTTTTAGTGCTCAACTGCAGTGAGTTAGGATTTTCAATTGAAAGAATGGGGCCAAAAAAGAGAACACTCTTGCTGCTTTTCACATTTCTATCTATGAGAGGGACATAGGAAGCTGCTTTATACCAAGTCAGACCATTGGTCCATCTAGCTCAGTATTGGCTACGCTTGCTGGCAGTGGCTCTCCAGGATTTCAGGCAGGAGTGTCACCCAGCCCTTTCGGGGAGATGCTAGGGAATGCACTTGGGACCTTCTGCTTGAAAGACAGGTGCTACCACTGAGCTCCAGGCCTCCCGCAAGGATGTTGTATGGGCAATACTCAAGAGATTTGCCCACCAAGGGGGATAGGCATAAGAAGACTTCTCCACCACCTCCTTTCCCTGGTAGGTCACAAAAGAATTTCCTCACAAAAGATGACTCTGCCCAATTTTCTATGATCCGCCCCTTCCCCACCCATTCAACCTTTCTTTAGGGGCCGGCCCTGCCCTTACTTTTCTGTGGATAGATTTCTGGATACAACCCAATTTAGATTGGTATAAGCAAGCTTTGAAGTCGCAGAAAACTCAAGTAGAATGCAAAATAAAAAAATTCCTTCAGTAGCACCTTAAAGACCAACTAAGTTTTTATTTTGGTATGAGCTTTCGTGTGCATGCACAAAGCTCATACCAAAATAAAAACTTAGTTGGTCTTTAAGGTGCTACTGAAGGATTTTTTTTTATTTTGCTTCGACTCAGACCAACACGGCTACCTAGTAGAATGAATTGCCATAAAATTTGCTACAAGTGAGGAAACCTAAGTATCTGGGGAAACCCAACCAGATGGGCAGGGTATAAATAATAAAATTATTATTATTATATCTGGCTGATCCATCGCCCTACTTGCTTTTTGCTGCAACAGCATAAATTGGGTCTTATAAAATGGTTTGTCTCCTATAATCTCCCTTGGGACCAGCAAGACAGAAGTAACCCTTTCCTGCTACTGTATTGTTGCTTTGTGTGTGAATGTTTAACTTTAAAAAATGAGGCTAACTTTTGGTAAAATAAAGTACTTTTATCAAAACACTTTCCTTGCTTAGGAAAAACCCAGCTGGTTTTCATCATGCTATCAATTAAAGAAAAGAATGGTTCATATGGTATTTTCCTTCAGCCATAATTACACAGCAAATGTTTCTTCAAGGACTCCTGGCTAGATAAAGCCAAGGGCTAATAATTTGGCTACAAGTTTAGTACCTTAGTATGACTTGGAAGATGGATGTACCTTGAGTACATTACATAGCTGTTTTGTACACAGTTGAATCAGTTGCTTGCTTTTCTATTGGCTCCATTTTTGTCCTGTTCCATGGAGTTAAGTATACACAAACTATTCACAGTACATGCTTGTCTACTTTTTATTTTCATTTCTAAAGTTTTTCATAACCTTTCATGTGACTGACTTGTATACTCAATATAGAGTTTGCAAAACCTGGAATAACTTGGGGTTAGGAAAAGACAATAAAAAGTCTTCATGTGGAAAAAGGATGGAAGAGTTTTCTCAAGCAGTTCAAGAGTCATTCAAAGATTAAAAAAACATTGCTTTTGGATATTTTAAACAATAAGGTACCTCAGAACTATTTGAAAACCATGAAACTTTTAACCCTCAGGAGCTGTAGGTATGTACAATGGCTAAAGGGTTAAATAGGAGGGAAAAAGACATTTCAATATGTTTAACATTTTCAATACCACCACCACTTCAGGCTCAGAATTACACTACATGATGTTACAATGGTCTCTAACAGGCTGCTAAATCTACTTATCTTGGGCCACAGTGAAAATAGATAAAAACCTTCAGTTTTCCATGTTTAAAAGCAGTGTCTGTAAATTAGTAGGTCCAGAAGCAAAAACAATTATGCCACACCCTGCTGTGATCTTCCTAAAGCATCAGACTGGCAATGGATAAAATAAAATGCTCGGTTAGAATCTTATGATCTAATCAACATCTCTACCAAAGATAGGCCACTCTAGCATTTTAATAGTAATAACTCCGTTTTAAACATCTGTTTTCCAGGCTGTTGTAAGTAAAAAGCACTATCACATTGTTAAAACTCAAACTGTGCAAGGCCAATTTTAGAATACTGTCAAGGTATTCTCAAATAGCAAACCAAGTAAAGGAAGAGGAGTAAGAGATTTTAAATCAAATTTAATGACAGAAAATGATACAAGATATGTATTTTTTCAGTTTTTAGTGTGCCTTTTTACTTTTCTGTCTGCTGGTTTCTTATCATCTATTGCCGATTCCTGGACAGGTAGCCACTTCAGAGGATTGCGACGGTAAATGGGCCATGGAGGAAGTGTGAGCTGAAACGAAAAATACAATGACAATGACAATGTTTTTGTAAAGGTTTGAGCTTTGCCTATATTCACTTTTAGAGTATATACCAGGCATAGGCAAACTCAGTCCTCCAGATGTTTTGGGACTACAACTCCCATCATCCCCAGCTAACAGGACCAGCGGTCAGGGATGATGGGAATTGTAGTCTCAAAATATCTGGAGGGCCGAGTTTGCCTATGCCTGGTATATACAAAGCAAAAGAAAAAGAGCAGTGTTTCTGTTTCTAATAGGTTGCCATATTTCAAAAAGTAAACACCAGATTTTTTTTAGAAAGACCCATAAAGCTACAAGAAGTTGTGGGTTTTGGAGCTTTTAAAGACGTTTTTGGTATGATTTAACTCCAGGTGCCAGTTTTCCAGAACATCTGCACAATTTCCAAAAAATAATCCAGGATGCCATTTTCAAATGCAAATTCCAGGACATGTCCTAGAAAATCAGGACGTATAGCAGCCCTATTTCTAGTGCAGTTATTTCAAACAGATGCAAAATAAGAGCAGCATAAAGAGCACAAAGGAAAACAGAGTAGCAAGCTAATGGTATTGTTAACACATCCTAAGAAACACATATTTTACTTATCTTGCTTTCATTACAGCTCCATTCTATCACAAGCTTCACAGAATTCAGTTTTGCTACACATACAAAAAAATAATATTCTTACCAAGCATGATAAAGCAAATCCAGCCATTACAATGTAAACTGTCCAGCCAAACTGTTCAGTGATGTACCCATAGATAAAGCCAATTACCTGCAAGAAACAGTAGGTCAATGAGAATTCCAAGTCACTCTCCAAACTCAGAATGGAGAGAATTTTAAATGAGCACTTTAGCAGACATTTTAACTGATTGAAGGGGTAAATATGGGGAATTGATAGCAGGAGAACATTGGTCTCTTAACTGTCATTCATTTGGACTTGGTCCACTGCAATATTATTATTTATTCAACTTATACAATATAAAGAAATACAAGATAGATCAATAACTAAACAACATTAATGTTACTGTGATGTGCTGACCTAGTTACTCAAGAACTATTTTTATAGTATTTAAGCCAAAAGGGTGCAGTCCTAAACATACTAAGGCCACTAATCGCAGTAGAACTTGGTTCTGTAGGAACGTGCATAAGATCACACTGCACAATCATTAACTCAATTAATGCTACGTACAGGCTGCAATCCAAAAGAACACAATGAGTCTGACTTCTGAGCTGCACTATTGCTATATGCATGCTTTACTTTCAGATATCATGTATTTATTGCCTTCTATTAAAAGCACAAAAAATACTTAAGAAAAACAAGACTAAAATATATAGCATTTTGGTTTACTTATACTTACAGCAGAGAAAAGAATGATCCCCTGAAAAATCTGCTCTGCTAGTTTTTGGCCTTTATAGTCCTGTGAGGATAGAAAAAAGATTTGTGAGCACCACTATTTCTCCCCATGCTTCTTACAGTTTCTGTAATGGTGGCATAAAGATATAAGAAGATTCTGATTTAGTTTCCTGTGCCATCACTGCCATAGCAGCTTTGCAGGAATATTCATTGTCTTGTTTGCCGTCATATTTCCATGGCTTCACTTATGTTAACATTCTGGAAAAAATGTTCTAACAACGTGGAAGCATCAGAAAATGTTTCCACACAGTTGGGAGAACATGTCGCCCTGGCACTGAGATTCTGCATTAAATAGCTGCAGAAAAGTCGTGCGGGAGGCAATTATCCACGTCACAACAATCAAGGCAAAATCATTCATTGGGCAGATTCCACATGGCTACTGTTAGCATTTTACTGTACTTATGTCAAATATGAGGCCCTACTGATCCCTAAACTCAACATATGCTTTGACTAAACATGTGTAATATTAAGCTCCGACTTCAGCCTCAAGACTACGTACAATTCTCAGCACGCTTTAGCTTACTTGGAAGAAAAGGCGCACGGAAATCTAAGGGGCTGGGCTTTTAAGTAAACACAAGATAGGGGGTTTACAATTTGTCGGTTTAATAGCCCAAAGTGTTTCCAGGAGTTCTGGCTCTTCTCTTTTCCTCCAAGCCCCCAGGGACGAAGAAGAAAAGGGTCCCCGTCCCCCCTTATCGCTGGGCACCAAAGCCACCCGCGCTCCGTTTAGGACACGTCTGCTTTATTGCGGCAGGCGGCCAAGCAGCACCCCCATCCCTACTTCCTGCCCGGCTTGGAAGCGGAGAGGAAAGCTCCCACTAATGGTGCTTGGGGGGCGCAGGAGAGTCTCCCCACCCCTGTCACTCCAAAAGCCTCCCCACCTCACCCACCATCTGTGTCGGGATGGATCGGAATACGCCGAGCATGATGTCTGCCTGCAAGGCCACGTCTTGCGCTCCGCAGCCGTCGTAGACTCTCTCCCGGGGCAAAAGAGGCTTGCTGGTTTCGGGCTGCACAGGCGAGGAGGCGAGGAGGGGTTTCTTATCCCAGCCGGGTGTCCCCTTGCTCTCGGGCAGCAGAAGAGGGTCGCCCTGCGAAGCGGAAGAGCCCAGCGAGCAGGAGGCGGCGGCGTCTAAAGGCGCTTCCGGATCCTCAGTCGAAGAAGCTCTGCGCCGTAAGGCGGGCGCCACAGAACTCACCGGAATTGCTGCTTTCTTGCCCCGCCTCATCCTGCTCAGACTTCCGGGGCGGGCAATTGACCGATCCCTGAAACGCGCTTAAAAAAACAACCACCGCAACATAAATGCGCCCCGCTCCCCTAACCACCCGCCTCTTGGTCCGGCGATAACCCTCTTTATGACAGCTGCAGGCTTCTCCGCGGCCTACGGAGCGCTCCGCCAACCCCGCGTCTCCATGGCAACAGACGCGTGAGGACCCCAACATTCCCTATCCGCGCGCGGAGGAGGGGACCTCGAGAGCTCCGAAGGGTCTTAACCGATTGCCTGCCCGCGCCTCCCCCAGCCCCCCGAACCGCGGACAGAACTTGACGTTTCAGCGCATCGGGTGAACAAGGCTGTCATGCGCCGCGCTCTGCGGCTGCGCCTATTTTGAGCATTTGTTTGTTTTCCGATCAGGCACCGCGGGGGGCAGCTACTTGAGCCGCTGACAACTTTGCGCTGTTGAGTTGGCATTTCTCTCGCGGGTGCCAGACTGCGCGGAGGGACGCGGGAGCAGGAGGATCTGTCGCTTTCTGGAGAAGAAGCAAGTAAAGAGGTACGGTAACAGCAGTCTCGGTTGCGTCGATCAACCTATCCGCGCATCCCCCACGCGCCATCCTTTCTAGCCGTTCACTTTCCTGACAAGATCCCCTTGGATGCGCCACTTTTCCGCTGGTGCCTGAGGATTCGGGCTGCTCCCGTTTGGGAGGGTGCAAAATAACTGGTGTGTGAGCCGGGGGACGGGAATGGCACCCGTCACTGGACATCGACTGCACCGTGAGAAAGCGAATGGGCAGAATATTATCATTATCATTATTATTATAGCCAATGGGCAGAACCAAGCAGATCGAAGGTTTGAAATAACGCGCGAGACAAAACGAATTAAATGTCAGTTTATTTAAAAGGCCTGGAAAGGCTGCAGGCCACGCACGTAGGTGACAGAACAGAGGACACCCAACGGAGCGCTGCAAAAGCAGTTGCCTGCCTTTAATTCTTCAGAATTAAATCTCTCTCTTTTCAAGCCAAGGGCTACATTCTCTCCTCATGGCTGATCTTCCAGGGTTCATAGAATAATAGAATTGTAGAGTTGGAAGGGACCACGGGGGTCATCTAGTCCAACCCCCTGCAATGCAGGGGTCTTTTGCCCAGCGTGGGGCTCGAATCCACAACTCTGAGATTAAGAGTCTTCTGCGCTATTGACAGAGCCACACATTGCATGGAGCATACGTTGAGGGCATATGTTAGAGGTGGATGTGGCTACTGCTAGCTCATGCACACTCATTCTCACTTGTACACCCTACGCATTTGTACTTGTCTGTTTTGCTGTCTAATGCACACCCATTCGCTTGAGGTATGGAGGAGGGGGTGATCTTTAGTGAACTTGCAGCTAGGTAGGGAAGGGGCTAACAAAGATTGGCACCAATAGAAGGTGGTTTCAAGGCTAATTGCTGCAGGGTGGTGGTGGTTGCAGTACACAGGGAGGGGAGAGTTAACCCCTTCCTTCGCCAGCTGTGATCCCCGCTCCATATGTGTATTATGAGGTTCTGGCTACAAACTGGGCAGAGAGGAGATAGGTAGAAAAGGGTATACTGTACCCTGAATACAGGCACTCTGTGAAAGCAAAGTCTACCCTGCTGTCTCCTAATTGTGAGCTTCTACTGGAAGGTGCTGTTTTTCTTACAGGGACCCAGCTCTTCTTCCATCTTCCTGTGATGGAAAGCTCTGGTTGCTCTGAGCCTTCCGTGGAGTCCAAATACGGCAGTGCCACTTCTTTGCCTATTGGGCATTAGCCCTTGAAGGATGATTGGGTGGCAAGGCTTCTGGGGCATGCCCTGCATGCCTTCTCCTTCTTGTTTCAGAGTCCTCTGCTTCATCACCTGGGGAAAATGTGGACGCTTGGACCCTGGCAACCGATCTCCCTGACAGTTAGGCTTGCAAACAACCCTGCATTGGGTTTCAAGAATGATTGCACTCTCTCTGTGTGTGGATTTTTTATGCTTGAAAACATCCTCCTCTTGACTCCATTGTGAAGTTTTTTCAAGCCTAGTTGCTGTGAATTGAAGGGATGAGAAAGGGAGAGGAAGCCTCATGGACTGGCAGTTCCCCAGGTCTGGTCTTGATATCCTTGGATGATAAAGTAAAAAAACGGGGTCAATTATTTCTTCAAGTCTGGTGGATACATATTGATAATTGATGAAGTATGAAATGAATATATTTATTTATTTGTACCCCGCCTTTTTCCCTGACAGGGACTTAAGGTGGATTACAGATAAAATAGGAATAGCTAAAAACTTTTTATCATTGTTACTAGTTTTTTAATTGATAGTTTTACTGTGAAACAACAGATTGACTCTGATTATCAAGAAGTCTGTTCACGGGAATCTTCTTTGACACCTTAAGCAGCTTGCATCTCATTGTTTTTTTTTCAAGAGTAGGAGAAGCAGGAGTATAGATGACTAGAATGCAGGCGGAGCTCAGCTCACATAAAAACTGACAAATTGTTGCTTATGTTTTGAAGAAGGCAGTGTAGCGACACCAATGAAAATTTCTGGCTGTGCAACAAGCCACACTGTGAAAATATTCTAGGAGGTCTAGTAAAGCTGGGCTCTCTAAATGCCAAGTCATCTGTCCCTAACTGGGTTGCAGCCTACTTTGTAGACAAAAATGCTTTGTATTTGTCTCACTTTGCTGATGGGTGGTTTCGTGAGGGTCTAAGACAGGGGTCAGCAAACTTTATCAGAAGAGGGCCAGTCCACTGTCCCTCAGATATTGGGGGGGGGGGCGGACTATATTTTGAAAAAGTACCGTAATAATGAACGAATTCCTATGCCCCACAAATAACCCAGAGATGCATTTTAAATAAAAGCACACATTATACTCATGTAAAAACATGCTAATTCCTGGATCTGGCCCCTGGGCCTTAGTTTGCCTACCTGTGGTCTAAGACTTGGGAGAGATGAGGCTCCCAGCACTGCCCTTGATTTTGCCCCTGCAAGCAAACCTATCCCTGTCACTTCAGTTTTTGAATTGCTAAAATTGTATAAATGTTAGCTTATTGTGTGGTGCTCTTCTAAGGAAAATATGTGCAAGTCTACTCTTTTACTCTCCCTAGAAATAGCTTTCAGCATCTCGGGTAAAAATGTCTGGGAAATTATATCGCAAAATCCTCCTTGTAGTGTGCATGCTGGAATCCTAGGAAGATATTTACTTGAAATCTTTATTCACGACACCGAACAGCACTTTTAATATTTGAATGTGGTACTCTCAGCTACGTCTTCCTGAAAGTTTGCAAAATGGTTCTCTGTTGTGTGTTTTTCTTGTAGACATTTGAAGAGGCTCAACATTTAACCCAGAATAAAAGGAAGAAATGACGTTCAGAAAAGGTATTATTTCCTTGAATGGATCATTTTTAAAAACAGTTTAAAAATCAGTATACCTAAGTTATACTTGACCATAAATATTATTCTAATAATGTTTTTCTTTCTTCCCTTTCAGTAAACATTTTCATTTTGGTGCTGGCTGTTGTTATATTTTTGCTAGTGCTGCATCACAACATACTGGGTCTCAGTGATCTATTGAAAAGGGAATTATCAGGTATGATGTCTCTCTCTTATTTTTATGAGTCTGGGCTTCAGTAATGATGTTTATTTGAGAGGTAACAAATCATTGCGTTGGTGAAATTATGTCCTTCACATAGATTGTTTTTGTAATATATATTTGCATCTCAATTATTTCACAAAAATATCAAACCATTTGAAGTGCGGCTATCATGTCAAGAGTAATTTTATTTATGTATAAAGATATACTGCTGAATATAATAAAAACCTCTGTGATTTACATAAAAACAATAAATAGAACAACATTCAATAACTCAAAATATACCTGTAGGTAGATTAAAAACAAAACATGGGTGCAAATCCAAATAAACTAATCAAGCCATAGGATTTAAGGGTCATCTTACCTGAAAGAAAGTTTAATCTTATTGCAATAACATGATCAATCATTAGGAAGAGATAAAAGGTTTGATTTGAAGGGATGGCTCACCAATGATCACCTAGGGATATTAGACTACTGCTCACGACATCCCTGACCTCTAGCCATGGTAACTAGGGCTAATGACAGTTGACATTCAACTGTATCTGGAGTGCCACGGATCAGCCACCCAATTTAAAGCCACCCAATTTAAAGGGACGCAGGTGGCGCTGTGGGTTACACCACAGAGCCTAGGGTTTGCCGATCAGAAGGTTGGCGGTTCAAATCCCCGTGATGGGGTGAGCTCCCATTGTTTGGTCCCTGCTCCTGCCAACCTAGCAGTTCGAAAGCACGTCAAAGTGCAAGTAGATAAATAGCTACCGCTCTGGTGGGAAGGTAAACAGCGTTTCCGTGCGCTGCTCTGGTTCGCCAGACGCGGCCTAGTCATGTGCAGATCCAAGGTCAGGAGCAACAGCCGGCACCTCAGACGATACAGGGTCAAGCACTTCAGAATCCTAGCCGTTCTCAGCTGCAGGCAGCCTCGGTCCAGTATACCTGAAGGAGCGTCTCCACCTCCATTGTTCTGCCCGGACACTGAGCTCCAGTGCCGAGGACCTTCTGGCGGTTCCCTCGCTGCGAGGAGCCAAGTTACAGGGAAGCAGGCAGAGGGCCTTCTTGGTAGTGGCACCCACCCTGTGGAACGCCCTCCCACCAGATGTCAAAGAGAAAAACAACTGCCAAACTTTTAGAGGACATCTGAAGGCAGCCCTGTTTAGGGAAGCTTTTAATGTTTAGTAAATTATTGTATTTTAATATTTCTGTAGGAAGCAGCATTATTATTATTATTATTATTATTATTATTATTATTATCTGGAAGCTGTACGCCAGCTCCCTTGGCTAATAACGTGAGATGAGCGCCGCAACCCCAGAGTCGTCTGTGACTGGACCTAATGGTCAGGGGTCCCTTTACCTTTTAAAATACCCTTGGCTGCTACTGGACAAGGGTGGCCCATCCTGTTCACCATGTGAGGCTTCCCCTGCTCCAAAGCCAAAGCCTTGCTTCCCAGGGTGCCCAGCTGTGGTGGTGGCTTTCATTAAGTTCTCATGAGATCTTGCCAGAAGCCGCAGCTGCACGGCCCTGGCAGCGGTAGGGTGCCAGCAGGGGCACCACCCTGTGGGAGTCCACCGCCTGAGGCAGCTGCTTCAGTTAGCCTCATGGGTGGGCTGGCCCTGCTAATGGAAGTAACTGGAGGATGGAAGAAATGTGTAAAAATTATATAAGGCGTATGTAGCCAAAATTAAGCTCTTCAAAGCATGCAATGAACTTTGTCCTTGATATTTAACAGGACTTAAGAGTGAGTGACATTAGATTGAGCATGCCCAGAAGGTTGTTTCAGGGGGTCAGCAAACTTTTTCAGCAGGGGGCGGACCACTGTCCCTCTGACCTTGTGGGGGGGGCGGAGTATTTTTTTGGGGGGGGGGTTGAACGATTTCCTATGCCACACAAATAACTCAGAGATGCATTTTAAATAAAAGGACACATTCTACTCATGTAAAAACACGCTGATTCCCGGACCATCCGTGGGCCGGATTTAGAAGGCAATTGGGCCAGATCTGGCCCCCGGGCCTTAGTTTTCCCTACCCATGGTTTAAACAATAAACATGTGCACACCATGCCCTTATTCTGCAGATTCAAGTCCATTAGGCCTCCAACCGATAGATTTTATACCCGAGGCACCTCAAAGGTTGACAGAGGACTGGAACGACAAGGAGATTCCTGTGGTCATCACAGCATCTGATGATAGGCTTGGTGGGGTAATTGCAGCTGTGAACAGTATTCGGCAGAACACCAAGTCCAATGTGGCCTTCCATATTGTCACATTGAATGACACAGTGGACCATCTGAGGTAAAGTATGTTTGAGAAATTTTCTTCCTTGGTTTTCATCTGCGAGAGGTTTGCAGGTTTAGTAATGCTTACTTTGAAGAAGCAAACATACTCTGTCCTTTGTTGTGTAATCCTGTATTCTCTGCAAGAAGCTATAGATAATAAAGTACAGTGGAACCTTGGTTTATGAACTCCTGGGTTTACGAATTTTCGGTTTACGAACGCCGCGGACCCATCTGGAATGGATTAATTCACTTTCCATTACTTTCAATGGGAAAGTTTGCTTCAGTTTATGAACGCTTCAGTTTATGAACAGACTTCCGGAACCAATTGTGTTCATAAACCGAGGTACCACTGTACTGCTTACATATAGCCAAGCAGAACGTTCATATAGCCAAACTGAAATAGGATCGACTAAGAAGAGACATCTCAGAGAATTACTCTTGCAAATGCTGCTCGTCGTCACCAGTTTCAGAACCGATTTGCAGGGTATTGAAAACTAAATATTCCTCTTTCACGATCCTCATCTAGCTCCTCTGAAAAATAGAAGATGTGGTCGTTCAAACAGTGTTTTTTTCTTAAATGTTTAGGGGTATGCATACCCCTGCGTACCCCCAGAAAAAAGCACTGCCTTCAAGTATTTGGGCCCCAAATCATTTTTGGAATTATAATTTAACGTCAATGGTTTGAACTGAGCCTGGAAGCTTATGGTCAGCCTGTGGAGATAATGGGCCATAGGTGTAATGTGACTCCAACTTGATATGCCACACAGTAATCTGGCAATAGCATTTTGCACCAGTTACAGCTTCTGTACTGTCTTCAACAGTAGCTTTGCATAAAACAAATTACTGTACAGCAGTCTAGATGTGAGATTATAATAACATGGATCACTGGAAAGGCTATCCTAGTCCATAGCTGGCAAACCAGCTGGAGCTGGAAATAGGCACTGCAGCCACCTTTGACATTTTTACTGCTCTCTTCCCTGTACAGATCATGGCTTAGTAAAACTAGTCTGAAAAATGTGAAATACCAAATACTGGATTTTGACCCTCGTATGCTGGATGGAAAAGTGCAGGTTAAGTCTGAAATGCCAGACTCAATTAAACCTGTGAGTACGATTTATATTATTTTAACTTACTTTCAGATTGCTGATAATTCATGAAAATACTACTACTACTACTACTACTACTACTACTACTAATAATAATAATAATAAAATTATTTATACCCCGTCCTCCCCAGCCGAGACTGGGCTCAGGGCAGCTAACACCAAATATATAATACATTAAAAACACAAAATCAAACGATAATTTAATATATGGCAGTCTTGAAAAATCTGACTTGTAACTCCTGATGCTATAAGAGTTCTTGATTGTATTCATCAAATTAAGTTGGGACGGTTGAAAATTCCACCAGCAACTTAATTTTCAATAAATTGTTTATATACTATAAGCAGACCAAAATATATCGTTAAGAGAGATTATGGTTATTTGAAACCAGTGTCTGGCATGTCAGATTTTCTTTCTTTCTTTCTTTCTTTCTTTCTTTCTTTCTTTCTTTCTTTCTTTCTTTCTTTCTTTCTTTTATTCATTCATTCATTCATCATAATCTTCTTCTTCTTCCCTTTTGTTTCTACCTAGCTAACCTTTGCAAGATTCTATCTGCCTAATTGGGTCCCTAATGCAGAAAAGGCCATTTACTTGGATGATGATGTGGTTGTTCAAGGTACTTTTCTTCCTGCAAATACTTTCAGAGTTGGAAACATCTTTCTGTAGACCTATCCTGTCTTGGGGGGGGGGGACAGATTTTAGCCCGCCTAAACAAATGGCGTGAAGTCATAAAATCATAGAATTATAGAGTTGGAAGGTACCTCCAAGGATCATCGAGTCCAAACTCCTGTAATGCAGGAAACACATTACGTTAGAATTCCAAGGGAGTTATACTGGTTTTAGGGGGGGGGGGAATACAGTAACATAAAATTATTTAGTGCAGTATCTTCTTAGTGCAATTAAAACTGCTGTTTTAACTTGAAATATGAAATTGAGTTATGAATGCTACACCCTGATTTGAGCTTTCCATGGTATCTGTACTCTTCCCAGCTTTAGAGACTGAAGTAAGGCTTCTCTAGAGCATGTTGGAATGAACTTGGCATTTTAAGTAATAACTTATTTGTAGATGAAATGGTTTATATTTGCAAAAGATGTATTTAAGCTCCACACTGCTCTTCTGTGCATACATGAGAACAAAACCCTGTTTTGAATGAAATGAAGTTATCAGAGGCAAGATCGTGTCCGGGATCTAAAGAGCTGCCTTAGGCACGTTTCGGGGTTTTCTTATCAAATGAGATTTTTTTGGCGGCATATGCCCATCATAAACTGAAAGATAACTTTTAGTTTCCTGTATTTGCAGCTGTCTATTGAAAATGATTGGGGTGGGGGTGGGGCGGGATGGCAGACGGGGTTTTAAAATTTGTTTTGAACGACCATTTCTTCTTTGCTTGGATTGCTTTTTCAGATGATATCTTTGAACTTTACAACACTCCACTGCAACAGGGTCACGCAGCTGCATTCTCAGATGACTGCGACTCTACCTCAAATAAGTTTGCAGTTCGTGGAGCAGGAAACCAGGTGCAAATAGTTCTAAATAAAGAAGAAAGCGAATGTTACAGGCCCCATTCTTAGAGGCTGCCTCTACCCTTGTGGTTGTGTTGTTTTACAGCAGTGCTTTATGCCTTTTGGTTTCCCAAAGGATTGAATGAAGCCAAGTGCCCCCCTTTTACATGTATTTTAGGATTGGGAACCGTAGCTTCTTCCTGGGCATGCTATATATTCCTGGCCCATATCAGTCAGTTGTTCTTGTTGTTGTTTAGTTGTGTCCGACTCTTCGTGACCCCATGGACCAGACCACGCCAGACCATATCAGTCAGTAGCCTGTATAATTTTCAGGGAATGGTAAATGCCTGTACCTGTCTGCATTGGTAGGCTACAGAATGTTGTGGAGTGGTCTTAGGATACCAGGGACTGCGGTTTTCTTCCTCATGTCTTGAGGAGATCTGCTTCTCCCTTAGGGTAATCCGAAGCAACCCCTTTCAACTTCCTGTTCTAAGCACTGTAGGAGGAGCAGGTTGTCCTTCTCTGGTATGCTGAACAGCTAGGAAGAGGAGGCTATCTTTGGGTAAATGTAGGTGTAGGTGGTTCCTTAAAGGTAAAGGTACCCCTGACAATTAGGTCCAGTCGCTCATCTCGCTCTATAGGCCGAGGAGCCGGCGTTTGTCCGCAGATAGCTTCCGGGTCATGTGACCAGCATGACTAAGCTGCTTCTGGCAAACCAGAGCAGCACATGGAAATGCCGTTTACCTTCCCGCTGTAGTGGTACCCATTTATCTACTTGCACTTTGACGTGCTTTCGAACTGCTAGGTGGGCAGAAGCTGGGACCGAACAATGGGAGCTCACCCCGTCGTGGGGATTCGAACCACCGACCTTCTGATCAGCAAGCCCTAGGCTTTGTGGTTTAGACCACAGTGCCACCCGCGTCCCAGGTGGTTCCTTACTTCTCAGAATCTGTATGCTGCATAGGAAAGGAGCCACCATTTTTTTTTCCAAATGGGCAATGGAACATAATGGCCATAAGCAAAATGTGGCTGATTCAGAAAGGTGCAGATGGCTTTTTGTATTTTGTATTTAACTCACCTTGCCTCAGTACAGTATAGTTATTTTAAGGTATTTTAAATGTAATAGCTAATAAACAAAAACAAATAAAACTGCTAAATATCATGACATTTTGGTGAAGCTAGCATCTCCATATGGGACCTCTTTTTCTCTACAAATAGAGGGGTTGGGCAGTGGAAATTTCTGTAGAGAGATGTGTGTAACCAATAAAGATTCTTGTAACTGAAACTGAGACCCAGTTTCTATTTTCAGTACAATTACATTGGATTTCTCGATTATAAAAAAGAAGCAGTTCGGAAGCTGTCCATGAAAGCAAGTACCTGCTCTTTCAATCCGGGTGTCTTTGTTGCAAATCTAACCGAATGGAAACGACAGAACATCACTCAGCAACTGGAGAAATGGATGGCGCTTAATGTTGTGTGAGTGTGCCCATATTTCTGCTTAACACTGCCACTTGGGGCACTAGCATAATATAGCATTGTGTGTGCCGGTGGGGATGGAGAGTGATGAACCGCCAGAAGTATTTCTCAGGTCTTTCTGCCATGTTGATGATAATCTTTATGTGTGGATCATCTTTGCACTGACACCAGGCTACTTTCTGCATCTACTTCAGCCTACTAGCCCTGAATATAAATGGTTTTCAGGTCTGTCATCTTTCAGTTAAAATCCCTTCAGCTATCTTGTTCTTTAAACACGCCGCTGCCCAAATCTCAGACCATGAAACAGTCTTTATTTCTTTCTACCAACACAGTTACAAAGCTTGTCCTGAATGATCACCTTAACCACCTGCTATTAGGTGGTCCACCCACATTTCTTTCTCAGGCTCTTCCTTCTGCTATTCTGCCTGTTACTTTTTGGGCCCTTTGCGTAGGAAATACCATTCAGTACTCTCGATACTGAGCTTTTTGAGTAGCCAAAGCATGTGGTGGACAATGACTGAGAAGGTACATACTCATTTGCAGCCGAGTTTCTTAGCTGGGCTACACTAACACTCAGATGATTCCTCCATTCATTTTTCTGGCTCATTGCAAAGTATGTCAGTTGCTTTTGCTGTACAGTGCCTAACAGACGGTTGTAAACAAAATGTTTTATAAAACGTTGTACAAAAATAGAAGCGTTCTGTTCATGAATAGGATGATTAACAATTTGAAAAGAGAAGCACTCAGTTGGATTAATGAATATTTAACCTATTTAAGAACTGTGCTTCTGTCTTTAGCTGGTTAAATTTTATTTCTTATCTCTGACTAGAGAGGAAATATACAGCCGGACTCTTGCAGGCAGTATCACTACACCCCCTCTGCTCATTGCATTTTACAAGAGACATTCAAACCTTGATCCTATGTGGAATGTGCGCCATCTTGGTAAGTATAATGGAAGAGGATTCGATACCTTTGCCAGACTTAAGCTGGTTGAAGTGGTTGCTTCTGTAGGCCTCATTTTCTCCTTTCCAGGACCCTTTAAAGTGATAATGAAGCCGTGGAGTCGTCTGCCCGAAATGCTTTACTTTCTTCCTCTTCCTGTCTCTGAACTCTTTACTACACTTTGAAAAGTTTGACCTTGATGTGAAACGGCTTACTGGAAACATGGTGTTTGAATATGAATTCAGTGGTCAGTTAAATGTGGACACAGGAAGATTTCTAAATACTATACTTTGGTGATGGCTATTCAGGAATCCTTGCTGTGTTCTCCCAGCCATCCCAGTTGCAATGGGGTAAGAAAGGATATTCGAAAGATAAATCAGTTGTTTTGACAATGGCTGAAAATTAAGAGTCGGCTGCGAAGTCTGATTGTGTGACTTGCTAGCCTTTAATAAAACCCAGCTAGTCTCTTTTGAGAGAAGACAGGATAGGAATCTAAATCCACTCATGTTTCTTACTCAATTCAAAGGTTCGAGTGCTGGCAAAAGATACTCTCCACAGTTTGTGAAAGCTGCCAAACTACTCCATTGGAACGGACACTTCAAACCATGGGGAAGGACCGCATCCTACGCAGATGTTTGGGAAAAATGGTACATTCCTGACCCTAGTGGCAAATTCAACTTGATTCGGAGGCACACCGACACTTACGAGGCAAAATAAGACGGAAGTGACACACCCCACATTCTTCTCAGGAACCAGACAAGACCATAAGAGTGAAGTTGGTAATGCTACGTCCATTCAGATTGTTTTAAAATGGAGACGCATTTAAGTACTGTACGTGAAATGCATGCTTAAAGAGGAGGAAGCCTCTTTAAGCCCAGGAACCTCCACGAAACTAGCATTTTCAACCAGATGGGATATTAAAGAATGACCTTCTAGGGATAAAATGTTTCAGTAGACGCTGCATCCAAGACTTTATCACAGCTGTGTTGCACTTTATCTCGTGTTGCACAGCAACTTGATGTACTAAAAGGCTGCTACCACTTTTTACTGTTACTTAACCTGTGAATATAAGCTTTTTGGTGGATCCCTCCTATTGCTTGAAGATCCATTCAGATTCTGACAGCTAATTTTAAGTTCGATGGTGGATTTTTTTTATTTAAAAAAATCTGCATTCCAAAAACTATTTTTATAGTAAAGTTTCTTTTAATAAACTACCCATCAACAGTAAAGCAGCCCTTATTTCTTAAAAAAATGAGGAAATTTGTGAATTCATTTATATTCGGATTTATGAATTGTGTGCAGGCAACTGAAATGTGAATGGTAACTTGTGCTTCACAATATATCATTCCCTCCAATAATTGTGCTTGAGTTCCTATCAATTTGGAAGCAAAATCCCACCCTGCAAAAGTTAGTGGTTGTGTGTTCAGTGAGCTCCTCACGTATGCTGATTTATAAACACCTGTAAATCTAAAGGGGGGGGGAGAATGCCCACTGTCACCAAGCTAAGAATCTGTGAGTTTCCAGGACTTGAGGTTGATTGATAGTGAGCCAACAGATACAAAAAATCTTAACACATGAACCCATATTAAATACTAAACGATAGGAACTAACTAACTTTAGCAGGCGAGAACAGTTTTTGGAAATTCATTATCTGGGTAATTCCCACATCTACTCCCAGAACAAATTTAGGGGAAATTTAGGAGAACGTTCTATGGTGTGATGAGAAATCCTTGCACCTGATGGGACATTTACATCAGGGGTAAACAAACGTTTCCAGCAAGGGGCCAGTCCACTGTCCCTCAGACCTTGTGGGGGGCCGGACTATATTTTGAAGAAAAAAAAATGAACGAATTCCTATGCCCCACAAATAACCCAGAGATGCATTTTAAATAAAAGGACACATTCTACTCATGTAAAAACATGCTGATTCCCGGACCGCCTGCAGGCTGGATTGAGAAGGCGATTGGGCCAGATCCGGCCCCCGGGCCTTAGTTTGGTGACCCCTGATTTACACCAACACTACGAGTGCAACCCAATGCGTTTTTAAAATTAGTAAATCCTAGGACCACCACATTTTGGAAAGCACAGTGGTACCTCCGGTTGCGGACGGGATCCATTCCAGAGCTCCGGTTGAATCCAGAGGTTTCCGCAACCAGAGGGACTGCTTCTGTGCACACACGCATGGCGGTAGAGCGCTTCTGCGCATGCTGCAAAAACCCGGAAATATACTTCCGGGTTTGCCGCTTACGCGTCCCAAAGTTAACATAAGCAGAGGTACAACTGTACAGATTAACTTCTGTCTGTATGTGCACATTCTAAGCTTGGAAGCCCATGAGCTTGGTGGTGCTGAGCCCGAGAACAAATTATCATCATTCCTCTGCCATTGGTTCAGTAGTATGTGGAAATACAAGCTGTGGCAAGATAGCTTCCTGCTTCGCTGGAATGAAAAACAAAAAACCATGGAGGTTTATGGACAGCATTAATAATTGTATAATGCCTTCCTGGTAGAGACAGGTCGGATCCCTTGCTGCTTTTGTATATAATTGAAGTACCACACATTTCAGTTAAAAGTATATTAAACAGTGAAGTTTTCTCTGTGTCTGTAGTTTTCTTGTTACTAATCCTTTCTCTGTATGCCCATCCACCTCCTTCTGGACTATTTTGCTGGCCAGGGAAGATATTCTCTGGAAACCCGGATGAAAGGGAGATTTAACAAGTTGTGTTTTGAGCCTGTCCGTGCTCTTTTTCACCAAGTTGTCCAAATACCAGTAAAAAGTATATTATATGTATGCTCCCCCCCCCTAACATCAGGGTTGGTGAAATAGTGATATTTGTAATCTTAAGGAGAATTTTCTTCATGTATCGCACCTGTCCTTAAAGGGGTGCTTTGCGTGAGCCTAGTGGTCACTGCACTGAAGTGAGAGCAGCACATCTTTCTCAATACCACCCTTCCTACATAGCCCACTGCATTCTATTACTGTAGATCAGCAAATAACCCTTTATTGTCAGCATGCCACTTAAAGTGTTCTGCTTTAGCTCATATAACAGAGGCAAGGAAATGCCTTTTCAGCTGACAAGTGGGACCTAAGAAAGAAAGAAGGACGGGGTACAAGTAATAAATTATCATTATTACTCAATACGATTTACAAAGTTGAAAACAAAATCTTTTTCCTGAATTATTTAATATTCCTGTACAATATTCACATGGCCTGAACTTGAGGGGCTCCAAAAAGTCCTGGTATTGGTCCCAGAAATCAAAGCAGCACTCAAGTCCTTTTGATACTCTCTTCACATATAATCTGTATTGAAGTCATATGCATCGTCCAGGTCACTAGTCTTCTCTATGTTGAGTTGTTTACCTTCAGAAGGAAAAAAAAAATGTCAGGCTGAAATAATCTGCTTGCTCAAGGTGACATTAGTATTTTGAAATTCTTTAATCTTAATCAATGTACCTGTAGGTAACTTCCCCAAGTCTGCATTATTTGCTTTTAGCTCTTCAGAGGTTGTATTGCCGTTTGCTGTTCTGTTGCTTTCCTGAAACAAGGTGACAGGAATGTAAAATGTCAACATGACAGCGCTGATGGTGCTTAAACATTTTACTAAAAGCCAAAGGCATTACAGTGGTACCTCTGGTTACAAACGCTTCAGGTTACTCCGATAACCCGGAAGTAGCTGCTCCTGGCTGCAAACTTTGCCCCAGGATGTGAATGGAAATTGCATGCCTGAGGCGCGCGAGCAGCGGGAGGCCCCATTGGCGAAAGTGCACCTCAGGATAAGAACAGTTTCAGCTTAAGAACGAACCTCCGGAACAAATTAAGTTCGTAACCAGAGGTACCACTATATTTCCAACAGGAAGCTATTTTCCTGTTTAGGCAACACATGCAAATTCAAAAATAACCTACAAGTGTAGGTTGTACTGTCTTGACAGTGTACCCTTTTATTCATGGATAAGGACAGAGGCCAAGAACTCCACCCTCTCCACTCTTTGCCGACGACTCTCGAGATATTATTAATCTAGGTGCTCCAAGATGTACCTCTTCAATATCACTTTCTATCTCTTTTTCCTCCTCCTCCTCTTCTCCTTCAGTTAATTCCTCCTCATCTTCACTCGCTTCTGTCTTCTCCCCGTCCAATACTTCCTCTGGCAGTTCACTCTCTTCTATTATGCCCTCGGTGAAGCCAAGAGATTGAAAGGCAATGCTGCTTGCCTCACTAGGATATTTGCTACCTGTAAAAGAAATGTCCATTAATGCTATATGGGCAGAACTCTTGAAAGTGCTTTCCCAAAGGACAAATACTCTGGTCCGATTTCTACCAAAACGGTTTCACATTTTAAGTGAACTGTGCAGCAGAAAGCATCAAAGATGCAAGATGCTTAATTCATTTTCTAGCTTTAGTTGTATGTATTTGTAAGCACAACACACTCAGGAGCATTAAGTTTACATCTCTCACTATAATCAAGATTCCATGGCACCTAAGACAGTGATGCCATTGTTTGTTTTGACCCACAGAACAGTAGCAGCCCCTGAAAACTGAGCCACCTCCCAACTGCATAGCTCTGGCCACTCATGCTAGAAGCTTGATAAGCTTCAGGAGATGGCTCTTAGTGGGCAGCATTATTTTATACACCTAATAAACGAAGTGGCATAACATAGCAAAACAACAATTACCCAACTGCTCTGAAACTCACATCTCAAGACCCAAGATTAATTTGGTACACCAGCATCACCTTTTATGGTACTTTTGTTATCTTCTTCCAGATCCTGAAGATTAAAAGCCTGTTGTGCTGCTGCTACAATTTCACGGGAAAGGTGTGGCGACAGAGTCCATGCTGGAGGAGGCCGCGAATAGTAACTCACTTTGGCCCTAAAAGGGGGGGGGGGAGGAGAGAAAATTGTTTGCAAAGGATCTAAAAACCAGGAATTTGCCCAATTTATTCAGGAGAAGAGGAGGGCTGGAGAGCTGGCTTTACATTGTGTAAATTGCAAGGGGCTGGCTAGCAGCACAAAGCATTCTGGTCCTGCCTTCCAGGAGTTAACATTTAATTGTACACCCCCAATTTTCCACCTTGTTTCTAGGGCTGTAGCTGACCCCAAAAAAGGGGGGGAGGTGGCAACTAGCAGAGAGAAAGATTCAAGTAGCAGCATTGCAAGGAAGTGCAGAAGTTGAGCAAGGAGGGGTGAGAGAGGTTCTCTTTCTCTACACCATGTTCTTTTAAGCACAGCACCTATTTCTCAGCAGCAAATCTTTCATGCAGACAAATGAGAACATATTTACCCTGTCCAATCATACATAAATAGTTTGGCCGCACTTTCTGTATCAGCAAGACCTCCTTTCTTCAGCATTCCTCTCTTCTGAGCAAGCAGAGTTAAGAACTCCAGAGAGTTTCTGTAGTCTGGGATGTTGTAGTGCAGCATAATCTGAAATAATAATAAAAAGAAAGCCTCTTATATGTACACCAGATTCTCCAACATCACTCGTAAGCCCAAGCCTTTTAACGGCAAGAGCAGCGTTTTCTTGCTCCAGTTTATGTATCTAGACCACAACAGAAAGCAGAAGTGGGTCAGAACTCCTTAGGAAGCACCATTAAGCACAAAGCAAGATCAGAGTTGGATCTGATGTCTTCACTGTAACAGTAAGACATAACAAATATCCTCATTTCTCGCTTGGCTAATACAGCAATAAGCATGAATCTGTTCAATGATGGGGCATATAAAACTTGAAATTCATATTTTATAACCCAACCATATTCTCAGTTGTGATCTGTTTAAACTTTTTAAAGATTGCACTTTTAAATAATTATAGTATGTGCTGGGACCTCATAGTGAAGAGCATGTAAGGAATATGGTAAACAAGAGCATTAACTTGTTGAATCTTATCTGATTTAATCTCAAGAGTCTGACATGATGGGCAAACATAGATGATTCTATCTGTGTGAACTTGATGCTACACAACTGCTACCGAACCTTGCCAGAAAGCAGACCAACAGCTGTTTTATCAACACAATTAATAAAACAGATGGAGAACCTGTAGCGCTTTGGGTGCTGGTGGACGTCAACTCCCATTAGTTCCTGCTAGCATGGCCAATGAACAGGGATGGTGGTAGTTTTAGTCCAACTACACCAGGAGAGCCACTGGTTCCCCATAACTGCAACAAGTGTGCAAGCTAAACACACCCGAGTCCAATAAATTACATGGAAACTATACAATAGCTTTACCTGCTGTTTGCTGCAATGCTTCAGAATAGCATCTACTGAACCAACCAAGTTTTCAGCATCAATGTCTGCAGTACTTCTCAGTGCCAGAGCAAGAGCAGAGCTGGAAGGCGCTACAATGATACATGGACTATCTAACATCCTGATCTGTTTGTCGATGTGAACTATTTGTAGACACCTTTAAAAGAACGCACACATAATGAGCATTAGGGGTTTTAGAAAAACCAAACACCAGGAAATATTTGACAAAGAAGCAAATCATAAAGCAGGAGTGGAAAAAGTGTGGCACTCCCAAACTCGTATCATTATCAGCCAGCAATGCTGAGGGATGATGGGAGTTGTAGTTCAGCAATGTCTGGAAAACCAAAAGTTCCCCATCCTTGTCATACAGAATCAAAGCATATTAGATCTGGGCTAGATGGGAGTCTTTCCAGAAAGCACAAATCTGAACATGTCAGGTTGCAATTACTGGGATATGCAAGGTTATTCTCCACTATGTGACCCGTTTACTCTTGATTCAATTCCCATGATCTCTTCTAACAGCCCTGGTCCAATGAAGTCAAAACAAATGGTCTAGTTTCACAACCAGCAATCTTGACACAATTTAATTAAACATTTTATAGCACTCTGCTTAACAATAAGGAAGATTATATCCATTTCATTACCAATTTGAAAATGGCTATGCAATGGGAAAGCTGAAAATGAAATATTGTTAGAATGGTTCCCCACCCCGTCCTAACAATACATCTCCCTAATGGGATCTCTTTTGTGTAAATGGAGAGAAGAAGATGAACCACAGGAGGGATCATAGTGAAGTTGAATGGCAATCCTTGAAAAACGTTGTACCATGAAAGCAAACTAACTTAGTGAGGCCTCTGTCTGGTCCCACGTCGCAGGCATGCAGCTCTTTCAAACTATTGATTACGCTGCTTTTCCCTGTGTTAGGAAAACCTGAAGGCCAAGATACAAAATAAGAACAAAGGTGCATTAGTAACCATATTTGGCATGCTAAATATCTGAAGAGGAAAGTTTCCATTTTCTTGGGGGGGGGGAATCTGCTTATGCTACCAGACCAGCATTTGCCCAGTGGAGGTGGAACTCCCCCTGCTGACTCCCCCAATCACATAACTTGCACTGCATCACAGCTCTTTTCTTCCCCATCTGTACGATTCACAATTTCCATGAAGACATTGCTTAAGCTCTATGTTGCCAGTGAAGTCTAAGTGTGTTCAGCTGCAGTTCCTCGCATGAATCCCTTGCCCTCTCCTCTACCAGTTCTCTCTTTACCCAACTTTGGATTGGAAGTATCTTGGGAAGAGATGACTGTTCATGCTCTTAGTACAAATAATTCTAAGAGCCACCTTCCTTTCCATTCAACGATCCCAGAAGAAATGGCCAGAGCAAGGGTGAGCCACATTTCACAGACACTCCCCACCCCCACAAAAAGTGCAGTTGGGAAGATTACATGTAAAGATGGCTCCTTCTCCTTGGTGGAGTGAGTGTCCATAGATCTCTCCCACCCCCACCCCCGATGTTTATTTAGGTGGGATTCTATCCCAAGTTCAAAACACACCTGGGAGTAGAAATGTCATCTTCAAGTTAAATTATACTCCAGGAAGACTGCTTACTTGGGAGGGATATTGTAGTACAGTGGTACCTCGGTTTACAAACACAATTGGTTCCGGAAGTCTGTATTTAACCTGAAGCGAACTTTCCCATTGAAAGTAATGGAAAGTGGATTAATCCATTCCAGATGGTCCGTGGAGTACTTAAACTGAAGCGTACTTCACCTGAAGCGAACTTTCCCATTGAAAGTAATGGAAAGTAGACTAATCCGTTCCAGGCGGGTCTGCGGAGTACTTAAACTGAAAATACTTAAACCGAGGTATGACTGTATATATTCAATCTCCACTGTTTCCTTTACCCACCCCTTGCAATATTGCTGAGGGGGCCATGAGGGTGGTGGCATGCAGAGCACAAGAGAAATGTTTGTAGGTGGTACTGCCACCTTCTAATTTTTGGCATTGATTTGTTCTCTAAAAAAATATTTCACCAATAAGCGTGTGAGATACACCCATTTTAAAGCTGCCTGCGGAGCGAGATCAGAGTTGGATCTGAAGTCTTCACAATAATGTAAGATAAAATGATATATCCTCATTTCTCACTCCAGTGACAAAACAGACCAGGTATAACACCACCACCACCTCCAGGATGCTGGGCATGCGCATGGTGTTTTGAGCTCATACTACGGCGTTTTAAGCACTTCATTCCCACAGCACGTCCCTGAAAGGCTACAGCTAAAGGCAAGAGGCCTTTTTTGAATTGCCACCATGTGATAGCACATAGCCACTAAAACTGCTACAGTGCTCAGATTACTGCAACCCAAGGAACTCCATGTAGACAAAAAAATCGGGCACTTACCAACCACACCAACCTGAATAACCCTGTCTTTAGTTGCACTGTGCTCTCGAAGGAGTTTTAGCAGGCACTCGCTCCCAAAACATAAGCTGGATCTCGATAAATCAATATATGCACTACGTCTTTTTGTGTGCTTCTTCTGTTGCTGTAGATTTAAATTACGATCGAGTACGTCACCATCAGAGGAAATGATTTCATAAGGCAATGTGTTTAAAACAGCAATTCAAACTACACACAGATCTGTGCACCAAATGGAAAAACCTTAATTGTCTTTTAAGGAGAAGGACAAACTCGCAACAAACACATCTATGAAATGAGTGGCAGACTGCAGCACAGAAATCTGTCATGGGACAGAGGAAGACACAGTGGTGCAACCGAATTGCACCTTTGGTTGTACTTGCCATATGTTTCCCGGCCAAATTATTTTAGGACAAAAGTAACAATGCAGTTTTCAGAAGCAACTGCTTACTCGTTGGGAGAAAAGTACATAGAACTCTTTGAAAAAGTGATAAATTAACTGATAGCTATCAGTTAAAGGCCTCCATTCCTGGACTTTCATTTCTGAAAATGCTTCCCATCATTAAAGCCATTTCATTCATACCACCCTTCATCCGAGGATCACTTCACAATATAAAAACACAGAAGCACATACCGCAGTAACAAACAAGAGCCAATACCCCTCCAAGTTTAAAAGGCCACAGAATTTTGTAAAGGCCTGGAAGAAGAGGAAGGCTTTTGCCTGACGCCTAAAGATATGTAAAGAAGGCGCCAAGCGAGCCTCCCTTGAAGAGAGCATTCTACAAGCGGAGCCACCGCAGAAAAGGCCCGTTCTCGAGTTGCTGCCCACCAGACTTCTCGTGGAGGGGAAACACTAATTTTTGAAATGAAAATAGTAATAATAAAACAAAAGGCAGAGAAACTAGACCCACCAAAAACATTGGAGTTAAGCTATCCACAACTAATCAAAATCCACTGATTTCAGTGGATGTACAAGGGGCAGTGGGGGCACCGTTCCCACACTGATGTACTAATGGGAGCACGTTTGGTGCGGGAAAAGAACAGCCCCAGCGCGTGTAAATCTGCATCCACGCAGAATTCCCCCACTCAGTCAAGAACACCAATTGGCTAAAGGGTCTCGACCAGGCATACGCAGAAGGTAAATATACTGTTACAACCTGTTGGCTAGGAGGGAATGCATTTTCATATTAGGATTTTCAGTCTCTCTCTCCCCCCCCCCCATAACGTTCCATGCAAGCAACATAATTCAGCATTGCCGAAAAGGTGGGGGGTCCTCTTACCACAGTTTTGTCTTTTTGCTGCATCGCAGACTTAAAAGCAACTGTTGGCAGTTCCTGGTTTAAATAATCCAGCCATTTCTCCAAGTTTTCTTTCGGTATTAGGTCTGAAAGATAACACCACCGCAAACCCCAATGTGCAAAAATTAGGCAGTGATCACATTGCTGGTGATAAAATGGTTTCAAGGAAAGGCAGCTGCGGTAAGTCTGCTCAGTGGATTTGTTAAGTGCTGATGCAATGGATGAAGCATATTTCAACCCATGAAAACATGCCACAAGATACTTTGCAATTTCAAAGATGACTGTATCCCATCCCCTTTAGATGCGAGGAACTGCTTTATTTCCCTTCGTTTAGAGGAAAACCCAAATGCTTTTTTATATATATATATAAAGTTTGCTAGATGGCTTTTTTTTTGGTCTTGTCTCCAGCAAAGTACTGTACAATAAAATAACTAGATTCCAACTACTAGATTTAGATTTTGCCTGGTACACCTCATTTACCTTTGGCAAGTATTGAGGTACGTATCTTTATCTGCCTCATGAAACTGCCCAGCTGAATCTTAAATAAATAGTAATAACAGGAATATATATAACAAGTTCACTAAAAGCCTTTTAATTAGTCATACCTTGGAAGTCGAACGGAATACGTTCCAGAAGTCCGTTCAACTTCCAAAACATTCAGAAAGCCAAGTGCGGCTTCTGATTGGCTGCAGGAAACTCCTGCAGCCAATTGGAAGCCCCATCAGACGTTCGGGTTCCAAAGAAGGTTCGCAAACCGGAACAATCATTTCCGGGTTTGCGGCATTCGGGATCCAAGACGTCCAAGTACCAACGCGTTCGGGATCCAAGGTATGACTGTATTGATTTTATTGTTGATTGTGGCAGTTCACACAAAATAGAAAAGATGGACACCATAAAACGCTGTTACCTTCAATATAGGGTTGCTAGTTGATTAGAAAAAAATAATAATACAGTAACCCCCCCCCCCTTTACACATGTTCAATTCAGACCTGAAGAGCCTCAGCAAAGCCCCTCTTGGGGCTTCAGAGAAGGTTTCCTTGAGAAGCGCAGTGGAGCTTTGCTGAGGCTCCCAGCTAGCAGCTGACATGTGGGAAAGTGGCTGCTGTGGCTGTTGCTAAAACTACCCTATTGCAACCGGAACAGTGAGCTCAGAGTTGGATCTGACAGTCTTCAGAGGTACGTCAGTATCATTTTGTATTTTCCTCATAGCTCACATCCCACTAGAATGTTATTTAACTGGCTGATTGTACAAAGTCTGCTAGGTAGTGAAACTTTGGATGCTTGGATTTAAGTCAATCCCACCCTACTGATGCCAGATGAAAAGTATCTTGATACCAAACAAAAGCCATTACTTGTAATATTATTATTAAACACAGGAGGACATACTTCTAAGTAAACACAAACATTTACTTCCATTCTTAGGCATCACACATTATAATGAAACCACTAATTATTTGGGTTCAACTAAACTGATATGTATTTGTAGGATTTTTTTTTAAAATATTATTTTCACTTACCAATTTTATTTAAAACCAGCAGTATTTTTTTCTCTCCTTCCATCTGACTAACAAGTTGCTCCACCTGTGGGCACCTGCTGCCTAGAGGGTCTCTAGCATCTAAGACTTCCAGCACTACGTCAGAAGCTTCAATCACCTGAACAGCAACAGGGGAAAGGTACACATTCCAGGGTTAAAATCTGCACACAAATGTTGTCGCCATGTTCATTGTAAGGAGTAGTTAAGATAAGGGCACTTTCTCTAATCTAACCGAATCTTAAAATCTGTTTGAAAGCAGCTGTCTCATCCTTTTTAGAACCATAGAAAATCTATGACATCTTTCTTTGCAATGGTCAAAATACAAAGAGAAACACAACCATTTTCAAAAACCAGTTGGGACCACTTGGAAAACTGGGCAGTGCTGGGGTCTCCAAGTAAAAGAGCATGTCACATGGCTGAAATGAAGGCGTTAGGTTCCCTGGATGGTAAATGGCCACAGTGAAAGTGTTTTTCACATGACTGTAAAAATTTTTACCTTTTTAAGCTCCTTGCAAAAGAATTTCTGTGACTTTTTCTCTGACTGCCGGCTTGCCTTTGCTTTTTGTTTTGCGGCTGATTTCTAAGATAAAGTAGATACAGAAATGAACATTTAGTAAACAGGAATCTAGCATCACTTAGAACCGAAACACTGATCATCAGGGCTTCAATCTTTTAAAGCAACAAGAACACAAAATTACATGACAATTACCGTATTGGCCCGAATATAAGCCGCACCCGCATATAAGCCGCACCTTTAAAATTGAAGGGGGGGGAGACAATACCTGGGCTGCTCTCGGGGGGGGGGGGGGACACCGCTTTGCCGGCTGCTTCCCCCCTTCCCCCCAGTGGCTCAGGGGAAGCGGTCAGGCTGCGCTATGTTGCCCCGCACTGCTCTCTGGGGAGGGGGACCCGTGCTGCTTTGCTGGTGCCCCCTACCCCCGACAGCTCGGGGGAGGCTTGGGAGCGGCAGGCAGGCAGGCAGCGCGCCACTGCCCTGTGCTCCTGGGATGTTTTCCGGGGGGGGGGGGAGCCCGCTGTTTGCTGGCGGCATAAGGTCGCGAATATAAGCCGCACTCTAACTTTTCACATTCTCTGTGTAAGTATTTGGAAGAGACTCCTTTCAGCCCTACAAAACATCATAATTGGAATGAAAAAACAAATCAATCAAATTTTATAAATAAATAAATATATCCCCAAGTATTAGCCTACATTTCGGGAAAACATTCAGTTGGATCTGTCTGAATAAAACAAACTTCTGCTCATGCAGTGGGACTTCTCTTTCCTTCCCTCCTCCCTCCTGAGGCCTCCCCCATCTACTCTGTATCAAAGCATACCATGTAGGGCAGGGGTCCCCAGACTTACCGGCGTTTGGGCCGGTTCCCACCGCGCCGATCGCGCGGCGGGCCGGAGGGTGCGGGCTGGGGAGTGCGCGCCCGTGCGCATGCGCACGGGCGCTTACTGGCGCGGCGGCGCGCTTCCAGGGTGGGAAAAGCACCGAAAATCCGTTGTGCGCATGCGCGTGGGCCTCCCCCGACCTGGAAGTGCACCAGAAATGACTTCTTCCGGGTCGGGAGAGGCCCATACGCATGCGCACAAAGGATTTTCGGCGCTTTTTTCCCAACCCGGAAGAGCGCTGCGCGCCGCAAGAGCGGGCGTCGTGCGCCGTCGCGGGCCGGATTGGCAGGCTAATTGGGCCGCATCCGCCCCCCGGGCCGTAGTCTGGGGACCCTGATGTAGGGTGTGCTTGTGGTGGGGGATGGCAGGCAATTGGAAGGCTCTGGATGGATTTGACGTCTGGCCATTTTAGGCAAATGGAGGGAAATGTTGCCAAACTGGAAAGCAAGGGAACTGCAGAAGCCCAACTGGCACAGATGTTTGGCACAGTACTCGGATGCCATTATTCCAGTTGTCACAAATGAAATTTTTCATGTTTCGTGAAGTATTTCTGATCTAAGTGAAAGGCATACCTTTTCAGAAAGCTTTACTTTGGAAGCATCCTTTTTATTAGCTTCTTGTTTGCGTTTCTTTTCTAGCTCCTTCTGCCGATCAAGCTTCTGTTGTTTCTTTAGTTCTTCACGCTGTTCACATGCACAAACACACAAAGGCACCAAGTTACATACAGGATCTCCTACTGTATTCAGAAAAGCACCACGGCTACCCAGAATTCGACTATGTTTAGTGTTGAATACCACCTTATAACCTTGAAAACCCAAGCATATTAACAAAGGACAGTGGGAGAACGCCATAACAGTGCTGAACCAGTTGCCAAGTTCCAATTTCCTTCTGTTTGAGTTTGTGAAGTCACACAGAAGCAAATGCCAAAGCGTTTCAACACTTTGTGCTGAAACTGTCACAGAAATGCCAGTGCTGCAGCCCAGGTTAATTACTCCAATTAGAATATTAACCACAAATGTCGCTGAACTGACTAATTAAATACTGTAAGAAATTAAAGCCAGCCAGTACTATGTAGGTCAGAAGCGGGGAATCTGTTTTAAGCCCAAGGACAACACTGTAAACAGTGTCTTCGTACAGTAGGATAGTTCATACAGATACCCAGAAAAGAAAGAGGCATTCTCAGAGTTCAAGTACACATCCTAGCCAGGCATAAAGCAGTAGGGATGTGAAACAGGGCTGTTCAGGGACGTTTCCCAAGAGCTGGACAGAGATGCCTGGAGGCCAGTCTTTGTCCCCTGGACCCAAGGCTCTTCATCTTGTTACAGGTGAACCACTGACTGCTGAAAGTAGACAGTGATTCACTAAGAGTTCCATAACAATATGCCATGAATATGCAAGTTCTTTTACCCTTTGTTTCCTTTGTTCTGCTTCCCGAAGAACCTGCTCCTTGAAAGGTGCCGCATTGGGAACTCCTAGATCTTTCTTTGGCTTTTTGTGCCCACGTTTCTTGGCTTCCTTCCGGACTTTTCTGTTGTGTTCTCGCACCTGTAACCAACAATGGGCAGATTTTGCTATTAAAAGATGCTCAAGTTTGTTCATTACACTGTGATCTGTGTTTTGTATACAGGTAACTTACAACTTACACATTTAACTTGCATGCATTTAGCTTTACATACTTGGCTAATTAATATTAATAATAATAATAATAATAATAATAATGGCAGGCATTCAGGAAAAAGACTGGCAATCCCACCCACCAATGAACCCAATGTGCTTTGATAATATGCAATTTTGGCTTTACATGCTATTCCAGGAAACCCCCATGTAAGTTGACAGTCACCTCTACTTAGTATAGTTATATTCATACCACCTTTTAGCATTATCTCCAACAGTTTTGAATTACTGCAGGAAACATTCAGCATCTAAACATCCCAGTGATTAAGTAGTGAGTGGAATAAGGACTGAATACCGTACACAACTGATAAAAGTATAACTGGCAGTGAAAATAAAAGAAGGGTATGTGGCCGATACTGAAGGTTCTCTGTGTATGTCATCTTTGCTTTTAAAGTTCAGAATGCGCCGGCATAACTGTTGACAGGTACAAGGCAAACAGATCATAGAATGCTGTTCCAGCTACTATAGCTGCCAGTATGCTTCTGAGCCTGATTCAAAGTGCCAGCCTTGATTTATAAAACTCTTCAGGGCTTCTTCTTAGGTCATTCTCTAGGTGCCCCTCTAGTGGAAGCTCGGAGGGTGGTGAGAACGGGCCTTTTCAGTTGTGGTTCCCTGTCTCTGGAATGCTCTCCCTAGCGAGGTCTGCCTTGTGCCTTCATTAACGCATTTTTGGTGCCAGGTAAAATTATCTGCACACCTGAGGCTTTTGATAGAATAAGATGTTGATTTTACCCTTTGCCTTCCCAACAACCCTGCGAGATAGGTTCAGTTTTAACTGTAGCTCATGGAAATAACTTACCTCAAGAACAATCCTGCCCTCTCCCTTGAGAAATAGTAGATTGCACACTGCTGAGTAACTTACCTTTTTCTGTATTTTAAAGCGTTTGTGGCAGGTCATACGCTTACTAGCTTTCTTCAACTCTGAAATATAAAAAGCCCAAGGGTAAATGCCTGCAGATCCAAGCCAACAACAGGTGGTTAAATGTGTGCCTCAACCTTCTCCTCCACAAATATGATCCAAAGCACTATAAAATATACACAACACAGTATAAAATCATACCACTTATAGGCAGCAGGTGGAGGAAAAAACCCCAGCATACCAGGCAAAGGGCTTCTCCTTGCCGGTATGCAATTCTATCCACAAGTTTTGTTTTTAAAGTGGAAGTGCATTCAGAAGTGGTATCTCCACCTGCAGTCGTAGGTATACTCAAGCGTTCTGTGCTGCATGTGTAGCACAGCCTTAGATTGCACTAAGCAGAAATTAAAGACCTCAACCTCCATTCCCACATCTCTCACATCCTCAGAAACTGCTTTGTCGTGACCCAACACTACCAGTACAGTATTGATTCAACCCCTGGCCGATCTCTATAGCGTTCAATCAGACTTGCTTTCTAAGGGCTGATATCATGTGGGCAAGAGGAGGCCGAGTGGGGAGCCTGGCAGCCCTGCTCTGCCTCCTTATCCCTGCACGGATGTTGCATTGGGGGGGGGGAGGCCAAGCACGGAGCCCAGCTTTGTGGCAAGTCGGTGCCATTGGTACTAATGGAAAAGGAATTAAGCCAACATTCCTGATTGATTGCCATGCTGGCTGGAGATGAGATGAGGGAGGTCATAATCTAACATCATCTGTAGACCCCAGCCTGGGAAATACTGCTATGAGTTAAATCACCTATAGGCCAATGAAAGGGTCCTCAATCTCTAGGACTTACCTCCTGGAAGCTGTGTTTATGGCTACAGCCTTTGCTGTGCACATTTACTCAGATACTAAGTTTGGTTGATTTCATTGGGGGTTAAAGTGTGCAAAGAACTGCAGGCTAAACATACACTGAAGTTAGAGTATGTTTAGCCTGCACAGGAAAGGTGTCTGGATGTTACATGCCCAAGATTTTGACATGGTTGCGTGGGAAGGTTTTGTCCGGCACTATTCAGCTTCTTGCTGTTGAGAACCTTTCCGGGTTTACAAGCATACAGTTTAAACAGCTGGAAATCTTCACCAAAAGTGGAAAGACAGCTAACTCCTCCCTCTCTTACATATTAATAAGAGCAAAGGCAGACGGACAAGTTCATCTTCAGTAGCAGCCACAATTTTCCATGTTTTTAGGATTGTTTAGGATCGTTAGAAGGGAACCCTATACAGTAGCCTCCAAATGTGCGGCCTTCAATTTCCATTAGCTCCAGCCAGTGTAAGTAGGCCAAAAATTCTCCAAAGAACCCCCCTTCTGCTGAATAGTAACCCAAAGAGCAAAAGCAAGGGCTTGCCCACAGACACTGAATGAGATTTGCCCAGTCTTGCCCAAACACCTGGGGTTTTTCGGTGCTCTATATAGGGGAGCATCAACAATCAGTTTTGAGAGGGCAGAACTTAGCAGTGAGTGAGGCTTCAGACGGCGAAAAAGACACGGAAAGATTGGGAGCAAGGAAAAAACACACACCGGGAGACCAAAACATTACATTACCAGCCCGTGGACTGGAGGAAGGTGGAAAAACGGCGCGAGGAGCGAGGTGGGAAGCACACTAAGAGAACAGCAAAGGGGCTTCTATTCACGTTGCCTGACCTATTAATGTAAGGCCAAAAGCGGGTTAGGGGTTTGCAGAGGCCCGAGCAAGAGGATGGGCGCATCAGTACTTTTTTCTCTCTACAAATGTTTAGGGGCACTCTCATTCTCCTACGCACATTGAAATACTGTCCCTCAATGAGGCGAAACTTAAGATTCACAAAATGTTCACCCCCCCCCAAAAAAGCACTGGGCGCAGTTCTCAAAACCCGCTTGCGGTTTTCGCCGCGCGGGCACGTGGCCGGTCACTGTAAGTCGAGATCGCGGGGGCTGGATGGGCCTTGGGCCTGATCCATGCAGGCCTTTTCGGAGTTTGGAAACCTAAGTTCCTGGGTTAGACCCGGAAGCGCCTCTCCAAGTCTTCCCCCCCACCCCGCAATACAGGAAGCACCTCGCGTCCTGAGACCCCCGAAGCCGCGGCCGAAGAGCCCAAGCCACTTTTCCCACGCCCGCCCAGCTCCTCCATGGAGGCCGCGATTAGCAAAGAACTGGCCCGCCAAGGCGCACGTTGGCCTGGCCGCCCACGAGAGAAGCTGCGCGGCTAGGCGACCTTCCCCCTCCTGCCCAAAGCCCTTGAGTAGCGGCAGCAGCAGCAGCAGCCAATCCTTCTTTCCCCGCACCCTCTCCCCAGCAGCACTTACTGGGTCGCCTCATGTCTGCCGCGCAGGAGCTGCTCCTCGCCCGTCTCCTTTCTCGGCCTCGTCTGCCCGGCGCTCCACGTGTAAGGATGAAAACTCGAGGCTCGGCCGTAAAGTGCCTCCCACTCGCTCCCCCCTCCCTGTCGCGCTCCCGGCCTGCGCTTGGCGGCCGAGGTTGGCTGCTTTTGCGACAGCGGCGGGCTCCCCTGCGAGCGAGGGAGAGCGAGCGAGGCTGAGCGGCAACAGTGGCGGCGACGCCGACAGCGCGGGGGGCCGTGGCTTCGACGGGGGCTGAGCGCGGCCGCGGCTGCAGGAGGCGGGGGAGCAGCGGCAGCGGCGGCGGCTGGGTAAGGCGAGGCGGCGGGCGAGCGAGGCGGGGCTGAGCAGGGCGCTCTCGGGGAGGGCAGGGCAGGCAGGAGGCCGCGGCGGGTTTCCCTTTGTGTGGCTGCGGAGCTGCTGGCGGGTCGCTTTCGCCCCCGACCCCCTGCCCGTCCTTCCTCACTGCCTCCTCATTTCCCCCTTCGCCCGCCCACCTGCTCGCTCCCCGCCCGCGTCCCCATTCGCCCCCCAAATGGGACAAGAGCTTGGCCCTCGGGAGACCCTGAATGAACTCCTCTTGACTTCCTAACCCTCTTTCCCCCCACTCTCAATTCACACACCTCTCTCACACGCGACATCACTTTACAGACGGTTCCGTGTTTTTTGTTCGCAGCTGGTTCTCCTTCTCCTCTTAAACCTTAACACCCCCCTCCCCATATTTGTTTTGTTTGATTTGTTGTTTTCCTTCAACTGCGATTTTGGGAAACTTTTAACTTTTCCCTCTCGAAATTGCAAGCATTAACTTCCGCATGTGAGAAGATGATCTGAAGTTTTCACAGTGGTACGGGAGCAGGACGCGCTGCACTTGTCAAAAGCGACATGGTCTCTTCTCTGAGAGATCTACCCCGCCTTGAATTTTAAGCATATGGTGGTGGCTGGCCCCCGATTTCTCATATTAATACCGTCTAGAAAAATTAAGTTAGCACTTATGGTGGTCACTGCATGTCCTTTAAGATCATGACTTAAAGAATAAAGTGGAGCGCTTCACCTTTCCAAGAGTTACACTGTTGAGAAAGTGGCAAACAGGATGAATGAAAAATGTAGGAATTGTGCACATGGTACTTCAGCAAATATAGGTAGTGCTACTATCTGATGTAAGGGCTCTTGCATTTCTATGTGCTGGTTTTCTGTGTTTAAATTTCAGAAAGGCTTACATTTAGGTGGAACATATATTTTAGAAAGATATCAAATATAGTGTTTCCTACATAAGAAGTGCTATGTTTCTCATTGCTAGGGAAGCATTCCTTGATGCATTTGTTTGAAACAAACGGTAAAAGCCTTGAGAGGCTACTATCAGAGGGCATTTCCATATATTATCTAACTTATTGACAAAATCTGAAATGGGCTGGATCTCTTGTTGACAGGCTGGGTTGGCAGGCTGTTGAAAACATTCTTGCTTAGACAAGCCTACCCAGATGATTAGAAGGCTGATATAGATTTTAATCTGTTTTCGTATTTTAACTTTTGGTATGGTTTAAAATATTGTTATGTAATTTTATCTTTTTGTAAATCGCTTTGAGGTTTTTTTGTTTTTGTTTTGTTTCCCTAACACCATTTTTTTTCCTGCTGAAAATTGCCATCCCTTAGCTATCTTCAAGTAGGTGTGAAAGTTAAGCAAGAAAATGACACAAAGGAAAGAATTTCTCACAGCCTGATCTGGGTCGATTTGGGTTAGGGAAGTGGACACATCTGCTTTGGGTTAAAAAAATGTGGGGAATTCTAAAAAAGGGGGTTCATTGATGTAAAGGTAACATCTAGTTAACCTGAAGGGACACAGAGCAAGCTACACATAGACTGTCTTATAATAATCCTGTATTCAATTTACCAATTCATGACTGACAGTAGGAAGATATGTATTACCAGGAAAACATTGTAGATGATTCACAAAATTAAAGGTGGTATTCAAAGCAACACTAAAGGAAATGTTTCATCAGTGCTTGGATTTCTCCTTGTGTGACAGAACATTGTCTTGCTCTTCTCCCCAGAGGCCCTCTAAATCTGTTCTGGAGGTTTCACCAACACTCTAGAACAGGCATAGGCAACCTTGGCTCTCCAGATGTTTTGGAACTACAACTCCCATGATCCCTAGCTAACAGGGCCAGCGGTCAGGGATCATGGGAGTCGTAGTTCCAAAACATCTGGAGAGCCGAGGTTGCCTATGCCTGCTCTAGAACATAATTAGGGGTTGGGTACCGTGTTTCTCATATTATAAGACATGTCTTATATTTATTTTTTCCTCAAAAAAACACACTATGGCTTATTTTCAAGGGATGTCTTATTTTTTTCCTCCTCCTGCCACGGCCGGCATTGCTGCTGCGCCTATCACTATGTCTTATTTTTGGGGTATGGCTTATATTCCTTGAATGCTTAAAAATCCTGCTATGGCTTATTTTATGGGTATGTCTTAAAATATGAGAAACAGGGTAGATGGAGAAGCAGGGGGAAACCCATTTAATACTGCCCTAAGTTTCGAATCTTGAACTCTACTTAGAAAATCAGGTTTCAGTTCTCTCTACTCAGTGATTGCTACTTCTGAATAAGCAGGTATAGGATTAAACTGAAAGTCCCATTTAAGTTTGTGTGGTGAACTTCTGAAAAAACATAGAATTATGCTGTGTGATGGTAAATAGCATTGTTGACTACTGCTGCCCTCCAGAAAACCAGGAGCAGAACAGGTCCAGGAGTACCTCTATACTGCATACCTGCTCTCTCTGGAGGTGTGATACAACAGGTAAATCATTTGAATCTTCAAGCATCAGTTCCTTTGGGTTCATTTCATTTGTCAGTATCAGTCTGTAACTTCATCTGAGCATTGGCTCATGGAATCCACACCTGGCTTGGATGTACAGTACAATAAAAAACAAAGTTGGGTGTTGCCAATATAGTAATGATTCGAAACAAAGAGTGATATGTCTCAGTACTCCATATAGATGCTAAGTGGTTGATATGTAGGTGTGTTTGTATAGTTTTTGCATTTTCAGAATAAATATAATTGTTGACCTTGTAATAAAACATAGATGCATATTTTTGATGCTGCGGACAGCACTAGACTTTTCTATTTTTGATCACACTATGCTGTGGATACCAATCAACATATTCTTTATAATGAAATATTTAAAATATTTAAACTATTATGATTTGTGAACTGCTTATGCTATATGGGCAGTGAATCCCATACAATTATAGCCTCATTCTTGGAATTATGTGAATTGATTATTCCAGTTCTGCCCTATGAAAAACAATAGGAGTTTTAAGATCGTAATCTAATACTGTGCATGGGGAGTTTCACTTGCTCAACAGGAGTTCCCCTTTCTCTTCTCTCATTTGAGTGCCTTCAGAATTTTCTCTGGAGGATACCCCAACCCTCTTGCTCAAATTTTGAAGGGGGGGGGGGCTGCAGGGGAGAGAAGGGGGAAGTTCCATTGTGCTAATGGAAGTCTGTTGTGATAATTGGAACAGTGGCATTGAATATGACTCTTCCAGTTTGCATCGGGATAGGACTGCACCCTTTGTTTACATGTTAAAAGAATGCACTTTTAGCTCTGAGCTTAAAATAAGGCTCAGGAACCCATGTACCTCGAAATGTTGTTGAACTTGAATTTGTAGGTATGATGGGATTTGTAGTGCAACAATATCTAGAGGGTCACAGTTTCCCCAGTCCTGGAATGTTATGTAAATGGGGTCTTTGTGAAATGGCAATGGCCTAATATAGCTACTGCATTTTCTCTGTTTTGCAGTATATCTTTCCTTAACCATTCTTCTTGATTGCTTAATTTACCTATTCCCTTTGTTTTCCCTTTGTTTTTCTTTCCTTTTGTTGTCTTCTCTTTCAGTTTTGCCTGTACTAATACAACTGCTGAATTGGTGCTTTAAGGATTTGCCTTTTCTCAGTTTCTTTACTTGCCTATCAGACATAATGAGGAGACTGGCTTTTCGTGGTGCTGGTTGTACTCTGGTAAATCTGGTAA
Source organism: Zootoca vivipara (assembly GCF_963506605.1). Lineage (NCBI taxonomy): Eukaryota > Metazoa > Chordata > Lepidosauria > Squamata > Lacertidae > Zootoca > Zootoca vivipara. Next base: position 50,576,386 of record NC_083277.1, read on the forward strand.
TTTACTGATAATGTGTGTGCCATTTTGTCCTTTTTCACACATCTCAGGCATTTTTGTTCCATATTTGGCATGACAGATCATACTTGTTCATGTACCTCGTTCATGAGTTTTTAATTAATCTGGCTCTCGGGGGGGGGGGGGAATGCAAATGTTTAACAAAATTGTGATCATGAGCGGTATCCAACTAAGTTCTAATTAGAGTAGACTCACTGGGAGAAATTCATCGTGCTGCAACAATAGTTCTCTCAATGCAAGTCTTTCTACTTGCCAGATAGAACAATCCCCCTCTCCCTGCACACTTTTCTGGGGGTTCTCCCAACTACCCCAAAACAAATTTCTGGCAGAAGAGCATAGCTGCCAAGTTTTCCCTTTTCTCGCGAGGAAGCCTATTCAGCATAAGGGAAAATCCCTTAAAAAAAGGGATAACTTGGCAGCTATGCAGAAGAGACAGAGGCCCAATGCGCTAATGGAACTCCTGATGTGGGCTTTTGCTAGTGGCACTTGTTAGTTGAATCCTCTCCATTGGAACCAATGGACATGAGTTAGTCATGCCTATCAATTTCAATGGATCTTCTCTGAGTAGGACTAACCATGGATAGAGCCCAATCTTTTTTTCCTTTCCTTTTTAAAAAGGAATGGATAATATAGTTAGGGGGATGTTGTAGGTCTGAATGTGCAGTTTATTTCCAAATCTAACTTTGGAAATCAGTTAGATTTTATTTTATTTTTCATTTCCAAAATTAGTGATTAGAATTAGAATAGCACTGTGCATTGAGAGTGCGGCTATTTGTTTTTTAATGAATGAATATGGAATAATGGTTCTGGATGCTTTGTTGATTGCTTGTTTAAGGCTGGATTTGGTATTTTATGGAGCATCAAAATAGCATTGTATACGCTGCAGAAGTAAAAACATTGGGTTAAGTTCATTGTAGTCTGAATGATTTTCATGTTATTGTTCTTCAGACTCTTTGAACAAATGTGTCCGCAGTTTGATCAAAAGACTACAAAAGAATAGTTTGAATAGATTTTGCTTTCTTTAAACGTGGAGGTTGTTCCTTCTGTTTCAACTGTGCATTCCTTTTTTTTAAAAAAAACTTGTCTATTAGGCAAATCTATTAGGACCTCGGAGGATAAGGCTAGCCATGGCCACAAGTCCTGAAGGCATATTGTCGTACTTTCAGTATTGGAGGCAGTAAATGTGCCTTTGAATTTCTGTGATCAGAAGTGGGATTGTGTTACTGTGCTCATGTGCCGCTTTGGCCACAGTGAGAACAAAATAGTGAGAACAAAATTCTGCACTAAATAGGAAGGGTTCTCCTGACTGGTAAGCTCTTCAGGAAACTTCCATATGATGTGGCTTTCTGTGGCATGTCTGACATGATGATTCCAATCCAGAGAAAGTTAGTAATACTTGTCAGCACAATCCTAACCATGTCTTCTCAGAAGTACTGTATGTTCTGTTGAATCCAGTGGGTCTTAATCAGTGTTAGAAATTCCCCAGGCCTGGGTCCAGTTGCAATCACATGGAGATCTCTGGATGCCAGGTTGGTGACTGACATCTCCATCTGGCTAGCTTCTCCAGCTTTCTTAAACAGGTAAGCATAAGAGATTATTTATTATATCCCACCCTTTTCTCTAAGGAGTACATGGTTCACTTCCCTCCTCAGTTAATCCCTACAACGACCCTGTGAGGTAGGTTAAGAGGCTGTGACTGGCCCAAGGTTATCCAGTGAGCTTCATGACTGAGTGGGGATTTGAACCCTGATCTCCCAGGTCCAACGCACTAACCACTACAACACACTGGCTTCTACTTTTGCTAAGGGACAGCTATATAAATTAAGTAGGGAAATAGGTATAGGGAAAGCAAAATGTCACTTATAGAATCATCTGAAATATCTCCCTTGAAGCTTGAATTTGTTTTATTCTGGATTGTTTAATAATAATAATAATAATAATAATAATAATAATAATAATAATAATATATTTATACCCCGCCCATCTGGCTGGGTTTCCCCAGCCACTCTGGGCGCCTTCCAACAGAAAAATGAAATAAAATAATCTATTAAACATTAAAAGCCTCCCTAAACAGGGTTGCCTTCAGATGTCTTCTAAAAATCTGGTAACTGTTTTTCTCTTTGACATCTGATGGGAGGGCGTTCCACCGAGAAGGCCCTCTGCCTGGTTCCCTGCAACTTGGCTTCTCGCAACGAGGGAACTGCCAGAAGGCCCTCGGTATTGGACCTCAGTGTCCGGGTAGAACGATGGGGGTGGAGACGCTCCTTCAGGTATACTGGACCGAGGCCGTTTAGGGCTTTAAAGGTCAGCACCAACACTTTGAACTGTGTTCGGAAACGTACTGGGAGCCAATGTAGATCTTTCAAGACCGGTGTTATGTGGTCTTGGCAGCCGCTCCCAGTCACCAGTCTAGCTGCCGCATTCTGGATTAGTTGTAGTTTCCGGGTCACCTTCAAAGGGAGCCCCACATAGAGCGCATTGCAGTAATCCAAGCAAGAGATAACTAAACATGCACCACTCTGGCGAGACAGTCCGCGGGCAGGTAGGGTCTCAGCCTGCATACCAGATGGAGCTGATAAACAGCTGCCCTGGACACAGATTTAACCTGCGCCTCCATGGACAGCTGTGAGGCCAGAATGACTCCCAGGCTGCGCACCTGGTCCTTCAGGGGCACAGTTACCCCAATCAGGACCAGGGAGTCCTCCACACCTGCCCGCCTCCTGTCCCCCACAAACAGTACTTCTGTCTTGTCAGGATTCTACCTCAATCTGTTAGCTGCTGCATGGGGGAGAGGACAGAGCCCTGAGGCACCCCACAAGTGAGAGCCCAGGGGTCCGAACACTCATCCCCCACTATCACTTTCTGAACACGGCCCAGGAGGAAGGAGCGGAACCACTTCTATGACAGTGCCCCCAGCACTGGATTGGATTGTTTGATGTGTTATAAAACACTTTGAGATTCTTTCTTTAAAATATAAAATAGTATAGAAATGGAATTAACAACAGCAGCAGCAACAACAATAACTAATCCCACCGCAAAAAAGGTGCCTAGCTATTCTGTTGTGGCGACTGTAACCCAGGTTTAAGGTGCCATTTAGCAATTAGCTGATATATCTGAGTTTCTAACACTGGACTTAATCCCGGGTAAACAGGATTAGAATTTCAGCCTAAATCTTGTTAAAATCAATAGTGTGAGATAATTTTGACTCACTTGTCCTCTGTTGATTTTATAGGATCTTAAGTGCTTTTTCTAGATCAGGACTTATGTGAGAAATAGTCCTGAGGGACGGGTTACATGTTGCTTGGGCTTACCTTGGTAAGACCTCCTTCTTCCTGCAGTAACATTTAGAAGTTCTTATTATGTGACACATTCTCACGTTTCTCTATCCCAAGTCCATATCACTGACTATATCTACGGTAGTGGGTGAGGGAAACGTGCCGTTTGATGTGGTTTCGTGTGGTAAGCGCTTTAGACATTACTGAAAGGATGGGAAAGGCCATGGGGATGCAGTTTTAGTATGGAATGTCATGTTATTCTCCGTTATTCCACTACCACTAACTAAGGTAACAATATTGGTGATTTTGAATAATATTTTCTTTTCATGATCTTGAGAGAGCTTTTTGTAAGTAGTAGATTAGTTTAGATCAGGCACATCCAACTCCGAAGAGACTGCAGTCTACTCCCACTATAAAAAAACTGGCAGCGATCCACCCATTGTCATTGCCAAGAGTTGTTGAACCTTTTTGCGGAGGGAGGTCAGAGTTGTTGAGCTTTTGGGGGGGCTCAGGAGAACCACAGAAATCACATCAATTGATCCCTCGATTGACCTGGAACACCCCCCCCCCATTGAACAGTAGATCATGATTGACCTGTTGGACATTCTAGGTTTAGATAATGGATTATGTATGTCCAACCCTCCATAACAGATTTAGGCAGGGGGCGGGGCGGTGCAGGAGGTTGGAGAGGAGGGTGACATTGTTGGATGTCACTCAGTATTTTTCCAATTCATTGTAAATTTTCTGATTTTTTTTAACACTTTTAGCTGTAAAAGCTGTGGTCCTTGAAGTCACAGTCATGTCCTGTGGTCAGAGACACCCGCCTAGACCTGCAAAAATAGATTAATTGCACCTGCCAGATTGAGATGATATCTAGTGACTCACAAACTGTGTATATTCACTTTACAGTCAGATTATTACAGTATTATTTTTAAATGTCTAAACAGAATTGGGCCATAATGTAGTTGTTTAGGAAAAAAATGTTTGCACTAATAATTGTGGTAGTATAGTTTTACTTTGGTTTTCGAACGTAATCCGTTCCGGAAGTCCGTTCGATTCCAGAAACGTTCGAAAACAAAGGAGTGGCTTCCAATTGACTGCAGGAGCTTCCTGCACTCTAATCGGAAGCCATGTCAGACGTTCAGGTTCCAAAGAAAGTTAAAAAAACAGAACACTTCTGGGTTTTCGGCGTCCGGGAGCCAAAACGTACGAGTATCAAGGTGTTCAGGAACCAAGGTATAGATTTTACACCTTTTTCTTACATTCTTTTTAAGTGGTGGGGGGGAGGACGTCTTTCATTCAGAATTGATGCTGTCATTGGATCACTAACCAACAAGAGAGAGGTTTTGTTGTGGTTACCCTATGAGCTATTTGGTCTTGGGACCAGTAGCAGGTGGCATGGTGCAAAGTGAATCAATCATTTTGCTGCCTTGCCCCTCTCCCTCCAGATAAGCAGTAGTTACTCACTTGCCAGGAGGTTAGGTAAGTGCCTCTGCCTTTCCCCCAGCACACTGCCGGCTACTCCCTCCGTGCTTGTACTTTTTCTGGGCCTTCATATCTTCTCTAGCATTCTCAAAGGCTGTAGGCCACAGTAAAAATTGTAATTGACTTTGCAGCCTTGTCTGAACTGTGGGCAGCTGTTAAGTAAAAAAGCAAACAAAAATAGATTTTCATGGTTATCTCTGCTTCTGCTTAGAGTATCAGCGATATGTGCAATAAAATCTGTATTTCTGGTACATATAGGAATGCTGCATCAGAATTGGTACTCTCACATATGTCTTAACTTTAATGCTCATTACTTCATTATGTTTTTGTCATCCATACGCCTTGATATTACAGTGATGACTTGGCTTAAGTAAAGCCAGACTAAATGGATTGCTTTATTGAGCAAGCTTACAGAATGTTGGTGCAGAGTTTCGCTGTGTAGCATCAAAAAGTGTCACTATCTCAATTATGTAGAATTCAGAGGAACTTCAGGTTCCATATATTGTCACCCTGTGAGTGACAAGATAGAAAGCCTCATGTTTAAGAGCGCTTTTTTTAATTATAGAAGAAGTTGGATTCCATGGGTTCCAAGAGGCGAAGGGCTACCTCTCCTTCCAGCAGTGCCAGTGGAGATTTTGATGATGGCCACCACTCCACTACTACACCAGGCCCAAGCAGGAAGAGGAGAAGACTCTCCAACCTCCCTACAGTCGATCCTGTAAGTATTTTTTTAATGTTGGACCGTTTCATGCTACCATGGAAATAGACTGAATACACAACTGCTATACTTTTACAAAGAAGTTGACATATAACTTAACTCACTTCTAGGCAGCGTTTCATAGATTTTTCTCAACGCTTCCGTAGCCCAAAGCAAGTGGAGTGGCTAAAAACATGTGCTGTAAGACTAGCATTACCACTTACAATCTTAGCTCAGTTTTGAATTCACCAGGTAGTTTAATCCAAGTTGTTGCCCTTCATCCTCAGCCTCATATCTATAATATGGAGAATCTAATGCAGTCTTGTAAGGAGACCAAAAATGTATATTAAGCGTTTTTACCATTGTATCAATATTTAATTTTACTGCAATTTGGGTCTGTCTTGTTGGGAGCTGCCCAGAGTGGCTGTGGCAACCCAGTCAATTGGGCAGCATATAAATAAATAAATTAATTAATAATAATTATTATTATTCCTTGGCTTTGCGTTTTAGATCGCTGTATGCCATGAATTATACAACACAATCAGAGATTACAAAGATGAACAAGGGAGGCTTCTATGTGAGCTTTTCATTAGGGCCCCCAAACGAAGGTAAGCATGTGAGATTTGTTGATAAGAAATCTAAGGTAAGGCTGCCATTATGAGAGCTATTGATTGTAATCTGTGCAAGTACAACAATATGCTTAGAAGTGTGGAAATTCCTACCCCATCCTCCCCAGTGCACCCCCCACCCCGTGCTCCCCAGAAGGCCTTTTACACTAGCTGCCTCAACTCCACATCCCAGGTCATTTCTGAGTGTAACTCGGCTTCCAGAACATGTTTTGTTGTACTGTATAAGGGTCTGCAATGCAGAAAAGAGCATAGGACTTCCATTTGCAAATATCCTTTCCTTTTCAGTTTACTACTCACTTTAAAGATTGGAATTTCTTATGTGTTGTGTCATCATTTAGCATACCGTATAGTAATACGTTTAACTCTTTGTACTGTGTGCTTCAAAGCTTCTGATGTACAGCTGAATTTAGATTTTGTTTCTTTTGTGGTTTCAGCTTTTTTTGACATTGCAATATTATTTTAGGGTGTTGAGCAAAAAGTTAACGACATAGCTGAGCAATGTTACCCTCATTGGAATTGGAATTCATTGGCAGATAACCTCTGGCTCTCCATATGTTGGACTCCCCAGCCTGCATAGTCAGTGGTTGGAGGTGATAGGAGTTGTGGTCCAACAACGTGCGGAGGGCTTCAGATTAGCCACACTTGCATTAGGGAATAAGTTGGCTTTTGTGACTGTGTATTATGACAGAGTTGCATTGCTGTGAAAAATACAGGGTAATGGCCAGGTATGCTTAGAATAAAGCTCTTATCAGCCCCAGGATGCATAGCCAGTGGTCAGGGTTTATAGACCAACAACATCTGGAGAGTCACAAGTTAGCCACCCTGGAGTGAAGTATTGTTTGTTTAACTGTATTTTAATGTTTTTTCAAATTGTGTTCATAGTGTATTTAACTATCCATTTGCAGTAGTGTGTATGAAAGCTTGGGTATTGCTAGATGCTGCACATTTGCTTACATTAACTGCATTTTCAATAACTTTGTTCTTACAATAGAAACCAGCCAGATTACTATGAAGTGGTTTCTCAGCCTATTGATTTAATGAAAATCCAACAGAAGCTAAAAATGGAGGAATATGATGATGTGAACGTGCTAACTGCTGACTTCCAGCTGTTATTTAATAATGCAAAATCATATTATAAGGTGACAAAATCTTTTGTTTTGAAAGTCATCATTTCCACATTGTGTCGGTTAGTTGTGTTTTAATGGAATCCAAAACTGATTTACCTTCTCTACTGTACTGCTGATTCTGTGAAGTTTCCTCATAAGCGTATACCATATATACTTTATGGAAATTATTTTTATGTTCCGCCTTTATTCTCATTTGTAGCATAGTTTTAACTGATGGAATTGTCCTTTCATTTGATGTTAAAAATGACATAAAAATTATTGATTAACAAACAGGTTCTTTTGGGGTTTTTTAACACAGCCAGACTCCCCTGAATATAAGGCTGCCTGTAAATTGTGGGATTTATATATACGCACAAAAAACGAGTTTGTTCAGAAAGGAGATCCTGACGATGATGACGACGACGACGAGGGCCATGACAATCAAGGGACAATTTCTGAAATAGTAAGTGTGAGCTTTACCAGCTACATAAAAGCATTTCAAATACAAACGGGTGCAAACTGCCCCTGCCCTATTGTAATTAAACCTGTAACAATACCTAAATGTAGCATAACTGAAATAATAACAAATTGCTTCCCTTATTTCCCTGTTTGCTCCTGCCATTCCCCTGGTATTTCATCCATGCAAGTATTTTAGTTTGTAAACTCACTGACTGGGTATTCAGTAAGTTGTTATTAACACTGGTGGCACTGCATCAGTAATAAGAGAGATAAGTAGCATATTGTTTTTTTCCTCAGTTATTAATTTGTCCACAAAAAGGAATATGTTATACAGTATATGTTTATATATTTACTTTTATTAATCTCTTCCATTTATATCCTGCTCTTCAGTGACCAGCTGTAAATGCAATCATACAGTAAAACATGCTGCCAGTTAGTTTCCTTTCGCACGCACAGTATAAGTTAAAACATTAAAGTACTTTTTTGTAAACGTTTAAGTATTAACACATTATTAAACTTGGTTGAAAACACATTGCGATCCTGTTTTATTTATTCTAAAATTTATGCCCGCGCCTTACTAGCTCACAGCAGATTATAGTAGCTGTCTATATCTTTACTGCTTTTCCTTAATTTGTAAAAGGGAAAACCTGTGTTTCTTCATCCAGTACCAATAGAAGCCAGCAGCAAACACCCAGTCATGATCTTTTCTCAAATCATTTTACAATATCATTTTTGTGCCAGTCTTCTCCAGGTTATTTAAAAGAAATTCTGGAACAGCTTCTTGGAGCCGTAGTTGTAGCCACAAACCCAACAGGCCACCTCATCAGTGAGCTTTTTCAGAAACTTCCCTCTAAAGTGGTGAGTAATAATACTGAACTTTTCCCATTCAAATTAAAGTTCGACAGTAGTTCTGTTTGGGTTGCACCATCAAGCTCATGAGTCTTATATACTTAATGATATAGACTAGTCATAAAGCAGTCTATGCCAACGAAACCAGAGTAACACACTGTCAACTCATAATACCAGTTCAAGAAATCATTACTGTACAGAGGCTGTGTATCCCAGTTACAGGAACTTGCAAGGCAGTTTCACTGGGACTGCCATGTAAAAGTGTTGGAATCAGAGATGAGAAACTGTGTGTATGTGTATACACACATATATAATCTTAGATTCATAGAATCTTAGAGTTGGAAGGGACCCAATGGTCATCTAGTCCAACCCCCTGAAATGGAGGAATCTCCGCTAAAGCATTCATGACAGGTGGCCATCCAACCTCTACTTAAAAACCTCCAAGGAACGAGAGTCCACCACCTCTCATGGGAGTCCCTTCCACTGCTAAACAGCTCTTACAGTCAGAAAGTTTTTTCAAATGTTTAGTCGGAATCTCCTTTCTTGTAACTTGAAACCATTGGTTCGAGTCCTACCCTCAAGGGCAGGGGAAAACAAGCTTGCTCCCTCTTCCATATGACAGCCCTTAAAATATGTGAAGATGGCTAATCATATCGCACACACAAACTGTTTAAATGATACACTATGCTGTACAAGAACTATTACCTACACATGTAGTAGTTCAGATTATGGGCCTCACTATTTTTAGGAAACCCCTTTCTTACAAGTATTTTGCTTTCTAGTAAATGTCTTTAGGATTATAGCCCTAGTTGAGAAGGTTCTGTTGAAACTGGTGATAGGATGGTTGATAGATCACTGTTTATGCTTATTTCAGATGGAATTAATTTTGTTTTTCAGCAATATCCTGACTATTATGCAATAATTAAAGAGCCCATAGATCTGAAGACTATTGCCCAGCGAATACAGGTGCAGTACAACTTTGGGGGGCACTTTTATAAAAGTGATTTAGCAAATTTAAAAGTAAATATATATGGGAATGAATGTTAAAGCAATATTTTGGTTGTCTGGGGGCAAAAGTATGCTTAGGTAAATGATATTACTTGTGCATTTTGGGACTAAACTGAAATTATTCATTTATATCACTACAGTAGTGACAATCGCTGATCAAGTAAGCTGGTTTAGACTAAGCAGTATAAGTTTAATAGACCATTGTTTATTTAAGCTGAGAATGAATGTTTTTTCCATGTGATCATTGTCCTTTACTCATCTTACGCAGTTGGTGCTTCTATCATAGTTTTTTTTTTAACACCACTGTTTTCCATTCCTTTTGAACTAATTTAATCTTGATTTACTAACCAGGATAGCTGAAGTTAAACCACAGTTTCCCAGTATCTGGCATCGCACAGAATAGCAAACTATGGTTTAAACAAGCTGCAGTAGGCACCCTGAAACTGGTACACAAGTGGAATGAAGTTTGAGGGCATGACACTCATTTTCTCCTTAAATTAACCATTACTTATTAAGCCAAGGTCATTGCATCTTAACTAGTTTTGGTACAACAGTTCATTTATTGCTGCTTCAGACAGTAGTCTTTTCATGTGATTCATTGCACCTAGTCTACACGCTGCTTTGTGTACCATGATTTCCCACACAGTAGTCGACGACAAGCTTGACAGAACCGCAAAGAGGTTGAACTGCAAACTTTTACAATAATACTGTAAATAAAATGAATGCATACATAATATGTTCCATTTTTTGTTCTTAGAATGGAAGTTATAAAAGCATTCATGCAATGGCCAAGGACATAGACCTGTTAGTTAAGAATGCCAAAACTTACAATGAACCTGGCTCTCAAGTATTCAAGGTAAAGTAACTTAGCATTTTAATATGAAGTGTTTTATTCAAATGCATTTATCAGATTTCGGAACAGTAACATCTGTAATGATCAGTGCAGTTCTAAGTATGGGAGAGGGGAGGATACGAAAAGGTGGATTAGCTGCCATTTCCAAAAGCATGGTGCCATGTACCAGCCAGGCCGGAATGCAGGGGGTGGTGTTTTACCTCTCTTTTGTCCCCATGCAGCACTTAATTTTTTATCTCACTCCACTCTCCAAAACTTAGTTCCAAAGGGGGAAATTTTTGAATGCCAATTTCAAGTTGGTAGGGATGTGGGAGACATTTCTAAGGCTTCTCTGGAGATTAAAGGGCTTGGGTCCGCCAGATCCAAGGCTGCCTCTGCACCACACATGGCTTGCCCAATTTGTGGGGCTTAATGTCACCTATAGCTGGCAAGGATCCTGCCAGTGGAAGATTCATGCTGTGGAATTTTCTGTCGACCTAACAGGAGCCTGTACTGTAGATGTGGCCTTTCCCACAACAGAGAAGTGCCTCCTGGCACCTGGGGCTTAGATTGCTTTGTATACAGGCATACCTTGGAAGTCAAACAGCTTAGTTCCCGAACGTTTTAGCTCCTGAACATCACAAACTGTTCCGGTTTGCAAACTGTTTTTGGAAGCCGAACGTACTATGGGGCTTCCGCTTCTGATTGGCCGCAGGAGCTTCCTGCAGCCAATCAGAAGCTGCGCTTTGGTTTTTGAACATTTTGGAAGTCGAACGGACTTCTGGAACGGATTCTGTTTGACTTCCAAGGTGCAACTGTATTATGTCCTGTACTCTGTTTAATACAACATAAATATTGGTTTCCCCCCCTTTCCTTTGTTTATGAAAAGTTTTTATCTAAATGAATTTATCTTACATATTGTTTAAATACACTTTCAAGGAGCATTTGTCCATGAATACTGATGATGCCATCTTTAGCCTAAATAAATAAATAAAATACATTTTCAATTAACAGGATGCAAATGCAATAAAGAAAATATTTAATATGAAGAAAGCAGAAATTGAGCATTCTGAACTAACCAAATCAAGTCTCCGAATCAGGTATTGTGGGCAGAATGAAAGTATACAAAGTTACTCAAGTTTTCTATTTACTTTAGAAAAAAAATCTACAGAGAAATATTAGCTCACATTAACTCATGTTATAAGTTGTAGTATTTGGTTTCAAATATCTCTGACCCTAACTTGTGGAGAAACAGCTGGATCTGGACATCATCCAGCCAGGTTATTCCTTTGTTAATGAGCATAGATTTTCACAACAGTCTGAGTCATTGGAAAGGTTTGCGTTGGGACTCTGCTGAAGAGGCCAGGCACCAAATGCCCCAAAATCAACCAAGTGGGGGAGAGGGATGGGGGTTTGGTCATCTGCATACTATCCCATGCTTTTTCCTGTAGGACTAATTGCAGTTGTTAACAATCCTCAACAGGTTTACCATACCCATTGAGTCAGTCACCCATCTCCTACTACCCTTCTGAGAAAAACCCCACTCCATCCTCCCACTATATATAAGGGTCTGGTGACCTCTGTTTAAGTGTATCTGAAGAAGTGTGCATGCACGTAAAAGCTTATACCCAGAACAAACTTAGTTGGTCTCTAAGGTGCTACTGGAAATTTTTATTTATTTATTTCGACTGTGTCAGAGCAACACGGCTACGCACCTTGTTTGCAGTTGATGCTACTGTGGAACATCTGTGCCTCCTCTTTCCAAAGGATTAAATTTTCGCCTAGGCCTAGTATTTCCACAACCATAGAAATTCAGCCTATGCTATCTAGAGCCAGTTTAGCCTAACCTCCATCTTTGTGACGATAAGTAAGTTCAGTTAATCCCAGTCAGAAGTTTGGTAACCACCATGACAAAATCTTCATGGTGCAATTACAGTAGAGGACTTATTTCCATGTTTCCACAAAATAAAATGTGATGTCCTATGAACACTTGGTAGAAAATCCAATTGATATTGGTAAGACTTCCAAGAAAACATGCAGAATATTGGGCTACAAAGCTGTTGGTGCAGAAATTTCTGACATAGCTCACTTTTGTAATTCCCTTCTGTTTCAAAACTGTCCATTTGTAATTTTTAATATGAATTTCTTTTTGTTGCAAAATTTTGGAGTGAGATCATGAAAGCCCCAAAACTCATGTACCTCAAGAGTAGAACTTGTGGTTCAAATTCTTTAACATCCCTCTTTATTAATGCTATGCAGTTGCTGGGTTTTTGATTATATAGTAATGACAGGAATTTTCTTCAGTTTTTCTTGTATATTTTTCTTCTTTGTGTCTCCTGCATATATTTCAGAGCTTAAAATACTGTACTTTTTAACTACTTATTGTGTTTAGAAACCTTCTCTTGTTGCTTTTCTGCAACGCACTTTGCTTGAGAATTGACCTTGATATGGCTTTTTGCCTCTAACAGGTGCTTTTATTTGGTAATACACTTGGGTGTGTAATTCCTTCCAGTCTGAAAATAGCACAGTTTTAAACAACTTTGCTTCTACTGTATGTTGGACTAAAAATGGAGGCTGCAGTTTTCCTTGTATCTGCTTTGTGCGAAATTAATGGGAATGACCTCATAGTACAGATGAAGGAACACTTTTAGCATTTGATAGTGGCTCCTAAAATGCTTTACTGTTCTCTCATCTTGATATGGAGCTCAGTAACATTTAACGTAACCCGTTTCACTAAAATGTAATGGCACAACCCTTTTAAACTTGTATTTCTAAACTTATTCTGTAAAAAAACTTCATCCTAACTGTATATCATCTTGGCTGTCTGGTGGATTTCTTTTTTTTTCACTTTCTCTGGCTTGTTCATGCTTCATAAAGGACTGCAAATTTGGCTGCTTCCAAGCTGACAGGTCCTTCCTCACAGGGTAAAGGCAGTGTTGTCGATGACAGAAATGCTGCTAATAAATATTATCGGTGAGTACTTAGCTCTGGATGTTATTCAGTTCATCCACTTTTTATAATAGATTATTTTGGTTCTTTTCCTCCCATCTTTAAATCAGAAAGGTCCATTTCACTTACATGTGGAAGAAAGTAAAAATTATTTTTAAAAAAGAAAAAGTAATGAGCTTGTTTGGTTTCTGGAGTGTGTGTGTGTATGTGTGTGTGTGTGTGTGTGTGTGTATGTTTTCAAATGATTTTGAGTGGGGAGAGGGGGTTCCCTTTGTATATTTTCATTTCATTTATTTATTTTATTTATTAGATTTATATACCACCCTTTGTCAAAAGATCTGGGGACGTTCACAAGATAAAAGCACAAATAAATAGTCAAAACAGAAGCAACAAAACAATTAACACCCCCAAACGCATTTAAAAACCTGTAGAACATTAATTGCCAAAGGCCTGGTTGAAGATGAATGTTTTCGCCTGGTGCCTAAAAATATATAATGAAGGTGCCAGGTGAGCTTCCCCAGGGAGAGCATTCCAGAAATGGGGAGCAACTTCAGAAAAGGCCTGTTCTCCTGTTGCCACCCTCCAGACCTCTCAGGGAGGAGGCATATGAAGAAGGGCTTCAGATGATGAACTCAGAGTTCAGGTTGGTTTATATGGGGAGAGGCACTCCTTGAGGTATTGCAGTCCTGGGCATTTAATGCCAATAGTATTGTTGTAAGACAGCAGCATTGCGCATATCAAACATTTGAGTTTCAGAATATTTTCTTAAATTAAATAATTCGTGTCACAGCGTACAGAATGTATGATATTTTAATAAGCTTAAAATATCACTGCTTTGAGAAAACAGTGTGTCAGCTGAAAGCAAGACAGTTCTTCCCATATAAAGCGTTTCATTAAGTTGACATGCTTACAAAGCTCAAAAGAAGCTGCAGTCTTGTAATCTGCCTACTGCTGAGCCTAGTTCAGCAGCACGAATGCATGATAATTAAACTGCTTTACTAGTTTAATTATCAACTGCACTTTTAATCACAATTAAAATTAGCTTGAGTTTATTTTCAGAAGAACTCATGGGCTATAAATCTGAAACATTAGCTGGAAGAAAGCCGGTTCATGAATTTTAATTCTATTACCAAATTCATATAATGTAACACACACACCCCTACACACCTTCTTCTATATGCTTATTTTTATTGTATCACTTAGATAAAAGCTACTGTTTTAAATGTAGATTTATTCTTCCCCTCCCCAGGGAATTTTTCATTCAATAGCTGTTTTGTCTTAAATTCACAGTAACAAAAGAGCTGTCCAAGGAGATCGTTTATCAGCAATAACCATGGCACTGCAATATGGATCTGAAAGCGATGAAGATGCCGTTTTGGCTGGTAGGTCAATATCTTTAGAAAAAGGTCATTTGTGGAGTTCCTAGCCCTCCTGTCCTTTCAGATTAAAATGGGTGACAACCTTTTACGTTAGTATCTAATAAAAGTGCATGTTGGACAGCCCTTCACATGTTGTTGGACTAGAACTCCTATAATCTCTGACCATTAGTCATGCTGACTGGGGCTGATGGGAGGTGTAGTTCAGTAACACGTGGAGAGCACCACATTGGCTGTCCCTAAACTAAATTAATCCCGGGTCTATTTTAAACAATCTAGTACATATTAAATTTAAATCTTACATTGATTTGCAGGAAATACCTACGTTTAGACTTTCTCATCTCAGGAATGAGAGAGCACTTGTTTAACCATCCCTATTTAGAGTAAATATGCTAAAATATCCCCCCTCACCTAATTGTTCTGCAAGTGTCTCTGTCCTGACTCTATTCATTCATCTTTGTCAGTTTCAAAATTTTGGTTCCTGTATTTCAGCTTTATGCAGCTGAGGGGTATATAATTTTCACAGAAGGCAGCACAAAAATATCTCTTCCCTAATTTGCTTATATTATTGATATTCCTGTGTCGATGGTCAGTGGCTGTTTATATTTTGTTTCTCTTATGGCCATAGCCTTTTCTTCCACATGCGTTTACATTTTTTAAATTTTGATTAGGGCCAGCAAAGACAAATGTGGGTAATGTGGCAGCTGATTTTTGCATTTCTTTCATCATGGTTTCTTGCCTGGTTTCTTGAAGCTGCCACATTAGTAGATTTAAGGTTGTTTCCACATTTCCTGGATTTGCTAGTATTGGTCCTTTAACGTCCAATCCTACCTGTAGATAGTCAATGAATAAGTAACTACCTGATCCTTCCAGTCAGCTGCAGATAAAACTGTTTTGAAGCTGGAGAATCAGCAGCATATAATGTGTAAGGTCTCAGTCTCTTATTAGAACTATGAAACTAGCCAGGTACCAGAAAGTAGCTGCATTCTTTTTTGAACGATCCAATATTACTTCATTTATTATTTAAAACAGATAAAATTATGCTGAAATTGTGTAATTGTTTTTCCTCGTTTCTAGCTGCTGCCCGTTATGAAGAAGGGGAGTCTGAAGCTGAGAGCATAACTTCATTTATGGATACTTCCAACCCTCTCTATCAGCTTTATGATATAGTTAGGAACTGCAGGAACAACCAGGGTCAGCTCATATCAGAACCCTTTTTTCATTTGCCTTCGAAGAAAAAGTATCCTGACTATTACCAACAAATCAAAATGCCTATTTCATTGCAGCAAATCAGGTAAAACTGGTGCAACATAATGTTTGATGGTTTCAAGAACAGTTTCTTTACCAATCTTAGACCACTCAGCTTTTCTAATGACTGTATTTGATAGATTGTATGATTTTACCTAAATTCTGTACGTGTGTGTGTACAAGATTTTAAGCTCCTTGTTTTAGCAGTTGAGAGTGAAGAGTCTCCTTACATATTAAACCCTTGGAATGCCAGCATAATATCATATATAAGCTTTAAGGTGATCCAAATAAAGATACATGATTAATTCATAAGTAATCACATTACCCTTCTTTCACTTTAGCCTTAATTATGCTTTAATCTACATATGAGCGATTGAGATTTGATAAACCAAAATACCTCTAGAAGTACAATTCACCTGATTCTTTTTCTAATACATTTGTTTCAAGTTTGATCGCAGTAAGAGGATCTGACTGTTTATTTTCAAGTAAAGCACTAGTGTTCGTATACGGTTAACATGCCCATTCCTCTTTAGTTTTCATGAGACGTTCAAAGCAAGCACGTGAAGAGGGCAGTGGGGTTG
Source organism: Zootoca vivipara (assembly GCF_963506605.1). Taxonomy (NCBI): domain Eukaryota; kingdom Metazoa; phylum Chordata; class Lepidosauria; order Squamata; family Lacertidae; genus Zootoca; species Zootoca vivipara. Next base: position 50,592,895 of record NC_083277.1, read on the forward strand.
TGAATAGGGCTGGGCGACACCAGCTTTTCAACACCGCAGTGTATCACCAACCAAACATTGTGATACAGTGATACATCGCAATGTTGAAAAGCGGAAGGAGGAACAAGCTGCATCAGGCCCGGTCCCACGAGGTGCCAGGGTGAAACTGCTCAGGAACAGCAGTGGTTTCACCCGTGATATACCGCTGGATGAAGGCACCATCAGGCTTTGGACCTCAAACTGGTCCTGGGTGATGTATTGATAGATCGCCCAGGCCTAGTTGCAAACCATGGTCAAGTGATCTCAGCTAGAAGTCTCATTGCAATCTGAAACCCTGCACTGTCCGGTTCCTGATCACCCTAAGTTTTCTAAGCATACTCCTCCAAAATGTACTTGGGAAGACTGGGGCTAAACATCCAGGATGGGAGCATGAGAGGTAGGGGCAGTGTGTGCATCCTCATGACAGGTTGTTCCTCCATCCCCATGTGTGGTTTCAATATATGAGCAGGGCATTTAAAATCACATTTCAAGCCTTCTAGTGTCATATGAGAGATGTTCCTGTATCTTGATTTTGTCAAGTGCTTGGGAAACATTAGAATTATTTCTTTTTTCTTTTCTAACTCCTCAGGCACTAGTTGAGGAGGGAACGGGGGACTGGGGAGGATATTAATTCAGCACTTTTAAGTTAGTAGATTACGTTTTATATATTAAAAAAAAGTAACAGGGATTGTTGCACCAATGAAATGGGACTGATTATCTCTTCTACAGAACAAAACTAAAGAACCATGAATATGAAACTCTTGACCATTTGGAATGCGATTTAAACTTGATGTTTGAAAATGCCAAACGTTATAATGTCCCAAATTCTGCCATTTACAAGAGAGTACTGAAAATGCAGCAGGTTATGCAGGTAAAACTTCACACTCAAATAGCTACGTCTCTGGGGTTATTTTCGTAGGAGCTAGCATTTGGTGCATTTATATCTGCATTGGCACACTGCTGTGATAGTAATTCTTCTTGATGCTGTTTCTGTGTTTAAACTCTAAGCATTATTTTATATGTTTCCGAATAGGAGTTTTTAACTGATAGCCATATGGCTGGAAATACAAATGAATATTCTGGATGAGGAATGAATCATGCTAAACTAATTTTCTGCACTGGTAATCTGAAATCAGGTTTTTGAAGAAGACATTGTATACAGCTTTTAAGATATATGTATTAAGAGTAACTGGAACCTAGTAGGACATTTTGCAATAGAAGCTCAGATGAAAGGCTTGCTGTTCTGGAAAAAGCTTGATTATTTAGATATTCTATGTACAGTATTTAATATTTTGCTTTATACATGTAACTTGAATGGCTGAAAAAAATCTTATTGCTTTCTATTGATGCTACTGCTATATTTCTGCATTTCAGAATGAACATTATCTCTGGAGCTGTTAAATATTCATGCATTCAGGGGACACTCAGTGGATTGAATTTAACTCTAGAGATTTGTTTTCTTTCAGGCAAAGAAGAAGGAGCTAGCCAGAAGAGCTGATATCGAGGATGAAGACAGTATGATCTCTTCTGCAACGTCTGATGCTGGAAGTTCAAAAAGAAAAAGGTATGCACTTGCTGTTAATAATAATTAGTAATTATTTGATTTAATTTTCAGTTATTTCAAGCCAGTTATCAGCTGTGTCTTTATTGACAAAGTGATCTATCAAATATATAAATATGCAGTTCGCCAAAAAAATATTTAGACCCTGGTCCATATGCTGAGGTGTTAAGAAATTTTAAATGTAGTATTTGACATAGGTATTTTATCTGAATATTCCTATTTTCTGTTAAAAGGTACAATGCCACATAGACGGATAAGGCTGTAATCAATCCTATGCACTTAACTGGGAATGAGCCCCATTGAACACAGTTCTTACTTTCAAGTAAACTGTTAAATCAGAAAGAAAGGTGTACCTATTAAGGGGTTAAGTGTGGTTGGAAAATGCTTTACTTGATTGTTCAGGAAACCTCTAAATGTTGGGATCCTTTGAAGACCCTAGAAGGTGGGACAGGAGGTTTCATATTTTCATTTTACTCTCTTGTCACATAATACTGGAAAAGGCTCTCTGAATAATATGACTGTGAATGCAACATCACAGTTCACTTTTGAGATTAGTTCCACCACCATTGCTTTGACTTCATTAGCTTAGCAGTTACTTATACCCAGTGCTTTTTTCTGGGGGGGACGCAGGGGGAAGCATACCCCTAAACATTTTGTGAATCTAAGTTTGGCCTCATTGAGGGGCAGTATTTCAATATGAGTAGGAAAATGAGAGGAAATGAGAGGGGGGAAAGCACTGCTTATACCAGATAATTGTGCTTAAGGGAGAGAGAGGAAATTCATTATATTAAATCTTTCAGAACATGATTTTTTAAAGGGTTCAATATTAATCTTCACAGTATTCATAGTAGCACCAACAAGCCTGGTGCCTGGGTGGTCACGAAGCAGAGAAATTGTAACTCACCCACCTCGCCACCTGTGTCCTCCCAGCTTCCCATAACCCCTTTGAAAGGAGAGGAGAGCTCCAGAGATTGCTTTTTTTGAAGTGTCGCCGCCCTCTGCAAAATCTCACTGCGGTCGATCTGTAACCAGGGTGGAGGTAGGCACTTCACGGAGTGATTTAGGAAACCTCTCTGTGAAGTGCCTCTCCCCCATGTTACATCTTGCTGCCACTGCATTTAACAGAGGAGGGAAGGCGCTTCACAGCAGCAGTGGTCAACGAGGAGGCGGTGGCACGCATCTGACCTTCTGTCGCCTGTGTCCCTGCTGCTTACTGCGAGGTGGAAGGGTGAGGTTGACGTTGTGCAAGCGCTCCTGTGCAACCAATCCCCTGCTTCTGTTTGCGCTGCACTTGCCTTGCACTTTCCCCTCTACCTCCCAGTAAACAGGAGGTCGTGTGAGTGCCACCAATTGCCACTGCGTAATGGCTTGGGGCCAGGCTGCTTGAAGGAACACCTTTCCCCAAATATTCCCACCAAGACTTTGAAGATCTTCATCCAATGCCTTCTCCAGGTTCCCCTGCTTAATTGTGGTAATGCAGGCGTCTGCTGGGCAGAGGGCCTTTTCAGTGGTGGCACGTCATGTATTCCATGCCCTCCCCAAAGATGCTTGCCTGGTGGCTGTGGACCAGATGAAAAGCTTCCTGTCCCTCCCACCCACCAATACCTTTACAGTAGCCTTTTGATGGTAGTTTTGGTGGTAATTTAGATCTCTCAGTCAAGTTGCCCCTTCAGGCTTTGTGCTGGTGTAAAAAGTTTAGCTGTTGTTCTCTATACAGTTTTAAATGTTTTGTAATGGATTATTGTTGGTGGTGGTATTATTGGATTTGTTATTATTATTATTATTGGTAAACTTCATTCAATTTTGAATTTAAGAGGCTGTGAACCCCTAGAGAACATAGGTGGTAAAATTAATAAATAAGCATTCCCCCCTTTCAAATCTAACAGCAAAAAGAACATAAAGAAGCAGCGAATGAAAATTTTGTACAATGTTGTTCTTGAGGCACGAGAGCCTGGCACTGGCCGAAGACTTTGTGAGCTGTTCATGGTGAAACCTTCCAAAAAAGACTATCCAGATTATTACAAAATCATCTTAGAGCCAATGGATTTAAAAACAATAGAGCACAACATCCGCAGCGAAAAGTATGTTGGGGAAGAGTTTATGATAGAAGATATGAGGCTAATGTTTCGAAACGCAAGGCATTATAATGAAGAAGGCTCACAGGTACGTTCTCAAGAAAGTTCAAACCAGATTTGTATAGCTGTCACTCATGCGTTCCTCTGCGTATGCTGATATTTAATTAAATGAATTTCACAGTATGTTTTGGTTTTCTAAAAGTATGAACTGTGCAATTTCTTTATATGCATGCTCCTTGCTTACTTTATAGAATATGTCCATATCCACATACGAAAGAGCAGAAATGAATATCTGTCCTTAGCTTTTGGGTGAAGCAGCCTCCAAATATTATCCAGACTCGCCTTTGGGTGGCAAAGGAAATCATAGAAAACATATCATGATCAACATGTGGCCTTGAGATGGAGTGGATTATGAGTCCAGAGAAATGCCTTTGCATAATTTGCAAGCTATCAATTAGTAGTTTCCATATTGTGGGTTGGAGATATTTTGTGTGTAGTTTTGCCAGGGTGCTAAACAGTTTTGAGAAAGTAGAGCACCAGGAGCTAATAAAATAACTTTTTATACTGATGAGCTAGCAATACTGGGAGCTGGCATGCCCAGAGATAAACTCTTCCCTGCCTTGCCTATATAACCTTATGGTTAATCCATGGAGCTTCCCCTGCCTTTAAGGGAGGGTTGTGGAAGAGAGGGTTGTGCCCCACTTAGGGGGCTCATTACATATTCAGGAATCGAGTGCATTTATGGATTATCTTCTGCCTAATGGCAAAGATGGCCCTGATCCTACATCATCTTTGTGCAGGGATAGAGCTTTCCCTGCTGCTATGTGAATGTTGTAGCTCCTTCTAGGTAGGCGCTTTGGGTCATGTTAACAAGATATTACCAAATACACTTCCTCATTCTTAATTAGAACAAAAAGTAAAAATCCTAATAGCCATTTGCTGTTTGTTGTTTATGAATATTTTCATGATGACTAGGTTTACAATGATGCTCATATCTTGGAGAAGATTCTTAAAGAAAAGAGGAAAGAGCTGGGACCTCTGCTTGAAGATGATGAGGTTGCTTCCCCTAAATTGAAATTAAGTAAGGAACTGTTGTAAATTCCCAAGCCTGATAAATGAAATATAAAATGTTAACAGATTGCAGTCTTATTAAGCTGAGTAGTTTGCAACATTTCATCTGCTTCTGAAATACAGAATGAATTTACCAAAATATTTTTTAGATTTTAAAATATAATTGAGTCCTGAGCAAAGGTGTCCTAAACTGAGCTGTCTCATAGCATTTATGCCAAGAAAGAGACAGTCTGCCCTGAATAGGGTAGAAGTGTTAAAGCACTGTTTGAAGCTTTTGTAACATGAGAAACAGTAAAAGCTGAAATGTTGTTAGATTCGGGGAACAGCATGAGAAGTTAATATATATTTCTCACGTATGCCTCTTGCAACATATCTTTCTTTTTTCTCTCCCGAGTTTCTAGTTTGGTACTGAGCCATGTGATATTAATAGATGTAAAGTACTTTATGATCCTCAGCAAAAGTTGCTGCAGAAATATCATGTTACACAGAACTAGTAATAGAGCAATGGCCCTTACCATGTGAGGCAAGTCTAGAGGAGCACTGATTTTGTACAGGAAGGTTTTCATTTTGTATTTTTGCACAGTGCAAGGCCCAAATCATTATGCTTTATTATTCCACTGCTGGAGATCATATGGTCGGTGGGGTTATTTTTTGCAGATTTTTTGGTGCTTCTTTGTTTTAAAAGACAAACTGTATATCAAAGAAAAAAGAACCTAGAATGCTTGACATACTATGTATTGTTGACTATGGGTTGTAAGAATAGTAAGAAGTATAGAAGCATCCAAGACCAGCACATATACAGTGTTAGAATCCGAGATATGAAAGCTAGGAGCTGAATGGCACCTTAAACCTAGGCTATGGGTGCAACAATGGAAGGTCTAGGCACGCTTTTTTAATAACAAGAATGCAAAGCTGAAAATGAATGAACTGCAGCTTAAATATTATGTTCCTTTTTCACATCTCCTTCCCTTGGCCACCCCCCCTAATATTCCTAAGAGGGTCTCTTCGCCGGTCTTCAGAGAGTAGCTGGAAGTGGGGAGGCAGAAAAAGGTCCTCCTTTCCTTCCACTCTGTAGTTTTAATACGAAATCTTAAGTGCAGTACTGCACCCAGAGCTCAGAAACTGCTTGCGCTATTGAAATTCCCTGTCACAAAATGCGCCTAAAACAATGGGAGTTTCGAACACTGCACATGTACTGTAACCATTATTACCGCAACTTCTTGCAATTGGTAGCCCTATTAGCTTCTGCGGCTGTTTTGCTAAAAACTTAAATGGTTTTGCTGTGCAAGATGTTTATTCTGGGATTTGAAAACTACTTTAAATAAATGAAGAATGTTTTATATGCAGAATTTTTTTTGTGCTGGGACTAGCAGTTACTGCCAATGATCCAGGGTTTCCAGTGTATCTTCGGGGCAGTGAGGAAAAGAGGTTTCAGCATTCTCTTCTGTATTCTAAGGAATCTCCAGGTGTGCACACAACAATTCTCTTTGTTTTTTTTTTTTATTTATTATTATTATTTTTATTACAAAGAATAACATAAAACAGTCACGCACAAGAAAAAAAACAATACACTTACGTTCCTACACATCCATCGGTTACATAATACAAACAAATCTATATCTTTATTTCTCCTATTAACATTTACCTAAAGTTAAAATCCCAAAAAAAAACTATTGCTTGCAATTGCGTCGGAAAGGAGAGGAGCAATGGAGAAAGAGAAAAAAAGGAGCAGGCATGATAATAATGATAATGATAATAGTTATATTAATACTAATGCTGAAAATTATCATAAACATGAATAAAGTCAACGAATAAAAAGAAAAAAAAAGAAGAAAAAAAGAAAGGAAAAAAAAAAAAAGGAAAAAAAGGGGGGAAAAACAGACTAAGAAAAGAAGGAGGCAAGCCCCAGTTGACTGATTCAACAGTCATATCTTAAGCACTTGATTACATAACATCTTCTATAACTTCCACCGCGCTTTGCACAGAATTTCAATCTTCTATACTTCCATATCTTGTCCTCTTAATACAATACGCTAACTTCTGCTAACAAAACAGAAGTCTTCAAATTCATACACAGTTACTCTAAACATAGCCATGTTCTGTTGCCCAATCCTATTTTATTTAAATAATCATTTAAGCACTCCCACTGTTCCTTAATTTTATGTCTAGGTTTATTACGAATCAGATCAGTTAATTTTGCTAGTTCTAAATATTCGCAAAGTTTGTCAATCCATTCTCCTCTCGTAGGTGTCTTAGGTTCCTTCCATGATTTAGCAATGATCATCCTTGCTGCTGTTGCTGCATAAAGATATATATTGATCTTATCTGAAGGTATTTCATTATTAAGAATTCCCAATAAATAGGCTTCTGCTTTCTTACTAAACGGAGCTTTAATTAATTCTTGGACTTCCCTGTGTATCATTTCCCAAAATGTTTTAATTTTGGGGCATGACCACCACATGTGGTATAACGTTCCGGTAGTTTGCCCACACCTCCAGCATTTGTCATTACTATTCTTATTTATTTTGGCTATTTTTTCAGGCGTTAAGTACCACCTATAGTGAACTTTCATAAAGTTCTCTTTTAAAGCATAGCAGGCTGTGAAATTAATTTGTTTATCCCAGAAATCTTTCCATTTTTTATATTCAATCTGATAACCTAGATCTTTTTCCCATTTTTCCATGTATTTGTTCTTACTTTCTTGTTCCCAGTTCTGCTCATTTAAAAGTTTGTACATTTTCGAGAGGGTTTTCCCCTTGCTGTTGATGATTTCTGATTCAAATCTCGTTTTTGTTTCTCCAAATCCTCTTTCCTTTATATCTCTTTCAAATGTGGCTTTTAATTGATAGTATTCTAGCCAGGATATTCCTCTGCTCTTAAGATCATCGTATTCTTTGAGTTTAATACTGTCGTTGTCCTTTTCGGTAATTTCTCTATACGTAGGCCAGACCTCTTTCTTATAGCATCTTAATGTGGCATTAGCTTCTACCGGTGATGCCCACCAGGGAGTCCTATCTATGATTTTATCTTTAGTTCTTTCCCAGACCTCCCATAGGGCCCTCCTTAAGATGTGACTTTGAAATTCTTTGTTTTTCTTTCCTTTTTCATAAAACAAGTAACCATGCCACCCAAAGATCTTGTTTACCCCCTCTAGTTCCAGAATATCCGATTTTTTTAACGTTAACCAATCTTTTATCCAGGTCCAGCAGGCTGCCTCAAAGTATTTTTTCAAGTCTGGTAGGGCAAATCCCCCGATCTTTCTGGGGTTCGTTAATATCTCTGCCTTCATCCTTGCCTTTCTTCCCTGCCAAATGAAGTCCGTCAAGTCTTTTTGCCACTCTTTTAGATATTTGGTTCCAATTAATATGGGAATGTTTTGAAACAGGAACAGAATTTGGGGGAGAATCACCATCTTAATCATAGATACCCTACCCCAAATGGATAGATTCATACACTTCCATTTTACCAATTTTTTCTTTACTTCTTTCCATTTCTCAATGTAATTATCCTTCAATAGATTTGTGTTCTTGTTAGTTATCTGAATCCCTAGGTAGTTGACTTTTTTCTCAATTTTAATCCCTGTTATTTTTTCCAAACTCTCTTGATCCTTTACTCTCATATTTTTCGTTAGCATTTTCGATTTGTCTTTGTTTAACCTAAATCCTGATACTTCCCCAAACTTCCCTATCTCATTCATTCCTGTTACGATTCCTTCCTCCGGGTTTTCGGTCATAATGATTAGATCGTCAGCGAACGCTTTAGTTTTAAAACAGTAGGCTCCTAATTTTATTCCTTTAATCGCTTTGTTTCCCCTAATTGCTATCAGTAAAGTCTCCAGGGTTGTGATGAATAACAGGGGGGACAAGGGGCAGCCCTGTCTTGTACCCCTCTCTATGCTAAATTCTTCGGTGAGTTCATTATTTATAATTAACCTTGCTCTTTGTTCACTATAAATTGCTTTGATTCCCCTCAAGAACCTTTGCCCCAGTTTTAGATTTTCACAGGTGTTTATCATAAAATCCCAAGACACACGGTCAAAGGCTTTCTCCGCGTCAACTAACAGCATTGCTGTCGCCATGCTTGGTTTGAAATCTAAATATTCCATTAAATCAATAATTACCCTGATGTTATCCTTAATTTGTCTCTCGGGAAGGAAACCCGCTTGATCTTTTCCAATTATCCTAATTAATACACTCTTTAGTCGATTTGCTAATATTCCGGTAAATATCTTGTAATCAATATTTAATAAAGATATTGGTCTAAAGTTCTTAATTAATTTCGCATTTGAATCTCCTTTGGGAATCAACGTTATTAATGCTTCTTGCCAGGACTTTGGTAATACGCCTTTCTCCAAAATTCCATTCATTATTACCTTTAATCTCGGTGTTACCACTTCTTCTAATATCTTATAGTACTTGACGGAGATTCCGTCAGGGCCTGGCGATTTCCCTTCTTTCAATTTCTTAATCATATTTCTAATTTCCTCCTCCTGAATTTCAGCATTTAAAAGTTGGAATTCTTCCTCATTAATTTCTGGTAATTTATTTCGGGCCAAATAATTCTGTATTGCTTTCTCGTCTTTCCCTTCCTCCTTGTAAAGTGTTTTATAATAATTTATAAATCTTTCCTTAATTTGTTGTGGGTCCGTAATTTCTAGATCTTCTTCCATTATTTTATTTATTATTCTATCATTCTGTTTTTCCTTTAGTAACCAAGCTAGCATTTTTCCGGGTTTATTAGCGGATTCAAAATATCTTTGTTTCGTCCAAAGTATTTTATTTCGAACTTCCCTGTTTACTATTTCTGAGAGGTGGTTTTGTAATCTTTTCACATGTTGTCTTAATTCCTCGTCTTGGGGATCTTTCGTTAAATCTTTTTCTTTATCCCTAATTTGTTTATTCATTTCCATTATATTTTTCTCTTTCTCTTTTTTTATCTTTGTCATTTGTTGAATACTGAACCCTCTCATATAGGCTTTACTCGCCTCCCAGATTGTTCTTTTGTCTGTGTCCTGTCTTTCATTTATTTCAAAGTATTCTTTCAGGGTATCTTTGGCTTTCTTAACTCTTAGTTCGTCCCTCCAGATCTCGTCATTTAATCTCCACCTTCCACTCATGTTGTTCCTAAACTTCAATTGAATCAATACCGGGTTGTGATCTGATATCGATCTGTTCTGTATTTCTGCTTTATCTAACTTCAGCATTAACTTTTTCGTTAGCCAAATTGAATCTATCCTTCCCCCTGACCTATTGGCTTCGGAGTAATGTGTGATGTCTTTTACCGTGGGGTTTTTAGTTCTCCAAGCATCATACAGCTCAAAGTTCTCAATTAGTTGAAAAAAAGAGAGGGGTAATTTACCTGAGTTACTGGACCTTTCTTTGGGTGTTCTATCCATTTCCGTGGAAATAACTCCGTTCATATCCCCCATCAATATCATATTTTCCCCCATATAGTTCCATAACCTCTCCTCTACACTTTTAAAAAACTCATCTTTTCTGGTGTTTGGGGCGTAAATCCCTATTACAATCACCTTCCCGGCCTTAGAACATATTTCCACTCCTATCACTCTCCCTTCTTCATCACTAAATAGCAACTGGGGTTTTAATGTTGGGTTAATATATAACACCACCCCCCTTTTCTTCTCCTTTCCTGCTGTCACAAAATCTACTCCCAGCCTACTGTTCTTTAACACTCTCACATGGTTCTTACAAATGTGTGTTTCTTGCAAACACACTATATCACATTTTTTCTTCTTCAGTAAATATTCTATTTTGTTTCTTTTAAATTTCCCATTCATTCCGTTCACATTCCACGATACACATTTCATCTTTTACAGAACCTTTATTACTATATTAACATAAATTAGTTTGCACTTTCAAACCTTAATTCTCACCTTGGGATTCAAGAGGCACGTCAGAAAGGTCAAGGGCAAAGGGTTCCCCCCCCCTCTAGTTGGATCTACACAGAAGATAATGATAATAAAAAATACTGAACAAATTAACGTTACCCAAGAAACGGAGAAGAAACAATAAACAAAAACTTCAACTATAAAATAAAATACGGAAATCAAAAATAAAGGATAGGCTGATCTGTTCCCCCTGAAATTATACTAATTCGTACTAGTCATCTATTAATTTCAAAAACCACTACAGTTCTTACTCTAAAAAATTTTCTCCGCCTAGTTCTTCACAATACTTCCTCCAAAAGCTCTTCGTATCGTCTACTGATTTAAAGTAACGTCTCCTCTCTTTGTAAGTAAACGAAAGTCCCTCCGGGAGTTCCCATTTAAACAATATGTTATTGTTCCTCAATGCCGTCGTTAAGAATTTGTAATTGTCCCTCTTTTTCAATATGCGGACCGGAGTCTCTTTCATTATCTCAACCCCCCTTCCTTCTATAATTAGTGGCTCAGTTCTGCTTTTTTGTAAAAGTTTGTCCCTCAGCAATCTTGAGTTCAGAAATAGCAGGCAATCTCCCGGACCACTTCTAGTCTTGTTTTTGTTTGGTCTTATCCTATATATTTTGTCAATGTCGAGAGTCAGGTCATCCTCCTCCACCCCCAACCAGGCTGCCAGCTCTTTAGTCAATTTGGTTGCTATTTCCTCATCCTGTGATTCTTTCACTCCTTTCACGCGGAGAATCATCTCTTTTTGCTTCATTTCCAGCACTGCCATGGAATCATAAATTCCTTCTTGAATTTTCTTTAACTCACTTACTTCTTCTTTGTGTTTTTCCTGAAGCCTTTTCAGCTCTCTTTGTTCCTGTTGAACTTTTTTCACTATCTCATCCTGTTTCTGTGATTTAGTTTGGATTTCTTGGAATGATGTCTCTAGCTCCTTATACTTTTTAGTTTGTTGATTAACTTGTTCTGAAAGTTCTATAATTAAATTTGAGTTTTTCTCAATTTTAGATCCCATCATTTCCATTTTCCCATCCATTATTTTTATATTCCCATCTAGACTTGCTATCTTGTCACCTAGGTTCTTTTCCATTCTTTCCATCAATGCTATTAGCTCTTTCATATCTGAGTTGGTTTCTCCCTCCGCGATTGATGTTCTACGCAGTTGGTTTTGTGCAGAACCAAGTCCACTTATTGTTTGATGCTTCTTTGAGCCCATCTGATCTTGAGCTTTATCTCTCTCTTTGTGTCTTTCCTTTATTTCAATTTTCAATTTTTGGGGGGTTTTACTTCAAAGGGTTGGTTAGGCAGTTTTTACATCTGGGAATTCCCTTTGAGTTAGTCTCTAACAGTCCATATTGTAATTTCTAACCATTCTTGTTTTAATAATGTAGTTGTCCTGCTCCAGGCGTGTTGTGCTGAGTTAATATTTCACCCCTTGGATGGTTGTTATTTTATTTTCCCAGCAAGGGTTAACAGTCTTTTTTTTTTATTTTTTATTGGTTTTGAGTTTGGTTTGGGTGTCGTTTACCTGCTCACCACTGGTGTCGCTGTTGCGGGAGGTCTCTCTTTGCACACTGTTCTCGCCTCCTCTTCTCTTCCTTCCTCGTAGTTCCACTAATTCCGGTGGCGCCAGCGGTGTTTGCAGCTCTTAAAGGTACCTCCTCTCTTTTCTTTCTTTCTTATCCCTTTCCAAACACTCTTAATTAGTTCTCAGTCTCTTAATTTCTCAATTGCCGTTATTATTACTTCAGTAGTTGTTGTTTTCAACGATACTAAGTTGTTGTTTCGGCGATACTAAATTTCAGTCTTTGAACTCGATGAGGGGGATACTGTAAAACCTCTCGGAACGTATCGTCGTTCGTCCCGTTCTGTATGTAGACTCTCACCTCCCTTTCCTTCACTCGTTCTTGGTTAAATTCTCAAATCTTTCCAAATCTTATTTTCAATATATCCGGAAGAAAAAACGTCTGTGTATGTTATTTGGACAATCAGACGCTGTGCTTGGCTACGGCCCCCCTCGCGCGTCTCAGTTGCACTTTGTTTAGTTTAAAACACTTTTAAGTCTCTTCCCCCTCTCGCGTCTCGCAATTAGCGTTCAGTTTTCCTTTGTCCTTTTCCCAGAGAGGGGGACTTAAATTTGCTATTGTTGAATAATTCTCTTTGTTAAAGCCCTGTTCTAATGAAGGTTTGAGAGTGTGCCTTTTGATTTTGACATAAGCAATATGAATATGTGACGTGCTGCTTGGCAGAACCTGTAGCCTAGCCTTATTTCACTTGACTCTCCAGATGCTCTGAGTCCACTGTTGCTCTCCAGATTCTTTCTGCAAAACACTTCCTTTTCCATGGTGTGTGTGTGTGTGTGTGTGAGAGAGAGAGAGAGAGAGAGAGAGAGAGAGACAGAGAGAGAGAGAGAGACAGAGAGAGATGGGCAGACAGAGAAACTCTGTTCTCATATTGTTACAAGAGAAAATAAAAAGCGAAGGAGTTATGATGTGAAAGACACCAAATTGCATGTGTCTAATGTTACATGATATACCCAGATTAGTATTTGAGTAACTGAAGTCACAAGAATGTTGGTTTTTTGAGTCTAGCTTTAAATTTTGTTTCTCTAGGTAGAAAGACTGGCATCTCCCCTAAAAAATCAAAATATATGACTCCAATGCAACAGAAACTTAATGAAGTATACGAAGCGGTGAAGAACTACACAGATAAGCGAGGGAGAAGGCTTAGTGCAATTTTCCTGCGGCTTCCATCTCGATCAGAGCTTCCTGACTACTACCTGACAATTAAAAAGCCGGTTGATATGGAGAAGATCAGAAGTCACATGATGGCCAACAAGTATCAGGACATTGATGCCATGGTTGAAGATTTTGTAATGATGTTCAATAACGCCTGCACCTACAACGAGCCAGAATCCTTGATTTACAAAGATGCTCTGGTGCTGCACAAAGTTTTGCTAGAAACTAGAAGAGACATAGAAGGAGATGAAGATTCTCATGTCCCAAATGTAACACTGCTGATCCAGGAACTTATACATAACCTTTTTGTCTCTGTAATGAGTCATCAGGACGATGAAGGCAGGTGCTACAGTGACTCCTTAGCTGAAATTCCTGCTGTTGATCCTAATTTCCCAAACAAGCCACCCCTGACTTTTGATATCATACGAAGGAATGTGGAAAATAACCGCTACCGGAGATTGGATTTGTTCCAAGAGCATATGTTTGAAGTGCTGGAGCGGGCAAGGAGAATGAACCGGTACGTAAAACTTTACCTTTATCAACCTCTCTAGTAACTTAAGTTAATATAAGTTACTAGTGCTTGATTCAGGTAGGTAGCCGTGCTGGTCTGACGCAGTCAAAAGAAAAATGAAGAAATTAAAAATTGTCCAATAGCACCTTAGAGACCAATTAAGAAATGTGCATGCACACGAAAGCTTATACCAGAACAAACTTAGTTGGTCTCTAAGGTGCTACTGGACAATTTTTATTTTTATTTTTAAAAATATTACTAGTGCTTGTGACACACCCCTCTTACAGTGATCACTGATGCCAGTGATACTAATACAAGAATCTATAAGTTACTAGTGCGGGATTGGACTCTTATTCCAGGGGCATGAAACCACTTTCCATTAACAGCCTCATAAATAGCTTTTGCTTGTTACTTTTAATGTTTAGTACCTTTAATGTCTCAGGTAATGTCTCAGAAAGGTACCTTCATTGATTTTGCAATATGTAAGTATTTTTTAGTTAGTTAAAAGCCAGATGGTTATCTAACATATATATACTAAATAGTGCTACAAGTTTTAGAGAAGTGTAAAAAAAAGCAACTTATACTACTGCATGATATGAGAACTGCAGATTTTGAGATGATATAGCAGGCATAGGCAAACTCGGCCCTCCAGATGTTTTGGGACTACAGCTCCCATCATCCCTGACCACTTGTCTTGTTAGCTAGGGATGATGGGAGTTCTAGTCCCAAAGCATCTGGAGGGCTGAGTTTGCCTGTGCCTGTGATATAGCAATACTTTGGCCCAGTGGAATTGTCACAATCTCTAGCCAATTAAACCATGGTTTATTGTCCTGAGAATGAGCCGTGTGTCTCTACACTTTCTGCTTGCCTTTCCCTCCTCCCCTTCTGCACTTCTACCCTGGCTAACTACCCGGTAAATCACACTTTTCCATGACATCCAAACCAGGGTCAGGGAAAAAAAATCAGTTGCAAACAATGAAATTTCTTTTTTTTCCCATGACACATTCATGCTTCAGCTACACCTTGTGTATGTTGTCATTTCATGCAGCTTCTCTTTTCTTTAAAGGACGGATTCAGAGATTTATGAGGATGCAGTGGAACTTCAACAGTTCTTTATCAAAATCCGTGACGAACTCTGCAAGAATGGCGAGATCCTGTTGTCACCAGCCCTCAGCTACACTACCAAGCATCTTCATAACGATGTCGAAAAAGAGAAGAAGGAAAAGCTGCCTAAGGAAATGGAAGAGGACAAACTCAAAAGAGAAGAAGAGAAGAGAGGTAATTGTACTTAATTTAAACGGCTGGACATTGTCACTCTTCATTTAGTAGATACTGAAAGGAGACATAGGTGAACCTTCTCCAGCATTATCAGCATTGCTTGAGAGAGGATGGGCAGTATAAGAATGAATTTGTAAATGAGCTGATTTGTACATTTGTGTCATTCATCTCTCTTGCTCGCCTTGACACACTCTGACAAAGGAAAAGGAGAATGCCAAATATAACATAATAATAATTATAATTATAATAATAATAATTATAATTATAATAATTTATTATTTATACCCCGCCCATCTGGCTGGGTTTCCCCAGCCACTCTGGGCGGCTTCCAACAGAATATTAAATTACAATAATCTATTAAACATTAAAAGCTTCCCTAAACAGGGCTAACTTCACATGTCTTCTAAAAGTCTGGTAGTTGTTTTTCTCTTTGACATCTGGTGGGAGGGCGGGTGCCACTACTGAGGAGGCCCTCTGCCTGGTTCCCTGTAACTTGGCTTCTCGCAGTGAGGGAACTGCCAGAAAGCCCTCTGTGCTGGACCTCAGTGTCTGGGCCGAATGATGGTGTTGGAGACACTCCTTCAGGTATACTGGACCGAGGCCGTTTACAATCTACCCGTTTACAATCTACCCTTCTGGGTCATCTTCCCCAGTAAGATACCGTCAAATGTAGAAAAGTAATTGGTCAGATGATTGCCAACATGTGTATTTCCTACACAGCCTTCACTGAACTATTCAGATGTGCTTGCCCCTACATGTAATTCAGTCATGAGTAAAGTACTGTTCAGCAGAGCTCAAAACTGCCAACTCAGTTAGCTGGTAAATTGCAAGTCTTGCACACGGTAAATATATTGTGAGTGTTGTGATTGTATTAGTATCACTGGCAACAGTGATCACTGTAAAAGGGGAGTGTCACAAGCACTGGTAATGTATAGACTCTTGGTATTATATGCATGTGGGCTGGGAGCTTTTTAAACATCAATATGCATTACTTCATTTCAAAATATGGTAAGCTAGACCTGCTGCACTTGGGGACCCTTATGCTCGTGTTGCTATGTGGGGCTCTAGACTTCTGCCCAAAGTCCTGATGGTACAACTGGCCGCAGGCCCCCTTCCTACCTTGCTGCACCATTTTGAATACACTGCCAAGTCTGAACTGCTTTCTTTCTGCTCATTCTCCCCTCCTCACCCCGCTTTGGAGGCCCATTTCAGTGATCAGGGGATGGAATCTGTCCTACCCCTTGTGTGGCAAGAATAGTGCCTCTCCCTTGCATTGCATGGTGATGGGGGATATTGCTTGATATGGCTGGTACTAGGAATACTTTCTAAGAGGAAATGGTCACCCTTTACAGGAAAGATCCTTGGTGTGTAAAGTGTTACAAGGCGAGGAGCCCCATGGTTTTTAAACTGACTGTAAGTCATTCCCACTGTTTTCTTTTGTGTTGAATAAGAAGCTGAAAAGAGTGAAGATTCTTCTGGAGGATCAGGACTGTCTAGTTTACACAGGACATACAGCCAGGATTGCAGCTTTAAGAACAGCATGTATCATGTTGGGGATTATGTCTATGTTGAACCTGCAGAAGCCAATTTGCAACCTCACATAGTCTGCATTGAACGACTGTGGGAAGATTCAGCTGGTAAGAAAGACTGTCTTCTTAATGCTGGTGGTAGCAGCTGTCCTATATGCCCTGTCTTATATCCCGATACCAGCTCTTGTAAACACAACACATAATTCATTAAATGGTAATAGAACCACTACCATGAGATTTCCCTAACAAACTGTTAGATTATTTAAATAATTCAATGACAGGACAGCACTGGCTGATTGTAGGGTGATCCCTAACAATTTGTTTCGTGGGACACCATAGCCAATGGCACGGGTCACATGTCGTCAGCTGACCCAGGTAGGAGTAAAGCTTGTAGGAAGCAGGTCCATTTCTCTCAGCTTTTTCTCCTGCCTGACACAGCGGTACAAGCGGGTCAGAGAGGAGACAGCTCTACTTCATTCTGACTAACTTCGCACTCAGGACAACTAGTGGAAACCTGAGGGAGGAATATAGGTGGTGGTTGTGGCTGAGCTGCAAGTGCAGAGCCATACTATGCCCAAATGCCTCAAGGCCACATCTGCACCGCAAGCATAGTGCGGCACCTCTCCCTAAGAACAAAGGGTCACTTTTCTTCCCCCCCACAGCACTGCTGTTGCAATTGCCATGTTAACTGGTCACCATTCTGTTCTGTGCAGCATGAATGACAACCAGCATCTCATCCTTTCTCAAATATCTTATTTTGTGAACTTCAGTTTTCAAAAAATTAAGGGTTACAGCCTGTCTTTGATTTGCGCAATCACAATATGCAAAGAGAAACTGTCCCACAGTTTTGCGGGTCTAGACTTTAAAATGTACTTTCCCTGAACAAAGATTTAGGCACAAACTAGCACTATCTCAGCCGTTTTATTGGCACAGAAGATCCGCGGATCAGTTTATAACTTGTTACAGTTGTTTTGTATCACAAAACTGTCTTGTTTTTAGGTGAAAAATGGTTGTACGGCTGCTGGTTTTATCGACCAAATGAAACATTCCATCTTGCAACCCGAAAGTTTTTGGAGAAAGAAGTATTTAAAAGTGATTATTACAACAAAGTCCCCGTGAACAAAATTCTTGGCAAATGTGTGGTCATGTTTGTTAAGGTGAGAATAGGCTGGATGTTCTGTTATGCATCTGGATGAACACTATGCTGATCAAATATTAGTGTTTTGTTGTGTTAGAGATCATTTTTCTGTTTTATTAAATTTCTCCCCATCATGCCCTCTTCAAGTAATCAAATACTTATCAGTTGGGAAATGAAAGGAGGCCACCAAAAGATAAGGGAATGATTTCTGTACCCTTGGGAGACTACCTAGGTCTGCAGGTCTATAGAGCATGTAAAGTAGGGAGGAAAGGCATTTGTTTAAGAACCTCAGAGCAACCTGGTAGGAACTTGTGGGCTTCCAGATTTACAGGATGTTGGTGGCCATTTGAGCCCTGACACTGCTCCAGGAAACATCACAAACAATGGCTTTTGAATGCACATGTTTCTGCAATATGAACTATTTTTTTCTGAATAATTATTTTTCCCATTGACTAGGAGTATTTTAAGCTATGCCCAGAAAAATTTAGAGATGAAGACGTTTACGTTTGCGAATCACGTTATTCTGCGAAGACCAAGTCCTTTAAGAAGATTAAACTATGGACCATGCCAATTAGCTCTGTACGATTTGTTCCTCGAGACGTGCCCTTGCCTGTGGTTCGTGTTGCCTCGGTATTTGCGAATACAGACAAAATTGATGAGGAAAAGCACACTGAAATGTCTGAGGATATCAAAGTGGGAGACAACGCCCTTAGCCTCGAAAAGGTATACACATTTGAAGAGCTAGCCATTAAATGCTTTGACGTTTGGGCTTGTCTGTAGGTTTTTAACATGGTTTATCAGTTTAGGAATGAATAGCTGATGCTTTTACCTGCTTCAAAGTTAGACAGTTCTGATTTGTACATGGGTCTCCCATATACACATCTAACAGCCACGTGAAATTACATGGGGAAGTCATTTGGAGGTTTGGACTAAAGCGTCACCAGTATGTGGATGACACTCAGCTCTACCTCTCATATCCAGGAGAATCCCCAGAACTGTGAGGGAGGGAAAGGAGTCAGGATTGTTCTGTCTGGCAAGCTGAAAAGTTTGCACCCCTCTGATCAAACAATGGCCATATCGCTATGCTGAATGGCATATTAAAGGAGATCCGGGGGTCTGGATGTCACAGTCCCTGCTTATGCAAGTAGCTCCTGGGTGAGGCTGAATACCTAACGTACCATTTTATTTAAGAAGAGTTGCACAACTTCCCCCATTTCTTAAGTCTGCCTTTATTTACAGGACAAAGAAGACGTTCCAGTAGAAATGGCAAATGGAGAACCTGGGTGTCACTACTATGAACAGCTTTGTTACAATGACATGTGGCTGAAGGTTGGGGATTGTGTCTTCATAAAATCACACGGTCTAGTCCGACCACGAGTTGGCAGGTACCTTTTTCTTGTAGCTTTATAAATATAGTTGCATCATTGAAAACGGTTTCAAGTCTTTCATGTACAAACGCAAAAGATGAATAAAACCGTAAAGTAATTGGGGGAAATGGCTCGGTTTTTGACTTGGCGATCATCTTGGGATACTCTGAAGCAAATCTTTTTCTGTGTTTTTCAGAATAGAAAAAATGTGGGTAAGAGATGGAGCTGCCTATTTCTTTGGTCCAATCTTTATACACCCAGAGGAAACTGAACATGAGCCAACTAAAATGTTCTACAAGAAGGAAGTGTTTTTGAGTAACTTAGAAGAGACCTGCCCCATGACATGCATTCTAGGTAACCAACTATTATTGATCTTTTTTACTATAACTGTTGTGTTTTGAATGAACAGTACAGTTGGGGACTGGGGGAATCAGTACAATTCTATCATTTCCATTTCCATTTCCTTTTCATGTTCTTGCTATGTTTCATGTTAGGATTTGGTGTACATAACTCTTTAAACCTGAGTATCTGGTACAGAATAAATTCTGTATGATAAATTCATTTGGGGTTTTTTAAAAAGCCCTATTCATTCTTCTAGAACTAGTAACAGAGGAAAATAAATATGCTTTGAAATCCAGTAGGTTTTTTTTACTAGAGAAGGACCGTCTCATTGTGTTGTGTATATAGCCTTTGGCAATACTGTGGTCATCCTAAACAGCTGCTGACTCAAGCTACCTGTATCACATTATTGCCGATATTACTAGAAGTAAAGGCTTATGAACAAAATAATTAACTAGTCTTGAATGGTACATACACTTATTTTAAATTTTCTTAAATGAATGGTTTTCTTGTCTGTGTGGAATTAAATTGGCACTGTTAAGTGGAGGAGAATCCGTTCAACTTCCAAAACGTTCGAAAACCAAATTGCAGCTTCTGATTGGCTGCAGGAAGCTCCTGCAGCCAATCGGAAGCCATGGAAGCCCCATGGGACGTTCGGCTTCCAAAAGAATGTTCGAAAACCGCAACAGTCACTTCCTGGTTTCGATCATTCGGGAGAACTAGGCTGTTCGAAAACCAAGGTGTGACTGTATTTGTCATGAAGAGATCCGGCAAGGAAGCCCTGTCCCAATCCAGCAAAGGAGTTCCATGTATGAATGCTGTAATCATATCCATTTAACTTCATGGCTGTGTCAATGTGCATTGGAGATGCATTCCCAGCAGGAGCCCCTAGTCACATGCAACATGTGACCTGGAATGAGGCTTAGGTGTTCCATTGTAGGCTATGTGTGATGATTCAGTATATTATCATGAACTTTTTGGTGGTTTAAAATATGCAGGCCTGTTAACAAAAATTAGCTTTCAAACTGTTAGTGTGGAAAACGCTGCTAATTTATTTTTCTCTCTTTCAGGAAAGTGTGCTGTGTTGTGTTTCAAAGACTTCCTCTCCTGTAGGCCAACTGAGATCTCTGAAAATGATGTTCTCCTCTGTGAAAGCCGCTATAATGAAAGTGACAAACAGATGAAGAAATTTAAGGGATTGAAAAGATTTTCTCTTTCAGCAAAAGTAGTAGATGATGAAATTTACTACTTTAGGTACGATGTTTTTGCTTTTAAAGCATTATCAAAGATAATGGGGGTAGAGATCTTTAAGTTGATTTGACTGTAGGAAAAAATGTCCTTTATAAAATGTAGTGGTATAAACTGAAGCATCTTCAGATCCATTGAACGTAGAGGGCCATTACCTCACCAGGAAGCTAGCTTGGCTATTCCAGAAATCGAATTTGTATTGGGTCCAGGAATTAGAAGGGTCTCAGGCATATAGCCTGCCATTTCCCTCCCCCCGGCCAAAACAACAACAACTCACAACAGTATTTTAAATAGGCAATGGTGAACTTGAATATTGTCATTTAATTTCTGCCAAGATGTATTTCTTAAAATATCACTGCACAAAAATAGGCATATTATCATTTTAGATAAGGGCTGTACAGAACGACATCCTTTTCGTTGAAGGATTTGCAATTAGAAAAATTGATTTCATTGCTAGAAAAGTTTAACATTCGCAAACATTTTAGAGTTGGCTACCAAAGCCATTCTGTTCTTTGTGGTGTGCACCTACTATATGGAAGATTTCTAAATAATTATTCTGTGCAGTTTCAAAATTGAGTTCAAACAACAGTTGCTTACCTTTTTCAAACATTTCACTTATTTTTTAATATGTTCCTACTTCTTCCTGATGCAACACTTACTGTAAAGCAGAATTTAGGGATTATGGGCCAGATTCAACTGAGCTGTCGCCCTAACGGAAACCAGCATGAGTCCCACTAGTGCAACAGGATATTCCCTCCTCTCCATCACTCTCCCCAAATCTTCTCAGCAGGGTCAGGAGAACCCCCAGAACAGAATACAGTGGGGGGAGAGGAGAGCTTGTTCCATCAGCACAAGTGTTTTTGCTTGGCATACAAATGGATGCCCCTCAGTGTGGCGTTGAATTCTATCCTATGTTGTGCAGAGAGGGGTTTTATTCATATGGAATACTTTCTTAGGAAACCCATAATTCCTCAGAAGGAGCCATCTCCCCTTCTGGAAAAGAAGATTCAGCAGCTAGAAGCCAAATTTGCTGAGCTGGAAGGAGGTGATGAAGAGATTGAAGAGATTGCAGAAGAGGAAGGTGAAGTTACAGAAGCGCCAACAATGCCGCAACTTCAGGCTCCACTTTCTAATGAATTGGATATAATGCCATACACTCCGCCACAGGTAACGTCTTTTACAAAATCACATAATTGAGACCTTTCCCTCATCCTCTTCCTCCTCTGCTTAAAAGATGTGTGCTTTTTGGCTGTAGTGAGCTGTATTCAACTCAACATACAGAAATGCAATTTTCAATATTATTTTGTCAATACAGTATACAATTTATTTTCTTTTAAAAACTGCTTAGAGATCTTCTATCGAATACACATTATATATACTTTTGTAAAATGAATTATAATATACCTGAGGAAAATAATTTTGTAACCCATGTGATTTCAAGTTATGTCTTTTATTTAATGCTGGGGAAATTGTGATATGTGGTGCAGCAACTCAATGCAAATGAAAATCTTTGAGTAACCAAATAAGAAATAAGTTGCTTTTGGATTGTTTGCAGTTTCTAGAAAAAACTAAAAGCAATTTGGAAGAACATTAATTAATGGCAGATATACTGCAGTGCTGCCCAAGTTTTGTAAACCCTAGAGGCAACCACCATTTCCTAGGTATGGCAGCCATCTTCCCAGATTTGCACAGCCAAATATTCTTGCCTCATTGAAAATGATCCAATACAGTTGTGCCTTGGTTTTCAAACAGCTTAGTTCACAAACAACTTGGAACTCGAACGTCGCAAACCCGGAAGTAGGTGTTCCAGTTTGCGAACTTAGCTTCGGAAGCCGAACGTCCGGCATGGCTTCTGTAGCCAATCGGAAGCTGTGCCTTGGTTTCCGAACGTTTCGGAAGTCGAATGGACTTCTGGAACCCATTCTGTTCGAAAACCAAGGTATGACTGTACCATTAAAACTATGATCATGAAGACGAAAAGGTCAGAAATTGAGGATTAGATTCTCTAGCCTTCACTTTCTAACTTGAGAATTTTCTGTTATGCATTTATGACCATAGGTGTGTTTTTTCTCCATAGTCCACTCCCAAGTCTGCCAAGGGCAGTGTAAAGAAGGAAGGATCGAAGAGGAAGATCAACATGAGTGGTTACATTCTATTTAGTAGTGAGATGAGAGCGGTTATTAAAGCTCAGCACCCAGATTATTCATTTGGAGAGCTCAGTAGACTTGTTGGAACAGAGTGGAGAAACTTGGAAGCAACCAAGAAAGCTGAGTATGAAGGTAAATTAAAGGTGTAATGATGTGAAACTGTTCTGCCCTTTCAGAAAAGACTCGGTGTCCTTTTGAGGGCAGGCAACTTATATTTCTGTCTTTGGAGCTTTAAATATATAAGCACTTACCCCATAGAAACTTATAATGCACTAAGACAGGAGTTCCCAAACTGTGGGCTGCAAGCTTAATTCAGGTGGCCCATGGCATGTTGACGCTAAATATGCCTACTGATTTTTAATGGTATTTTATTGCTTTTATTTTTATTTTATTTTATTTCATTGTATTGAAGTCCTATGGAATGCAAATTATAAGGCAGTAAAATATAGCATAAAGATACGGTGCAATTAAAAATCATTATGGCATTTAGCACACCACATTGAAATTGCCGCAAGAGGCAGTAAAATCATTAAGTGGTCCATCAACAATTTTCAGGTGGTCGGGGGGGGGGGGTTGAGAACCACTGTACTTGAGGGAATTGGTAGTGGTGGTGATGCCTCTGGAACAGACCGACTGAGCTGCCTGCTAGGGAGGAGCCAGGGCCCCAAGAAGAAAGTCATCTAAGGTAGGTATCTTCAACCTGTTCAGACCCAGGACCCACATCCAACCCAAACATTTCTTAATCTTTTACCATATGTTTCAATGCTAGCAGTGCTTCTGTTTGCAACCTACCTTGGACCAGCCTGCGGCCCACTAGTGGGTCCCAACCCACCAGTTGAAGGCCAGTGATCTAAAGGAAGCAAGTGGGCTTAAAGTAGATTGAGAGAGGAATTAGGAGAAGAAGAAAAACTGGAAAGGAGAAGTAGCAGAGTGAAAAGTTGAGCAATGGATGGGGATTGTAGAGAAGCAGGTTTTGACTAATATTACCAGTGCAAGCTGCTCAACAGTGGAATAGATTGCTGGAGGGGTGAGCAGCTCTCCCCTTTGCTGGAGGTATTTAAGCAGAGGCTGGACAGGCCTCTGCCAGGGTAGTTGTAGTTTCATCCTGAATTGAGCCAGGGAGTTGCACTAGTTGACCGCCAAGGGCCCTTCCAATTCTATGATTCCTATAGCCAGGAGCTGCAAGAGTGAAGTTCAAATACTGGTTTCAGATAGCTAGCCCAGCATTTAACATCAGGGCATTAGTACATGCTGCATAGTGAAGATACATAGAAGCAAAATGAAAGGATTACAGAGAGTTCAAAGCAATGAAAGAAGTTTAAAGCAGAGCAGAGAAACTAAAATACATTTATTAGAATGTCTTGGGCTACTTAACCCAAACAGATGTGCTTTTGTTTCCCTAACTCAAATTGTTATTCTGCTCTCTGAGCAGCATAATTATATAGCCAGCTTATAATAATCAAACTCTTTCATGTACTCACAGGTAGGTTTTCATTAAAGCCTGCATGTCTCTTGTAGGATGCATGTTTCCAAATGAATTTATAGTCCTAAACTCGTAGGCTAGAATGTTTTTCAGGTATTTATTGCAGCATTAGAAAAGAAAATTTAGGAATAATTATTAAGCTCTGAAGATGATACTAAGTCATTTTAAAGCAAGTTTGATATTCAGAGTAAATGCTGTTGGTCATTGGATCTCACTTTCCTTTACTGTGGACTTGCTGTATCATTTCTTTGCAGAACTAGAATGATAGATGGTTCCATTTCATTTCCTTTTTTTCAAACTCTCGTTCCTTCCTACATGTACTGACACATAGAAATGTGGACACGTTCAGGCAGTCATATCTTAGTTTAATAAGCCAAGATACGAACAAGTTGTTTGGCTGTTCCTGCAGTCCCTTTCCATGAATGGACAAGCCAGAAAGTCTCCTTTACTGAAGTTTCACAGCATGCTTGTATTGGAAAACTATGTTTTATGGGTTCAGAACAAGCTAGAAGATAATGCCAGAGTTCATTTTGAAGCTATTGGCCATTGTTTCCCATTTAACTTACAGTGAATGGAATAATTCTTGGTTTGTTCATTCCCATTGCAAAGGAGCTGGTTATGCACCCATGAGTTTGTTCATACCTCAGTTTATTAAGCTGAGATACATTTTTTTAAGCCAGTGCAATGTCTCTGACATTTTTCAAAGCAATAATGTTGAGTTTCCATTTGAACCATGCTGTTTTGAAGTTCACTCCTATCCATAATGATTATATCCCTTTTTATTTTGCTTGGGACTACACTACGGTATTGAAATCTGTGCTTAATTTGATTACAACTTTCTGTTCTCAGACTGACATTTTATCAGCCATTTTTGTCAAAAGGCAGATTTTTCTTTCTTTTGTAGATGAGGGCATGGAGGCAAAGCAAAGTTGTTTGTTTTGTTTTGTATGTTTTGTTTAAATAGATTTATGGACAAAAGGGAAAGTATCTGGTATGAAGCGGCATTAAAAATTAGAAGGAATTTTCTTTCCTTAAGTGCTTTTAATGAACATCTTAGAATAGACTCCTACAGGGTTTATATACCGAATAAGTACCATTCAGTAAGCAGTGAAAATGGATTTTAACAAAACTTTGAGCTTTAAACCACTATTAACTCAAAACAGAATGTTTAAGCACTAAACAGTCAAAAGCTATGCATGACAAACTTCCCTGATAAGCAAAGTAATTAAGAAATATGCACAAGCAATAATTTTTTGACATGAGAAATTAAGGTTCATGTCTTAACATTTCACTGTACCCAGTGATTGCAAGGTAAGGTTTGGCGGCTGGGTTTGGTAGATTTGACAGTGAAATTCCAAAGCTCAGCTCCTGTGTCTGCTTGGTACTGTTGAATTGCTCTGTCAATATCACAAGTTTTTGTTCTCTTGTCTGCTGGTATCTGACACAAACCATTTAGAATAAAACCATTGCTGAAAGATTGGCTGCTGTTTTGCTGAACGTAGTCCTAACTCAAGTCTCAAGAATTTACATGATAAAAGAAATATTAATCCAAAGAGTATATATTAAGAACCGATTCAGTGTGGTGTTTTCTTTTTAAATTTACTATGAATAATCAAAATTCAATACTTCTAAATGTCTTTTTCATAGTTAAAACAGAAGACGATATAGTAACTCCTTGCCTTTTGATCTCTTTTAAGGGGTTTGTGTTACGAAATAAATCATATATTGTATGCTTAAAACTTTATACATATGCACACACACAGGAATCTGTCACACATCCTTCATTTGTAATCTAGATTGTTCCTTACTAGTAGACATACTACAATAGACATAATTTGCGTCTACTGCAGTTGCATATCTATGTGTGTTTTTCCTTGTGTTCTTTGATCATGTCTGTAATTTCATGTCCCCCAAATATAAGTTTGGATGCATTATTTCTGTTCCTAAATCAAAGGAGGTGCAAAAAGAATCATGTTTTTCTTGTTTGTCTACATAAAATATTAATAGTCTGTTGGGCAACTGGGATATATGAAATGCTGTGCTAGGAAACTAGTCTTTTGATGGGACAAATTGTGCAATTGTCTCATTCTTGTTGTTTTCTAACAAAATTTACATTTTTGGTCTGAGAAATAACTTGGAAAGGGATGCTGTATTTGTTTGATAGTTTTCCCCAGGAGTTCAGGATAAACCATAATGCTTGCCAAGCCTCTTGAGTGTACATCAGATGTCAAAGAGATAAACAACTACCTAACATTTAGAAGACATCTGAAGGCAGCCCTGTTTAGGGAAGCTTTTAATGTTTAATAGATTATTATATTTTAATATTCTGTTGGAAGCCGCCGAGATTGGCTGGGGAAAGCCAGCCAGATGGGTGGGGTACAAATAATTCATTATTATTATTAATATTATTACATTTAAACAACTCCTTTATAGATGGAAAAAATGCCTTCCAAACAGATTTTGTTATGTTTAGCAAATGTATTGTTCTCATGGTAGCTAAAGAAGCTTGTTTGGAAGAACCAAGATGGGTGGAAAATAGAATTATCCTCCTTCTAATCACAGGGCTTTATGTTAAAGATGGAGCTAAAAACTGGGACAATACTGGCCCTATTAAAGTCTAACTGGATACTTGTTTTGGATCAGAGCAAATCTGTTGACATGTACTGTACTCTGTAGCTCATCTACTCTGAAACAGGCCCACTGGCATGTACAGAATTAATCTAGACCTAACAGGCTGTGAATTGCAAATGTGGTACGTAGTGTCTTATGCCAAGCTGTCATGGTATGCGTATTTCTTAATGCTGAGCTGCTACTATCTGATGGTACCGTTGATGGTGGGACTTTTTAAAAGGTCATCAGCTCTAAAATCGCATAGCTTGGATTCTGAGAACCACCAATGGAAAGTAGTTTGCAGAAGGAGACTTTCCTATTCCACCCTCCCCTCCTTTGCGTCCTCCTTGAAAAACCTTCACCAGTTTTGGGGCAACTTCCCCCTGTATCCCCCTGCATCACTTTCTGTTCTGATCAGAGGGTCCCCTGACCCTCAGCAGAAGTTTTTAGAGGGCACAGAGGACTGCAGGCCGGAGGAAGCCTTGGTTCTCGGGATCCAGGCCCACTTTTCGTTGACTCTTTTGAGGCCCTTTCATCGTAGATTCTCTAATCGTCTTTTTGTTGGCAGCCAAACTAAGTCAAAATTATGTATTGCATTTTCAAAAATAGCCTGTATTTCCACCCACCCACCCACCCACAACTGAAGCCTAAACTTGTTGCCAATGTTGACTAGTCCTTTTTCAGGGATTAGAGAATTTTCATTTTCATTTTTGAAATTCTGGGTTACGAAACAGAACTGAAAGTCTAAAATCTAAAACTTTTGCAGAGCGGGCAGCTAAGGTTGCTGAGCAGCAGGAGAGAGAACGAGCAGCACAGCAACAGCAGCAGAATTCCTCCCCCCGGGCAGGCACTCCTGTCGGGGCTCTAATGGGGGTGGTGCCGCCACCAACACCAATGGGGATGCTCAATCCGCAGTTGACACCTGTTGCAGGTAAAAACAAATAGGGGCTCTGACCATTTTCCCCCCCTCCCTTCATCCACTTTACCAAACTCCTTCATAACTCTGAACGCTATTCTTGGGTCACTTTATTTGTAGTGGGGGGAAAAGCACTTATGAAACTTTTCCTCATAGAACCTTAAGTTCAAAACAAACACAGATGTTTCCCTCACTGGTAGAAATAGCACCCCTTAACCCTAAGCATGCAGTCTTATCCCGATGAAGTCTCTGCCAGCTCATTCCCTCGTCAGCAAACTTGCTCCTGGTTTGTACTGTTAATTCTATTTTGTTTCCTCTGAATGCTGCAGAATCTGGACACCTGGGAAAGAGTGGATGGTTTTCTCGGGTGGCATGTCATCAGTAACACTAGACACGTTCCGACTGTGAGAAAATATAACATGATGCCTTAACGTGAGGGTAAACTTGAGAACTGATTTTATCCATCAGTTGAACTGGCTAGGGTTCTTGGCAGCAGTGTTTAGTGAGATTCGGAAAACATTTATTTATTTCATAAAATGCATATACCGCTTGATTGTAGAAAACCTCAAAGGGGTTTTCATTTCTTTTGCAGGATTTGGGGTTTGTGTGAATTGAACAGCAAGCCCTTCCATGCCACACTGCAATCCACTTTTGTAAACTCTGATATTTCAAAAGCAATTATATTGTTCAGGCATAATGTTGAACCACAGTTTAGTATTTTTGCATGAGCGTCAAGCTTATGCTGTCTCCCCTCTTCCTCCTCTTCCTAAGGCATAGCCTTGAGGAGGAGCTGGGAAGCTTTCATTTCCATCTTAAACTCTAGCTGTTTTTATTAGATAATTGTACATATAGGACTTGATTATCAAACTAAGTAACCTCTAGTTTTGTGTATTCAAATTTGTCAAGGCTCTACCTGTATTAAGCATCCAAGCTTACCTAGTTCTGTAACTGAGCAAAACAGATACAAGAACAGGAATAAATATTTTGCATTCGGGTGTATGTACCAGTAGATTTGGTTTAGTTTAGGTCTCCATGCGTTCTGAATCTGTAGTTGAAAATAAATACATCACCAGGATCTAAATACTGTACGTGTTTTCTGAGGCATTCTGTATTTCAATACATGCAAACAAATTGCAAGTCTTTTTATTCTGATAATATTTAAGGTGGCAGAATTGTCTGTTAATAGGACCTAGCACATAATCTATCAAATTTATTTTTCTTCACCGTCTCTTTAAAAAGCAATATACCGTTTTATATCCAGTTTTTCTCACCACATTATCTTAACTTACCTCACTTTGATCCAAATCTGTTTATAAACAGCTTTTTTTCAGACACTTATCTTGTCTGAAGAATATCTTCAAAAATATGCAACTAATGTAATTCTCTAGGAATAATTGCAACATTTCTGCAGGGTAATGTAATGCAGCAAAAAAGGGGGGCAGCTTTGGGGTGCACTCAGAGGTTTGAGAGTGGCGTTCTGCTCATGAAATGGGGATCTATAAGATTTTGGTTCCGCTTTCCCTTGCACTCCACAAAAGCCTGTTCCAGAGGATTGAGGGACTCCATGAAACAGGCTGGGAAGTGGTAAGGAGACTGCAAAGGAAAGGAGAATAAGTAAAAGGAGAATATGTAACAAAGGAGAATATTAGTCTTTAATAGAAAGTTGTCCCACTGATTTACCGTGTTTCTCATATTATAAGTCATGTCTTATATTAATTTTTTCTTCAAAAAAACACGACATGGCTTATTTTTGAGGGATGTCTTATTTTTTAATAAAGTGCACGCGGGCGCTGTTTGCCGGGCTTGTCAAGCCCAGCAAACAGCGCCCGCCGATCTTCGGTGACAGGCAGGGGTGGGCGGAGAGCGGAGAACGATCTCCGCTTCCACCCCACCCCCGCCTGTCACACAGCACAGGTCGGCGGGCGCTGTTTGCCGGGCTTGTCAAGCCCACCTAGGAGCGCTCGCCGATCTTCGGTGACAGGCGGGGATGGGGGGAGAGCGGAGAACGATCTCCGCTTCTCCCCCACCCCCGCCTGTCACACAGGACAGGTCCGAAGATCGGCGGGCGCTGTTTGCCGGGCTTGTCAAGCCCAGCAAACAGCGCCCGCCGATCTTCGGTGACAGGCGGGGGTGGGCGGAGAGCGGAGAACGATCTCCGCTTCCCCCCCACCCCCGCCTGTCACACAGGACAGGTCCGAAGATCGGCGGGCGCTGTTTGCCGGGCTTGTCAAGCCCAGCAAACAGCGCCCGCCGATCTTTGGTGACAGGCGGGGGTGGGGGGAGAGCGGAGAACGATCTCCGCTTCCCCCCCACCCCCGCCTGTCACACAGCACAGGTCGGCGGGCGCTGTTTGCCGGGCTTGTCAAGCCCAGCTAGGAGCGCCCGCCGATCTTCGGTGACAGGCGGGGATGGGGGAAGAGCGGAGAACGATCTCCGCTTCTCCCCCACCCCCGCCTGTCACACAGCACAGGTCGGCGGGCGCTGTTTGCCGGGCTTGTCAAGCCCAGCAAACAGCGCCCGCCGATCTTTGGTGACAGGCGGGGGTGGGGGGAGAGCGGAGCACGATCTCCGCTTCCCCCCCACCCCCGCCTGTCACACAGGACAGGTCCGAAGATCGGCGGGCGCTGTTTGCCGGGCTTGTCAAGCCCAGCAAACAGCGCCCGTCGATCTTTGGTGACAGGCGGGGGTGGGGGGAGAGCGGAGCACGATCTCCGCTTCCCCCCCCACCCCCGCCTGTCACACAGGACAGGTCCGAAGATCGGCGGGCGCTGTTTGCCGGGCTTGTCAAGCCCAGCAAGGAGCGCCCGCCGATCTTTGGTGACAGGCGGGGGTGGGGGGAGAGCGGAGCACGATCTCCGCTTCCCCCCCCACCCCCGCCTGTCACACAGGACAGGTCCGAAGATCGGCGGGCGCTGTTTGCCGGGCTTGTCAAGCCCAGCAAGGAGCGCCCGCCGATCTTTGGTGACAGGCGGGGGTGGGGGGAGAGCGGAGAACGATCTCCGCTTCCCCCCCACCCCCGCCTGTCACACAGGACAGGTCCGAAGATCGGCGGGCGCTGTTTGCCGGGCTTGTCAAGCCCAGCAAACAGCGCCCGCCGATCTTCGGTGACAGGCGGGGGTGGGCGGAGAACGGAGAACGATCTCCGCTTCCCCCCCACCCCCGCCTGTCACACAGCACAGGTCGGCGGGCGCTGTTTGCCGGGCTTGTCAAGCCCAGCTAGGAGCGCCCGCCGATCTTCGGTGACAGGCGGGGGTGGGGGGAGAGCGGAGCACGATCTCCGCTTCTCCCCCACCCCCGCCTGTCACACAGCACAGGGCCGAAGATCGGCGGGCGCTGTTTGCCGGGCTTGTCAAGCCCAGCAAACAGCGCCCGCCGATCTTCAGTGACAGGCGGGGGTGGGGGGAGAGCGGAGAACGACCTCCGCTTCCCCCCCACCCCCGCCTGTCACACAGGACAGGTCCGAAGATCGGCGGGCGCTGTTTGCCGGGCTTGTCAAGCCCAGCTAGGAGCGCCCGCCGATCTTCGGTGACAGGCGGGGATGGGGGGAGAGCGGAGAACGATCTCCGCTTCCCCGCCACCCCCGCCTGTCACACAGGACAGGTCCGAAGATCGGCGGGCGCTGTTTGCCGGGCTTGTCAAGCCCAGCAAGGAGCGCCCGCCGATCTTTGGTGACAGGCGGGGGTGGGGGGAGAGCGGAGAACGATCTCCGCTTCCCCCCCCCACCCCCGCCTGTCACACAGGACAGGTCCGAAGATCGGCGGGCGCTGTTTGCCGGGCTTGTCAAGCCCAGCAAACAGCGCCCGCCGATCTTCGGTGACAGGCGGGGGTGGGGGGAGAGCGGAGAACGATCTCCGCTTCCCCCCCACCCCCGCCTGTCACACAGGACAGGTCCAAAGATCGGCGGGCGCTGTTTGCCGGGCTTGTCAAGCCCAGCAAACAGCGCCCGCCGATCTTCGGTGACAGGCGGGGGTGGGCGGAGAACGGAGAACGATCTCCGCTTCCCCCCCACCCCCGCCTGTCACACAGCACAGGTCGGCGGGCGCTGTTTGCCGGGCTTGTCAAGCCCAGCTAGGAGCGCCCGCCGATCTTCGGTGACAGGCGGGGGTGGGGGGAGAGCGGAGCACGATCTCCGCTTCTCCCCCACCCCCGCCTGTCACACAGCACAGGGCCGAAGATCGGCGGGCGCTGTTTGCCGGGCTTGTCAAGCCCAGCAAACAGCGCCCGCCGATCTTCGGTGACAGGCGGGGGTGGGGGGAGAGCGGAGAACGATCTCCGCTTCCCCCCCCCACCCCCGCCTGTCACACAGGACAGGTCCGAAGATCGGCGGGCGCTGTTTGCCGGGCTTGTCAAGCCCAGCAAGGAGCGCCCGCCGATCTTCGGCTCTGTCCCCCGATGCGCGACGGCTCGGGGAAGCAGGCAGGGAGCTCCTGCTGGGTCCCGCGCCTTCGCCTCTCGCTCGGTCGGGGCTACACGACATGGCTTATTTTCGGGGTATGTCTTATTTTTCACCAACCCTTAGAAATCCTGTCATGGCTTATTTTTTGGGGATGCCTTAAAATATGAGAAACACGGTACATGATATGATGAATGGTTTGCTAAACATGTTTCACTGCACCTCTTGTTTTCTTGAGTGAAGTTTATCAGTTGAAGAAAGAGCTGGAGCAGCATTTTGTCTAGGAGTGGGCGGTGAGCCAAAGTCCCCAGTTCAAATCTCCCATCAACCATGGAAGGATGGGAGAAGGAAGTCACTCCCTCTCATTCTCTGCTCACAGCCCCATTCTGCATATACTATCCTACTTACTTGGCTGCTATAAACGTTACTGGCACAATGTTTGCAACATGCTTTGAACGCTTGAAGTGTGTGATATAAATGCTAAATATAGTTACTAGTATCATTGTGATTGAATGGCAGCCAGTGTTGTTTTCACCTGATCGTTCAACACGAAATCTCAATTTACAGTAGAATGCTCCATAAGGTGGACCTGACCATAAGACACACTTAGTTTTTAGAGGAGGAAAACAAGAAAAAATATATTCTGAATCAAATGTTGTACTAAACTATTTAATAAACAACCAGTCCCGCCGCCGCCTCTCGCTGGGGCAGGCACAGGAGGCGCGGATGGGAGAGGCGCTGCACTGTGCCTCTCCCAAACGCGTATCCTATGCTGGCTCTTGTGAGCGGCAGAGGTGGCAGAGAGACGAGTGGCCCGAAAGGGCTGCTTTCGGGTTGCTCGTTCCTCCCCCGCCCCTTTGCTGCTGTCGGTGGGTGCGGAGGAGGAACGAGCAGTACGTCTAATGAAGTGAAAAATACGGTAAATTTTACACAGCTTGGTTCGTAAGTCTTTAATTTGTTGCTGTGAATTTGATTCGTCCAGGCTGCTGAGAATCTAGTCCAAAAATGTTGCTCCATTTGTAAATAAATAAATAAATTCCCTTTCAGTTCAGTTTTCAGAATGCAATCTGTATTTTTAATGGTTCATTTAGAAGCCAGACCTCCGCTTTGCTGTCAGGTGGATTGCCAGCACCATTGTAGAGGAAAATCTCTCTCTGGTCTTGTTTCAAGGAGATGCCCGTTCTTTCCTATAACAGGGCAGCAGCATTCCTAGACCTGTAGCTTTTACAGCATAAACCTGCATTTGTGACATATCTCCACTTGGGTTGATATTATTCTTGTTTGTTTTACTAGCTTTATGTTAAATTTTCTTAAGTGAGATTACACAAGCATAAAATTAGAGCTACTACTTCCAAACTTAACTTTCCTTCAGTAGGTAGGTCTGAATATGTGTAAATCAGTGTTTCTCAACCAGTGTGCCTCCAGATGTTTTGGGACTACAACTCCCATCATCCCTAGCTAGCAAGACCAGTGGTCAGGAATGATGGGAGCTGTAGTCCCAAAACATCTGGAGGCACACTGGTTGAGAAACACTGGTGTAAATAATTACCTGAAATTATCCACAATATTGATTCCAGCCTTGCAAATCATCAAATGATGCTTGAAATTATCACGTGACAAAGTATTTCTACCTTTGACCTCATATACAGCCCTCAAAGCAACTCACAGACATAACTGCCATATTTTTCTCGTAATACCTTCAGTGCTTTTCCATTATTCTCCCCCAAAACCCACACAATCCCATTTTGCAGGGCACTGACCTACTCCTCTCCACCAATCCTTATTTTCTTCTCTCTCCATAATATCTCAGAATACTTCTCTCAGTCACCTTCATTGTCCCCCTCGCCCAACAATCCCCATTTTTTCCAGTCAAAGACAACCCCCACATTCCCCTTATTAACCACCCACCAACATTTATCTCTCATATTACCTCTTATTCTACCCCTATGATTACCATCTATCTCTTCCCTTTCCCAATTTTCTATGTTGAAGAGCCTACATATACCCCCCATTAACTCTCTCCATGATTATTCTCAAGGCACCCAAACACAACAATCTTTACTTTCTTTTCCAGTGCCCTTGATTCTCTTCTGTCAAGAGACTTGTCCATTTTGCCTTCTGTTCAGTACAATACATGGTTCCTTGTTTACATTGCTATAGTATGCTAAAATTAACATGCCTTGAAGGTGAAGAATTGTACTGTGCAATACATTGCTTTTTTTAGTTACCAGTAGTGTAACTTGCGGCATTGAAAAAAAAAAGCCATGTGAGCCCTTAAGATGCTTGTGCAGTGAAATGATGAAAACGTCCACGGAGTTTTTTCTGTCATGGCACATGAAAGATAAGGTCTCTCTCTCTTTAATTTACCTTCTGTTTTGGTAGTCTTTTGGCCTTAATGAAGGTGAGAGATGGGAAGCAGCTCAATCTATGCAGTGTTGTTAAATTAATTTCCCATATGTGTAAGTGGTTAACATCCTGTGTAAGTGAAAAAGCCAAAAACAACCTGAATGCCTGGTATACATACATCTTCTGTTAAGCTACATTGCTGTCCCATGAATTTTTGAATGTGCATGTCGCAATGTTATATACTTTCGTATGACTGACAAAACGTTTTGCATTTGCTTGTAATAATAACCACTTAATGATTCTAAATGCTCAGTTGGTTTCCTCCTGAAGAATATGCCAAAAGGCTAAAAACTAATCTGTTCTGAATACGGTATCTGGCACTGTAACAATGTTCATTTTTGCAAGGTACTAATTGTAGTGCTGTATGGCAGTACCGAAGGTGCATATATGTGGGTAGTGCATGTAGTTATTATTTTGATCATTTTGCATGTCATTGATGCATGTTTGAAATTTGTTGTGTCCTTCAAGGCATGCTAGGTGGCTATCCACCAGGGCTGCCAACTTTACAGGGCCCAGTTGATGGCATTATTAGCATGGGCAGCATGCCGCCACTTCACCCTGGGGTGCCTCCACCCCACCAACTTCCACCAGGCATGCCAGGCATCCCACCACCGGGTAAGAATGACCTCATTCACTCATTATCTCGCCTCTCTGTACTCACCCCATTTAACCAATTGCCGTGGGAAATGTTTGCAGCTTGTGCATTTGTAGCTTAACTGCTTGACTTCTGTTGAATGCTCCAGATATGTCTAGCTCTCTAGATGTGCAAGGTGCATTGAGAAATATACGAAGTATATTTGCCAAACCTCCTGGCATGTCTGATACATGTTGGCAGAGCAACAAATGTGACTGATCCAGCAGCAAAGGAGTTGACCATGGAAATACCCTTGTATTTTTAGCATGAGGTGTTTTTTTTTTTAAAAAGTGCCAAATAGATCTGGCTTGAACGGACACATAGAGTATTGAAGACACATAATTCCTAGTCCTTGTGAAACTGCTGAAGGTGATGTTGTTTGTTGAACTGGACATTTTCACTCCCAGGCATGGATCCTAAACCAGTATACTGTTAGTTTTTTATTTAGTTATGCACCATTAGTTCAAATATACACGTCCTGATTTCAAACAACTTCATTTAACAGCAAATCATTTAAAAAAATGAAACCTATAGCCTGATTTTTAAGCAAACCAAACTGAAGCTTCAGCAAAGGGGAATATGGGTGTCTGGAGAGGTTGAAATGTGGGTACAGGCTTGTTCTTTAACATACAGTTCATCCAAGTTTGATAAATACTTAAATGTTCTCTTGTGATGTGGATCAATATTTATCCAGAACCATGAATGAAACATTAACTAAGAGAAACGGGTATATTGTTTCCAATTATTAAACTTCTATTTATAGGGAGGCAGGGGCTGTTATGGAACCCTTGTTCATTGCCCCTTCTCCTTTTTGCTGCTAATTTTTCTTTCACTTTTACACGGTACATCATACTCCTTTTCTGCATGCAGTGGATAAGCTCAGCTGTTAATCTGTGGGCAAAAACTAATGTGATTTGCCTGCTTTATTTCAAAGTATGTATTTCACAGTAGTGTTCCCCTAAAATCTGTGAACATGAATAATTGCCTTTAAGATCCCTTTTTTCTTCAAGCCTGCTAGGGTATACAGTTAACATCCAGCAATCAAGAATTTGAGGATTTGCAGTGAGAAATGAACTATAGCTTTGGAAGACAGATGTGTGCCATAGTTTCTTTATGGCTCATTGTGCTGTTGAATTTTGAACAGCCATAAAGTGCTTGTGGATGTTCACTATCATTGCCAGGTTTCTCCATTTTAAAAAGACCATGTCTCCTTAGCTGCAGAAACAGTGTTACTATGATTATCATTGATGTATTAATCGCCTTCTAAGCAAACATCTCAAGGCTATTTGCACGTAAAAGATTTTTAAAAACAGTTAGAAGCGCAAAATGAGATACATTTAAAAGCAATACTAAAACCCCAACAAAGTAGATACTTGCGATAAAGACCCATTTATTCAACAAGGAAAGCCTGTCATTGTTGGATAGAAATGACTGCATATCTGATCAAAATTCCAACTTGTATCCTTATAATCCCCAGGAAGGCTAGTGCTGAATAAATTGTAAACATGAAGAAACAGCCACTGTACAACTTCACGAGTTCATTTGTAGCAGCAGTCTTTGTAAGGTTATTCTCAGAGCCTATAGAAGAGATTATTACTAGATGAAACAATTTTGGATGGAAGCCCCCAAAACACCGCAAACTGTCAGTCAACACACGTTACTACTTCTAATAACAATACTTAGGGAATAATATTTTAATACCTGTAATACTCCTTTTTCTTTATCTTTTACATTTTGAAATACAGGTGTTATAGGTCAAAGTGTTTCCTCCATGGTAGGAGCCCCCGCAGCAGGAAGTCCTTTTGGACAGCAGGTAAGTGATTTAGACAGGCATAGGAAAAATCCTATAAATCATACTCTCAAAGGGTTTTTTTTTAAATAAATTGACCTCCCATGACCTAGGGAGTTTATGGTTCCTCTTATTTTCTGATATTGCTTCCTTACTACATCTGGCATGTGATTTAATGATGTAGGAATTAAGAGGATATAAACTATCCCCTCAAATATGAAGAGCTAAGTAAGGCAACAGGTGCTGGTGAGAGAGAACCTGTGGAAGGACAGCATCCTTCTCCAGCCCTCCAAATATTTTGGACTACAACCAATGGAAAGGGATTTTAGGGTGTTTTTGTTCAAAGTGTATGGAAGACACCACATTGAGGAAAGCTGCTCCAAACAATTCCTTGTTCTTTTTTTCATGACTATTGCTTTTTTGCCCTGCTTTCTTCCTTTTGCTCTCAATACCATTCCCTGTGGGGACGCGGGTGGTGCTGTGGTCTAAACCACAGAGCCTAGGGCTTGCCGATCAGAAGGTCGGCGGTTCGAATCCCTGTGACGGGGTGAGCTCCTGTTGTTTGGTCCCAGCTCCTGCCAACCTAGCAGTTCGAAAGCACGTCAAAGTGCAAGTACATAAATAGGTACCGCTCCGGCGGGAAGGTAAACTGCATTTCCATGCGCTGCTCTGGTTCGCCAGAACCGGCTTAGTCATGCTGGCCCCATGACCCGGAAGCTGTCTGTGGAGAAACGCTGGCTCCCTTGGCCTATAGAGCGAGATGAGCACGCAACCTCAGAGTCATCTGCAACTGGACCTAACTGTCAGGGGTACCTTTACCTTTACCATTCCCTGTAATCTTCGCCAAAAATAAATAAGATTACAGATAGCCAAACAGTTAAAAAGTATCTGAAGAAGTGTGCATGCACACGAAAGCTCATACCTATGACAAACTTGGTTGGTCTCTAAGGTGCTACTGGAAGGATTTTTATTTTGAGTTAAAAATGTGACATGTATGAATGTGTTGTGCATGGAAGTGAAAGCAATTTGTTTTGTGGAGATTTCAGACTACAGGTATCTTGATATAAACCATGTGGAACATGTTTTGTTTAGATTTATTTTTTGGCATGGGCACATTTCTCGCCACACCTGAAGGTAACCGTTATTCCCTTAAGGATGTTTCAGATGCTTTTGCTGTTATACCCTTTCCTATTCTTCTCGTTCACTGAACCGTCTATAGAAACACAGTGTTCGCCACTTACCTTTGGTTCAATGAGATACAGTTGTCAGGCTATTTTTGACCTTTTAAAAGTATTGTTCTTTACTATTCTAGATGGGTATCCTTGGTCCACCGGGTCAACAGGCACCACCCCCCTACCCTGGACAAAATCCAGCAGCCCAGCAAGTCATGCAGCAGCCAACAACTCCAATGTTTGTCTCCCCTCCACCAAAGACGCAAAGGCTTCTTCATTCTGAGGCTTATCTGAAATACATTGAGGGTCTAAGTGCTGATTCGAGTAGTATTAGCAAGTGGGACCAGACCCTTTCAGGTAAGTCTACTTGCAGTAAACACAGAGACCCTAGGAAAAATGTTTTTGAGGCTGGCCTTTTAATTCTACCATTACTGTACAGTACTATACTGTATGAGCGGCTTGCCCAGTGTGGCGGAGCTGTAGCTGCCATTTACTGGGAGGAGGAATGAGGTGGCTATAAGATTGGGTTACACAAGTGGGGGTGCTGGATTGTCTTTGCTGGTGTGCCTGTGCAGCCCCGACCTGTGCTTGTGCCTCCCCATCCCTTAAAGTGGAAGTAGCATATCTGTGTATAAAGCCCTTTATCCATCCTTCCCAACCATTGGTCATGTTGACTGATATCGCCACCTCTCCTTTCTCCAGCTTTTAAAACAGCTGAAATGAGAATGTTTTATGCATTCAGGAATCTGGACTCCTCCATGAGAAGGGAGTTCTATAATTGTGGAGCGTCCATTGAAAGCCTGTTTCAGCAAATACTGTATAGTAAGTCCACAGGGAGGAGGAGGAAGACAGCTCCTTCACCTCTGTTGGTAGTCACTAATGCAGATAAGTTATTCACAATGCCTTTTAGCAATCTGTTGAAATCACTAAGGAAGTTCGTTATTACCCTGCACAAGGGCTTCTGCTTATAAAATGGAGCTTCTCCCCACACGCTCCCTGAAATTAACTTGCAGCAGGGCAGAAGAACCCCAGAATATTGCAGGGGGGGCAATGTTGAAATCAGTGCAATGTTGAATTCCACCCATTGCTTTTTACCCCTTTGTATGAATATTTGAATTAAATTTGTTCCGGGGGTCCATCTGCAACCCAAAAAGTCAGGAGGCAAAGGCGCTGCTTGCTTCTGTGCACGCCTGCTTGCCATGTTCGTAACCCAAAAGATACGTATCCAGAGCGGTACGTAACTAGAGGGTCCACTGTATTGGTTTTTATTTCAGTTTATGGATTTATCTGAAACTTCATGTAGTTGGCTTTAAGTGATTATTTAAAAAACTCTGCATGTGTGCATGTTTTTTTAGCAGAAAGTTTCAATCAGCTAGCTCTGTGAAATCCTTTTGATTTCTGTGATTTCGTGTTCATAATTGAGTGTGTTCTCCCACTGAAGTCCATGATGTGGATTTTACTTAGGAACTTTATTCCATTCATATTGACAAGCTGTACAGAAATGTAACTGCATGTCCTTTTCCTGCTTCAGCACGAAGACGTGATATCCATCTCTCAAAAGAACAGGAGAGCCGTCTTCCTACACACTGGTTGAAAAGCAAAGGGGCCCACACCACAATGGCAGATGCCTTGTGGCGCCTTCGAGACTTGATGCTGAGAGATACTCTTAATATCCGTCAAGCATACAACATAGAAAATGTTTAATCCTCTTTCGATACCAACATATAAAATTTTTGTGGAACAATAGCTGTTTTAGTTATTGGTGGGGGAGGACATACTGGTTTTATTGCATCTTACTGTACATTGCAAGATTGTTTTTTTATATAAGGACACTTTTAATAAGCATATTTCACTTTTTGTTATATTATGTTGACTTTTTAAAAAAATATACAGACTTGTGCATATGGTTCTTTAACTTGGAAGATGA
Source organism: Zootoca vivipara (assembly GCF_963506605.1). Classification (NCBI taxonomy): domain Eukaryota; kingdom Metazoa; phylum Chordata; class Lepidosauria; order Squamata; family Lacertidae; genus Zootoca; species Zootoca vivipara. The sequence goes on from NC_083277.1 coordinate 50,633,147, forward strand.
TCTCACACTTCTTATAAATGCAAAATAAGGTTACATCATTTGGCCTTACACAGAGGTTCTCATGCCTTTTTTTTTAAGCAGCAAGAGTGTGTAGCGAAGAGAAATGTGAAGTTAATCCCAGTTTGCATCTTGGCAGCATGAGCATCCATGTGCTTGTGTAGTAGTGACTTTTGGCAGATACATCACAAGAACTTTAAAGCCTTCCTTTAAATAAAGCTACTAGGGTAGGGAGAAGATGGAATCAACTTGGTAAATGTAAGACCTTTTTTATTTGTTCCCAGAACTTGATAAAAGGAAATAAGCAAAACTGTATCTTTTGATTAGACCACCTTTTGTTGGCACACACAAGTTCAAAGTGGGGCTTGTATTGATGAGTCTGCTTTAAGAGATCTGCAGACATGAAGGCTTGCATGTGATGCCAATAGACATTGGCCTGATGAGAGTGTGCTACCTAATTTATTTCTCCAGGATGAGACCTGTGCTCATCATCACCAGCACCACCTCCTTGGTGAAATACTTGAGTAAGCTTAAGTATAAAGAGGGAGGGATTTCTACTTTGCTGTCCTAATATGAAGGATGCATAATATCTTTGAATTCTCAGATCAGAACATTTATACATGTGTATTTTTAAAGGTGCAAAGCTTTAGTTTCCAAGACCTTCACTTAGAAATCAGAATTGGGTGTTTTGTTTCCTGTAGTTTAAGGTTCCCACTGCAAATTTAATGCAGTTTATAACTGTGATATTGGAAGGTAAGTAACAGAGCATGCAGAAGGAGCATATGTATTTTAACAACTTAAAATAAGTGCTCTATTCAGGACTTGGTATTTTGACACTTTTTTATTTAAAGGTTGCTCTGATGAAAGCATTGCAGTTCTACTGTTGATAATTTTTATATGCATAGTCCTAGCTGTACAGCACTGCTTATAAGCCCAACACAGCAGATCATCATATGTAGGAATTCGTGTCCTGAACCTGCATAAATTTTAGAAAGTTGATCTAATATTTGTTACCAGAGTTATAGGACAATACAGCATTTGTCTTTACTAGTAACAGCAATTACAAAGCAGAGAGCTCCTTAAGGCATGTAAAAAGTCCTAGGTGAAACCAGTTGGAGTTGTTAGTTGTGTAGTTCTCTGTTTTGTGGCCTGAGGGCCAGACTACCAATGGCATTAATTGCATAGCCTGCTTTTCACTGCACACTTTTTCTTCCATAAAACAGAGGGGGGGCAGGGGTTGCGAATTCAAGACAGCTTCCTCTCCAATGCAAATTGTAGTCATGTGCCCCTCAAATGAAATGTAGAACCCTGTCCCCGCTACTAGTCATTTTTCAGAGAAGTTTGCACATAAACTCTGATAAACATCATGTGTAATAGTATAGCCCTGATACTAGGATTTTCTAGTTCAACAGCCTTCCTTTGGGAAATATATGATTTACACACAAAAAAATGTTTGGGTGACATCCTTCATAGAACAAGGGGGCATCCACTTGTACAAAGAGGAGCATCTCCTTCATGTGCACCCCCAAAATATGCTCCAGAGGGTTGGGGGACTGGAGGGGAAGGAGGGAGCCCTGTTGCGAAGATGGGCTGCCACAATTAGATCTCCCTCTTCATCTTTAAAGTTAGATTTATAAGTTTAGAAAAAACAGCTTTGAATGTTGACGCGTAATGGAATGCTTATCAAGCATGGATTCAAAGAAATAATTCAGGAGGCCACCACCTGACAAAGCTTGCACAAATATCAGTTAGGAGGCACGTTAGAAGTCATGTTTTATTACAAAGTTGATTTTAACAAATAATTGTTGCCATGTTGGCTTCAGAGAATGAGTGGTTCATCAGGATAAGTAACTCTCTTATTGGACCAACTTTAGTTCACCCAATGAAAATTACATTCCATTACCTGTTTTAACTCACATCCAGAAAAATGTATATTTAGTTGATGTTTCTGGATCTGTTTCAGTGACACAATGCATAATGATGATGACAGCAAGTAGCCTGTGAAAAATATACTATTAAAGTTTCGGTTCTTCAGATGAGATACTAATGCAAAATACAGCATTAATATTACAGAGATTTTTGTATCCTTAGCATTCTATCATATGTGGCACACATATCTTAGTATATGGCCTTTGCAATTTTTAAAAACCTCACAGATCTGTGCATGCACCCAGGAGTTTTCCTTAGGCGACTTAGCAGAAGCTGCCAATGGCAAATCAGCTCAGCACTGAGGAGCTACTGAGGCAAGTGCATGGGTGCTCTTCTGGATCGTGGCCAGTGTGTTTGAAATTACCTCTCACATTTCAGTTTCAATGTCAAAAGGAGGCAGCAAGTCCTAGATCTTTAGTACTTGGAAACACCATAGACTTTTACTAATACAATCACTTTTTGTTTTAGGTATTGCAAAAACTACACCAAAGAACCTGGAATTTATTTATTTTTATTTATTTAAAAAATAAACAGGATGAGACACCCTTTGAATGCTGTATAATTCAGGAGGATCAGTGTTGAATAATATGCAGCATTGTCTTTCCCAGACATTTAAGAAGAGGGCAGCTTCACTATTTCTAATAACCCAGGAGTAAACAATTAGAACTGTAAATGAGGCCTTTGCCTTTTCTATGGCAGTGCAGAGCACTCCTCCTAGACCATTAGGCTGGCCCTAATTATTTTAAATTTAATTTATTCCAAAATCATGTCTCTGTTTACTTGGGGGCATTTCAGTAACATGTAGAATTAATGTTTGATGGCTACAATCCAGTATTGCACAACCAGCTAACTAAACTTTTCTAACTATAAATTGTTGAGAAGGAGAGCAAACCATGTCTTTTTTTGACCATTTGAACCCATTATTTTTTTGCTACAGCCATGCACTGTATTAGAATAAAAGGACATTGAATATTCAGATAAGAGTATGGGAAATGGTTGGCTTGAGTGGAAAAAACATGTTTCAGTGAACCAGTTTGGAAGTGATCAGCAGTTCCATCTCCTATTTCATATTCCCCACTCTTCCCTTAGAGCAAATGTGTTTATGTAATAATTCAAGTTGATGTTTTATAATATACTTTTCAGCATATATGCTTTTTGGACCTGGTTAATCCATGCCTCATTTTTTTACTCCTGGTTGTATACTCCATTGAGTAAAGTGATAACTAGTCAATGTGCATGTACTATCAGTTTGTCTGAGGCTTTTTAATTTGAATAAAAATAGCTTGCAGTTTGGATTAGCCAGGTTTGATGTCTTATTCTTAGTTTTCCTGGAAATCTAGATGTGTCCTTTAAAGAAACCACGGGGATAAGCAAGCTATACATACTGTCACAGTTCCCCCAAAAAGCAATACTAGGCTAATATGAAACAATCTGAACTGTCCTAATACAGAGCTCTGTCATTCATCAAATCAATACACAAATCCACTGAATCTCAGGTGTATGATAGTGGTCACACATTTTGCCTGTCTGGAAAATCACTGACTTGACTTAACGTTTAATTCCTACGTACATGTAAGGCTTATATAGTATGTGACCTATAGAAGGAATGTTAAATGTCCTTAATTTCATTAGATCTACTTGCACCATAATCAATACCAGCAAAGTGCACTCTACATCTCAAAACATTTTTATTTATTTTTTACAAATTACAGTATAGAGCACATCTGGTATCATAGAGCTATATAAGCAACAGGAACATTTTCCAGTGTTCTCCCCATTTTGAGCAGTGTAACTCCTCTGAAGCTGAATGATATGCACCTGTGTGTTCATGCATTAGGACTTTGATGTGAGTAGTGCATAAGTTTATACAGGCTTGATGTCTATTTCTTGGGGCATATTGTGGTTAACTTAGGTTAATTACCCCCCAAAGTAATTTGTACTAAATATCAAAGACTATACAGTACAATTTCAACCCCTTAAAGCAGGTGTGGCAAATGTGCAGGCTGCGCCCAGTTCCAAGAGACACCGGGGGGGGGCATGGACACTGACACAGAAATAATAATAATAATAATAAAGCCACTTCTATACTTGGCCATGACATGCAGCCCACTGAAGACTGACCCTGGATCAATGTGGTCATTGGCTCAAGAAACATTAGCCAACCCTGCAAAGGCTAATAATAGATGAACCACTCACTGCTTCCCTTGATTCAGCAGCTGCTTAGAGCAACTGGAACAGGCTGAAAAGAGGGAAATGTGCTAAAGTTTTCCAGAGCAAAGCTTCCAGAATTCTCTGCGGCCATGCCAGAGGAAAATGAGAGAAGCATGCATGGACAAGGCTCACGATTGCTTGCTACATCTGAACCAGCCAGTGTCATGCCAAACATGTTCCCTAAATTTAAAAGAGAAGCAGTACTACAAGCTGTGTTTCGTGGAAGGGTTTATAAAAACAGATGATTAATCAATAAACCAATGATGAAATGTTTTAAATGTACAATTAATTACAGCTTCTGAAATAGAATATAAGTATTGTAACCGATCTTTACTGTTCAGTTCCTGGGTAGCTGTGATTACAATAAGACAGCTACAGCATCTTCTTCCAGCAAACTGAGTAGCAAAAACTTCATGGGACTCGAAACAGTCATTGTTCAGTCTGAACACTTGTAATTTTCTTAATTTAAATGTGAATGGCAAGTAGGATTTAGAAGTTCAGATTTCATCTAAATTATTCAGGGTCAAAGTCATCTTCCTTCCAAATTCTGCTCATGCTGTCTCTCAGACCTTTTTCTACGGTAAACGTCATCTGTAAAATATTTATTACTCAAAATACTGTTGGGAAAGCATCCTTTAAATGCATCTTACATTTATTACATCACTTCGTTAGACAGCTATCCCCCCCTCAAATGTAAATCAACTGAATGGGCTGATTCATGCCAAACCAGATCAAAGCACCAAATAACGTATTTTGAAGAATATACCATGGCAGTGAGTGAATGATTTATAGAAGCAAAGGTTGTTAGAACAAGGATGGTGAATGTGATCTGACCAAAGCACTGGATCTAACACTGACCCACCAGTAGGCCCTTTTTAATAGGCGAATGGGACCATCCACCTATCAATCACCTTATATATCCCGTATATTCCGGCATATAAGACGACTGGGCGTATAAGACGACCCCCAACTTTTCCAGTTAAAATATAGAGTTTGGGATATACTCACTGTATAAGAAATACGACCCAGCGTATAAGACGACCCCTGACTTTTGAGAAGATTTTCCTGGGTTAAAAAGTAGTCTTATAAGCAGGAATATACTGTATTTGGTGAATCAAAGTTTAAGCTGTGGCAGAAGTGTTAGGCTTATCTCAGATCTTAATACTTTTCGTCCCACAGCACTAAGACTGGAGATAAGCCTCTCCTACTGCCTTTCACTATCAAGCAGCAAGTAGAAGCACATCTCCTAGTGCAGTAGGACAAGAGAACCAAGAGAAGAGACAAGCCTCTGCTTGTTCTTTGATGGTAAAAGACGGTAGAGTCTTATTTATCTCTGATCTTGTGCTGTAATTCCACAGCGCTATGATCAGAGAACGGCTGCCTGCTCTGGCAGTTTACTGTCAAAGAGCAGGCAGAGGCTTATCTGATCTTAGCACTAACCTTCAAAGACTAGAAATAAGAGATCCCTCATCTCTAAGGTTAGATCAAAGATAACAGATCCAGCCATGTTCCAACTCAGAATACTAGAAATTATATAACCAGGCATCATAAAACAGGTGAATATGGTTTACCCAAAATAGCCTCATGAGAGAAACTAGCCAGGCTACTGCTGGCCTACGTCTGCTACCTATTTCATGAGATGATACTGCTGGTACTTACCTGTGAAGGATTGCTTTTCATGCATGTAAGATGACAGCCAATGGTTGACAGCAGAAATCAATGTTCAAATCAGAGTCTTCTGGCACTCTAAGGCATCCATTGCCAGTTTAATTATTACAAGCCCAGCAAAGTGCAATAAGCCAACGGCAGAACATTGACAGAAAAAAGTATAAGACGTAACACTCGCTGCCAAAAGAACTGAGAAGCATGAAGATACGGAACAAAAATTAAAGAACAAGTAGTTCTTTAATTAAAAAACAAGCAGTCCCCATAGCCAACAAGGGTGAGTCCCTGATGTCATCTTACATGCACAAAAAAGAATGTATCACAGGTTAAGTATCAATAGACTGCTTAAAGAGACTGCAGACCAAATCGTATTCAGCGTAGGGAAACTGGTGTGAGGAATAAACAAGAGGGTCCTCTCTTAATTGATTTTTAACTTCTTCATCAGACTATAGAAGAAGGTAGATTTAGAGAGAGGCAGGCAAAGATGGCTGAGGGGAGGGGAGGGCAGGTGGCTTTGGGGGTGGGAGAGAAGGAAGGAGACGAAGAACTTCAGGTTGGCAAAGTATGGAAAAAGTCAGGAAAAAAACAATTGCCAGAAGCACAGAAGGAACAACAAGGGTCCCTCAAATAGCCACACACCAAGAACAGACAAAAAATGAAGGAAAGACTGTCCTGAACAAACAATTTGAGGCAGGGAGTGAAGTGACAACTGAGGCAGAAAAATAAAACTGACTATGAATGCCTCAGAGCACAGTTCTTCAACTGGTCCAAGCCTGATCCAAGGTGGGTCACAACAGGAGCACTATTATCACCATGGAAGTATGTGGTAAAAGATTAAGAAATGGGTTCCCAAATACATGTTTGGATTAAAACTGGGTCCTGGATCTGAAAAGGTTGAAGATAGCTGCCTTAGCATGCCAAAATTATCTTTGATTTGAGCAGTGATTCCCACTGTCAACTACCTGGGGAGCTCTTCCCACCCCCCATCCCACCTAACTTCATCTACACGCACAAGAAAATTATTAGATTGTTTGACCAGGGCCGTATTGCTTAAGGCTATTTGAATTAGCTTCAGTCTGTCTCACCATTTGATAGGGAGAATGATGCATGAGAAAGAACCACCTGGGTGTAGTACCAACACTCAACAAAGCTGGTAAAACCATTTTGAAAAAAACAGACTTCCTTGTTGGCTGTGACTGAGGACCATTCATTCACAGACAACAATATACTACCACTGCCTTAAATTTCTAGAGCAGGCACCCCCAAACTTCGGCCCTCCAGATGTTTTGGACTACAATTCCGATCTTCCCCAACCACTAGTCCTGTTAGCTAGGGATCATGGGAGTTGTAGGCCAAAACATCTGGAGGGCCGCAGTTTGGGGATGCCTGTTCTAGAGGCTCATCCCTCCTCAAAAATCTATTTAAATATGGATTCCCCAGGTTCATCTCTAACTTTTCCAAGGAAGAGGGGAAGATCACTGAGCATATGACTAAACCATCAACTTCTTAAATGACCAGTCTAGGTATTGAACTGGGCATAGCATTGAAATTGCACTTTGTGAAATATGTCACTTATCTTGGAAGAGCAACAAGGGCAATTGCATCCCATTAGAGAGTTCTGAGACCTTTGAAACCATTAGCCATAAAGTCTTAAGTTACCCATATTGTAGTTACCTGTTTGAGATCATATTGGGCTATTTCTCCATTTAATAAAAGCTGAACATAAAGCAAAGCAAATCTTCAGGTATGATTATTCAGGCAATCATGAACATATTTTAGAGGTAGTAATGGGTTACACAAACTGGGAAATATCTGTTAAGTCTAGGCTTTTAATAATGACTGTAGATATATCTGCTTAGAGAAAAATACTAGATAACTTTATGAAAATACTTACAAAAAGTCTCTTTTCCAATTCGGACTCTGATCATAAACCATTCCATACCACCTCCAAGGATAAAAAAGAAAGGGAGAAACCTATATATTCCAAAGCGTTGCTTTCCAGGCACCATGTTCAAGAGTAGTTTTATTTTATGTCTGACAAGCATTTTACATAGGAACTTATAATCCTTGCAAGGGAGTGGTTGATCCTAGAAAATGTAAGAAATTGATAAGATTGATTAATCAACCTATATGAAATAGCTAATGAAACCAACTGGGTTTCATATCTTTCTTGTACACAACTTGACCCTGTGTAATAAACATTCAAAACACAAATGGCAAATAAAGAGCTATGCAGACTGATCTATGCAAGCTTTCTCATCAGTAAATTCCACTTAATTGGCAATTATTCCTAGGGCAGTGCATATGAATGTTTTCTTGAATTTATATGCATTCTATCATTTTCACATTCATTTATAGATTGACTCATATGACTCGCTATGACAATATTTTAATCCGCACAAGCTTTTCAGCTTCCAGATGAAATGATCCCCTCTCTCCTCCCCCATGCACTAATATGAGGGTTCTCCTGAATTACTCACCAAAAAACCCTGGAAACCACTTTTTCTGACAGCAGAACATCATTATGCTTCTGTTAAACATTTATTTAGCACTAGCCGTCAGGTATATTTTAGTCTGAAATACAAGGACCCCTAACAATGATTAACATAATAAATATAGCACACTGACCTTGCAACTTTCTATTTGTGTTTCTATGTCTGGGATGCAACCTAGTCAGGTTCACGTTAACAAGTGAGGAATAAAGACACCACTGCAATATCAAATTATTTCTGCAGCATTCAGTTTATAAACAGAATCTTCAGCATCTAACACACACAAGGAAAAGAGAAATACTGAGAAGTAAAAACAAAAGCCAAGCTTAGACATGAAACTTGCAAAAGTTCATTAAAGTTAACAGATTCTGTGTCAATATTTAGCTCCATTTGTTTTACTGAATAATGAAAAAAAACCACCCAATACTCTTTGACTTGTAAATAAATGCCAGTTTTCTTGTTTATCGCTTTGCTAACATGTAAGAAGTTTTGCATTACAGTATTCATTCTTATTCAAGGGGAGCTCAGTGAAAAAACTTTGGAAAGCCACTGCCAGTTTTACTTTCAATGGGACTTATTTCAGAGTAAATATGCACAGGACCAGGAGGGCAATTAATTAAATCTGATTAAAACTTTCAGTCCTATATTTTACATTTGCCATTTTCTCCAGGTGTCCCTAAGTACAGTATATTTGGAACATTACCTATTTTCTTGTACCTGCCCCTTGTAAATCACTGCCCCTATTGGCTGTTGGAACAGGCTACCCATCCCTGTTTTATAATACAGTACATTGTATATTTGAGGTACCTGCAGAATTTTATAGTGTGTATCAGTCAATAGGCCCAGTAGACCCTTCACGAAACTTGATGATCACTACTTCAGCCTACTATTTACAGCTGCTTTCTCTTTGCATGTAAGACAAATAGCTACATATTCTCAACAAACATGCAACTAAATGCTTTTTTATCAGGTGGCCCTGTTCCTGGAGGAAAAAAGGGCTAAATTAATACCTTAGTCATGACTCATTTTAGTCTTGTTTTCAGTTAGTCTGTTAACCCATCTAGTCCTTCATCCTGGACAGGATTGAAGCAGGGCCTAACCACCGCAGCATTTCCTCCTTTTGTAATTCCCAGTAACTAGTATTCAGAGGCTCTCAATTTCCAATAAGTATCATTGCAAGCAGCCTTACCCTCCATGAATTTTGTCGAAACCCAGGGCCAGCTCACGCATGAGACAAGGCGAGGCGACTGCCTTAGGTGGCAGGATCCATAGGGGCAGCAGACCCCCTTGTTATCTTTATGCCCCACCCTTTCCTGATGTAGCTCTTCACCCACACCTTCCCTGGTGGGGAGGAAGGGGACCGCCATTCAGTAGTTTGCCTCAGGTGGCAAAATGTCTTGGGCCCAAGCCCCTTTTGAAGCCGCCCACTGTTTCATCTTGCAGTACAAAACTCTTCCACAGCTTAACTATTAAGCTTCCTTGGGTGATCCTTAGTTTCCGCACTATGAGAACGGGCGGGTGACTTTATCCGCAAGGTGCATCATTTTATTCCACCTCTTAGCCCTATGTTCCACCACCACCCCCCGCGTCTTTTATTTGCCACTCTATTGACACTTTCCAGTCTCTCGTGGGCCCGATTTTGGAGCGTTTATTGCAGCTCCTGCACCCCCACCCACCCCTCGCAGGTTCAACGGTCATAACGGCAAATATCCCCACTCTGCGTTTTCGAATTCACCCAATCACTGAGCCGCCCAGAGGACTTTCTGCCGCGCGCGCGGACAGGCGCAGCAGCCCCTCACCTTGGAGCCTAAAGAGGAGACCTGCGCGAGGCGGCGGACTTACCTCTTGCGGGCAAGAGACGACGGAAGAGGAAACTTCGCTCCGCCTCCTCCAAACGCGTTAAGGGAAATAGCCGGATCCCATTGGCTCGCTGCGCTAGAGGGCGTGGCTTGTGGAACAGATGGGGGAATAGGCGGGAGGAGATGGGTTTGGGTTTTTTTTTGCTCTCGCTGAGGCTCTCTCGAGGGCTAATGGCAGGTCCGGGAGCGCAAGGGAGGAAGGTGGCAGCCAGCTCCTAGCGATATTAAAGGCACGCTGGGTTCAGTGGGAGTACTTCCGAGTAAGGGGCACAGGATTTCAAATCGCCGCTATAAGCTTCCAGGTGTCCCCTTGTTGCTTTTCTCTAAACTACAAAACAAGAAGGTCTAGTGTTGCAGAGAATGCTCGTGGGGGCAGGGACAAGACTCCTGTTGAAGATACAGGATCCAGAAAAAAGCCGAGTGTTGTAGATGTTGGCTCTATTAGCGCTGCGTTGTGCAACTTGGATCCATATACGACTGGTTGTTACTTCCCTTCAAAACAATTCCAATGCGTCATTTCCTGACATTGTAACTACGGTATTAGTCTGCGTTGCGGGGGGAAAGAACTGTCATGTGGCATCTTAAAGGGCAACATTTATTATGGCATATTTATTAATAATAATTTATTAACCGCCGAAGAGCACAGGGCGGCTCACAGCATAAGCTTTCGTGAACTAGGTTCCATTTTATGAGATGCATGCACAAACACGTATGGGGTGGTATTGTAAAACAGCATCCCAAGCATAGCTGCCAAGTTTTCCCTTTTCTCGCGAGGAAGCCTATTCAGCATAAGGGAAAATCCCTTTTAAAAAGTGATAACTTGGCAGCTATGATCCCAAGTTGTTTAGGGGCTTTAAAGACGAGCACCCAGCACCTCGAGAGTAAATAGGCAGCCAACGTAACTTTTTCAGAATCGGTTTAATACGATTTCGTCCAGCTCTGCCGGGTAAAATTCTAGCAGTTGCATCAGCACTCATTAAAGCTTTCCGCTTGCCTTCAAAGGCAGCCCCCCGAACAGCCCATTATAGTACTGTAATCCGTTCAGATACACTTGTAGTTTGCCAAACAGTCACAGCTGGAAAAAAGCCGTCCGTGCCACTGGGAGCACCTGGGCCTGTGATGACAATGCTGGATCCAAGAACACACCCCGCGGCAAGAACCGCTGCCCAACACAATCGTCGAGCGCGCAGTCTTTTGGAAAACATCGCCGTACTGAATGATTTAAATGCCCTCCAGCGGGGCGGGCGAAAGGGCTCACGGGTGTGGTAGTCCTTGGCTCCTGGAATACTCGGAGGGAGGCTTCGTGGAAAAGATTCGCTCAGCCTACAAATCCCAAGTCGCCACGCAGCGCCTGGGTTCGGAGACCCCGCCGTCTGCTCCTCCTCGCAAGGGGGTCTTCTCCTGATGGGGCGCCAGGGATTGGTCAGCTTGGCTGCGCTTCCATTGGCTGGCTGCTTGGCTCTTGCGCGGCGGCGGCTGGAGAAGTTGCGTCGCGCGGCCGGTAGGCAGAGCAGGGGACTGCGAGGGGCTGAGGTGGCCCTTTCGTGCTTCTCTGAGGTTATGCCCTTTTAACCCCCCCACGGAAGAGGCGTCCTGCCGCCCCGGAGAGGCTCTATGGCTGCCGCGGGACTCAAGGCTGCGGGCGGCAGCGTGTGGAAGAGCGGTGGAGTCGGTCTGCAGCTGGTGGCCGCTGCCGCTTCCACTCACAGTTGCGCCTCTAAAGGCAGCGGAGACGGGCGCGCTGGCTGCAGCCAGCCGAGGGCCCACCAGCACCAGTCGGCGGGACACGCGCCGCCGCCGCCCTCCTTGAACAGCAAAGTCAAGAGAGCCGGGGACTCCAGCCATGCAGCCACTGCCCCCTTGGGCAGCCCCGTCGAAGGGGTCGACACCAAGTCCTTTCTCTGGGCCAGGTACCACGAGATGAAAAAGCTGGTTTACGGTAACCAAAATATTATTATTACTATTATTATTATTAGCCTTCCCACGCGGGGTGGGAGATTTGAGCGTGTGCCTGATGCATTTGTGGAAGTGGAACCTGATGGTGATGAATTGCAATGCTTCCTCCCCCAGTTGCCCACTGAAGATCGTTAGCCCTGTTGGGGGCCATCAGATTAAGCAGTCCGGAGCCTGGCTTTACAGTACAGTATAAGAAAAGGAGTGCAGTACTGTAGCTGTGTTCTAATTTCGCCAGGGAGCTGTGTGGCCAGTATCCCATCTGATTGCTTTTGTTGGTTTGTCCAACATGTTTCATCAGATACTAATTTGTAACTGCAGAGAGCAAGCAGGACTTTCTAGATCCGCAGCCCTCCAAAGTTAGAATGGCTTCAAATACTGCCGGTATTTTGTGAATAGTGCATAAACCAAGTTGGACCATATGGGACACATATTAGTATATAGCTGAGTTCCTTCAATCGCTTAGATATCAGCATCTATACTGTATTCTTGAAATAGATAGATTAGATTAGATTATTATTAAATTCTCATCGGCCTACTTTAGTGCCTTTCATATCCATATGATGTACTGTTAACGTCTACATCAGAAACCAGTTTATATTTCTGGTATGCGCAAAGTGAGTAAATGTCCCCTTGGCAAAGTCATAATCAGTAGTTTACCATTGCCAAGTATGTTAAACGCTAGTGGAAGAAACTAGCTGGGACAACAGTTTCAAGATAACAGATGTAAAAAATACTGGATTCATTAACTCTAAAACCCAGTGATATGGGATGGGAAATTTTACATTGCTATATTTTTCCATAGAAAATCTGCAGTCTAAAAATGCATGTTCATAAAAATAAACAACAACATAATGAGTTGATACAATATCAGTCATGCTGGGCAGTTTCAAATTTGTAATTAATGGACTATCACCATCTATTAAATAATGGGCATGCAGCTAAAAGCAGTATGTTAAGATTTTTTCATTGCCTTCATTCCCCCCCATAAAATATTGAGTTGTCATGAATTAAAATATTTTAATGTTCTAATTTGAGAAATCCAAGTAAGCTCTTGAGTTTATTTGTATATTTGATACTGGTTGCACCCTGCAGCATAATTGTATCTCTGTCACCTGGCAATAACCTAGTACTGTTCTCTGGAACCTACCCCACAGGTTGGAAGAGAATGAAATACAGTACAGTGCCTTCAACTTTCACCCCATGGTCATCAGCTGAAAGTTGTTGAGGGATCAAGCAAAAGTAACAGGGCTGGCAATTCCCTGCACCCCCATCGTTCTGCCCGGACACTGAGGTCCAGTACCGAGGGCCTTCGGGCAGTTCCCTCGTTGCGAGAAGCCAAGTTGCAGGGAACCAGGCAGAGGGCCTTCTTGGTGGTAGCGCCCGCCCTGTGGAACGCCCTCCCATCAGATGTCAAAGAGAAAAACAACTGCCAGATTTTTAGAAGACATCTGAAGGCAGCCCTGTTTAGGGAGGCTTTTAATGTTTAATAGATTATTTTATTTCATTTTTCTGTTGGAAGCCGCCCAGAGTGGCTGGGTAAACCCTGCCAGATGGGTGGGGTATAAATAATAAATTATTATTATTATTATTTCAATAAAGGTCACCTATCAGCAGGGCCAGCCAACCCATAAAGCAAGGTGAGCCAACTGGCTCAGGTGGCAGGATCCACAGGAGCAGCAGATGCCGATGTATATATTTATTTCCTCCCTTGTTCCTGGTGGAAATCTTCACTCACCCCTTTTTCCCTGGTGGGGAGAGGGTGCCTTTTTGTGGGTCACCAAAGGTGCCAAAATCATGTATTGGGTTGGCCCTGCCTGTCAGGGTGACCAAAGCGAATTCTGTCCTGAGCCAGACCAGAACCTGGAATGAAAATGGTCAAGATAATAGTTCCATTCAGTTTGGTGGTGAGCTAGATAAGCACAAAACAAGCTGACGTTCTGACCCCTTTTGGAGAGACTGTTTCCCTCCTCTACATGGGGTTACATGCCTCCTTAATACAGGGTTGGACAGTTCTCTGGGTGATCTGAAGTAGATTATCAAGGATTTCTCACTCATAGTTGCTTAACTAAGATTGACCCTAAATTATAATCCTCAAATGAATAGTGTGGGGATGTGGGTAGACCACCCCCAAACTGTAGAAGAACTGAGCTCCATTCAGTTCTGGTATCCAAAACAAACTGCTGAACTGAGAATTCTTTACACCTGGCTCCAGTTAGTAGAGCTAGTAAAAACAAGCTAGTTCCCCAAACCTGAAGTCTACCCAGTGTGGCCTGAAGTATGGTGGAGTGGGAGCAGTGGTCTGGAGACTTTTTTTGTACCAGCTTTGGCTGATTTCCTAGCTTTGGTACCATTGTCATGCATGCTTGTAACTTCTAGGTTGGGTTTCTGCTTCAGACTGCTCCTGCAGTGCTTTTGTAAACTTCAGCTGAGGGAATACAGAATGTGACAGCCAGATTATCAACAAGTATCAGTTTCAGGGAGCAGGTAACATCTATTTTGAAACAGCTCCCCTGGTTCCTGGGTGGTTTCTGAGTGCAATTCAAAGCATTTACCTTTCTTGCTCTAAGCAGACTGGGCAGCATTTTAAGGTAGTGGGCCAGAGGCCACCAGTGGCCCTCAGCACTTCAGCTTGCCCTGCCCCCCAACAGCATTTTTGTTGAATGGACGCTAACAGCACTTCTCCACATACATAGTTCAGAGGCGCCGGTGAGAGTTGGTTAGAGAGCGAGTTGGGAAGGAGCCTGTAAGGTTCAAACTGGAGGGAGGAAAAGAGAAAGAAAGGGACGAAGTGGAACCAAAGGAATGGGAAGGAGGCATAAACGTGAGCGTGACTAAGGGGAGAAGAAAATTAAATGTTCCCTGTGCTCCTCTGAGCCTTCCGAGGATTATGCTAAGTCTGATTTGCTGGAACCTTTGTTTTCCCCACAATGGACTTGGCAGCTTATATTAAAAACGTAAGACAATACTGTATGCTAAAACATCAGTTAACGAAACAAGCTTGGTCTTAATCCTTTTTAACTTGGGTACTGTGTGACTTAAGTCAACTGCAAATCTATAGTGATGAGTTTGGGAAGTTCGTTGTCTTGTAGTGTTACCATTTGGATATTAATGGTAGCAACATCTTCGGAAGCTAACATGTTCCCACTTGTGGGGTGTTTTCTCATTAGATAGCAGTAGTCCTGAGGAATGAAGCAGGGCCACTTAGAACAAATTGCTGGAGAGCAAATATTTTTTTAGGGCACTAGGAATGTGACGCTGATGTGGTGTGTGATGAAGTGTTGCTTTCTTCAGTCTCAGTGTTGCTTAAGCTTAGTTGCTTTCACAGCATTTTGTTTTCCCTTCTTTGGGAAGCTAAATGCTGTATTTAGCATGGTGTTTTGAGGAAATGGCTTATTTGTATCAGGCAACCTATATTTATTTGGACATTGGCATACTTTTAGCTTCAGTAATACCGTAATTGAAGTGGTTCTGTTAGTATTCCAAATATTGCATAACTCAATCCAAATCAATAGAGCATTGTTCTGTTATCAGTCCATAAGGGAGGTATATAGAATAGAAAAGGTGGACCCCTGCCAGGGGCGCAGGCAATGGGTGTGTGCACAATCGGCTAAAAATGTGTCCATAAATATAAATATCAATTATTGCCTCATAAGAAATGGTTTTAAATAGAGGGTGAATTGAATGGGTGGAAGGGGGGTTCGAGGTTGGAGGAGAGGCGGAAAGAAGAGCTAAATTGTCCATGGCTAGGGGGTGCAATCTGGACGGTTCTGCCAGGGGCACAAGATCACACCTAGCTACAGCTCTGTAGGAAAGCACATATTAAATGGCTTTGGGCTGGTGATGGTCAAAATTTTCAGAATAGTATGTGATTGAGAGAAGGGTATTTTTACTGTTTCTAATTATTTGTTGTTCCAAAATAATTTAATTTTTCACACTGAAATTAGTGATCCTTTGGGTGATTTTATAAGTACTACACAGATCTTTAGGGTTCTTGGAAATCCAGATTTCCCCTTCAAATTCTGTGAGATACTCCACATTGCATCATGGAAACATTAAACATAAAAAATGTGAATGTGATTTCTTCCACCATCATAAAACAAGTTGGAAATTCATCAAGCAGTCTACTACAGTTTTGTTCTTTAAAAAATTATTTTATTTATGATTTTCAGTTTTATGCAGCCTACTGTAATTATTACATGAATTCTATTCATCCTAACTTAAGAGAATTGTAATATGTATTCAAATACAATTTAATCCTGATTTGTTTTTAGTAGGTAATTATTATTTGATTTTATATCAGTGTTATATATTTGATGTTAGCCACCCTGAGCCTGGTCTCTGCCGGGGAGGGCAGAATACAAATAAAAGATTATTATTATTATTATTATTATTATTATTATTATTATTAAATATGAGGTGAAATAAGCAATTTCTCAAGATAATTCAGCAAGCAACCTCACTGTTCTTCAACAAAAACCAGCAAAGCCATTTAATACCATAAACAATGACATGAATTTCTAGGCTTGTGCTGCTTAGAGAATCTTCATATGCACATAATCTTTAGGAGTTCAAAATCAATGTTAATTCCTGTCATCTAAGAAATAGCTTCAACCATTTGTTTCTATTAAAAGGCATCTCCACCAAATGTGTTAAACATCTTTCAACTATGCATTACATTTTCAACTCCTAAGTGTTGTGAGTTTCCCTAACTGGTTCAAACATTTGTCTGTGGAGTCTCCTATTGTCCCTGGGAACAATGCAGCTATATGTCATATCTGTCCGGATACAATTATTGTAGAGTATTATTAATTTCCCAGGTTAAGCTCCACTGTGATACCAAACAGGTGCTAGCACTATCTTAGGAAAGAGAAGAGCGACAATTCTCTAGATACATAGACTACTGAATTTAAAAATACCGGAGCATCTCTGAAAACTGTAGTGGCAGGAACTTCATAGTTCAGGGCAGCATCCTCACTCCACATGGTATCAGATCAAAAGCTGTTTTTTCTTGCCCCCCCCCTTTATTTTATTCCAGATCTCCTCCCACCAGGGGTCTGCAGTCTTCTTAACCCAGCAGCTATTTATGCAAATAATGAGATCAGTCTGGGAGATGTGGAGATCTATGGCTTTGATTATGATTACACATTAGCGCAATATTCAAATTTGTTACATTCTATGATATTCAACACTGCCAGAGACATCTTAATTGAACAGTTTAAGGTAATGTACCTTAATCTTGCTGTTTATTGCCTAGTTACCAAATGCTGATTTTATCCACTTGATTTGTAGCAATCCATGACGGGACAGTATGGAAACGATCCTTAGACCAGCATGTACATAGTTCTCTACTCATTTGCTTGGGGCTTATAAAATAAATATCCACACTTTGTATGATAATAGCCTAGTTCACAAATAATAATAAACGAGTGCTTAGTATTATATTCACAAGCTTTGAGTCCCTGCACTCCCCCATGTCCTCTGAAACAGCCACAAGGAGACTGGAAACATTTGCTGTTTTTTAAAACTAACGTGTTTGTTTTGACCACACCTGGACAAACTGTAGCTAGTGTTGGCTATGATTAAGGACTATTAACCATGGTTTGAAGATCGTTTGTTAACCCTAACCACAGTTTATCCAGATTAATTCATAAGAGCAAATTTAGTTAGCTGAACAAGTAAATAATGCTTCCACTCTTCCCCTTGTAGCCATTCCCAAAAATGGATTATGATTTTAATTTATTCCCCACCCTTTGGCCCAAATCATGTTACAACAATTAAGAAGTATGACATCAAAAACGATTTTTAAAGCTTAACAATTACAGAACATGCAGTCACAAAAAATAGAGTTGATCCTGATAATATAGATCTCAGGTGTCAAAGGTCTATACATACTCAAGGTTTACTCACATAATGCTAAGCTCCCCCACCCTATACTCACAACTGGGTGTTTAAAATCACTTCCATTTTAAATTAATTGCCACTTGCCATGTCGTCTGAATCCACACTGTGGTTAATCTTACTACAGGTTAAAGCCAACTCCAAACCAGTTTGTGGAGTGCTCTCCCCCAGGGAGGCTTGCCTGGCACCCATAGCTGCCAAGTTATCCCTTTTTAAAGGGATTTTTCCTTATGCTGAATAGGCTTCCTAGAAAAGGGAAAACTTGGCAGCTATGCTGGCACCTTTGTTATGTTAATTAGTCTTTGGGTAATCAAACAATCTGTGGACTTTAAGCTGAGGGGTATTGTTTTTGTTATATATTTTTGTGTTTTCATATAGTAAACCTCCTTGTGATCCTCAGGTGAAGGACAATATAATAAATACAGTAATAATAATCTCTCTTATTTCAGCTAACTGTAGTTAGATTAAACCACAATATAGTGTTTGGTTGGCATACTAAACTGTGGGTAATCTAAAGCAGAAACTTCCGAAGTCATCCATACAGTCACACTAGGGGACAGAGTGCACAAGTCCAGGCTCATTGAGAATAATTTTTGTAATGCTAATTTAACCATGAGTTAGTATTTTATTCAAACAGAGCCATTGTCTCGTGTTTTATTTTAATTTTATATTGTGTTATTTGCATCCTACCTTTCTGCAAGGTGCTAAAAGTGATGTACATAGTTCCCCCAATTTCCATGTTATCATCATAACAATGCTGTGAGTGATGCAGAATGAGAGGCAATAACTGTTTCAAGACCATCCTTTGAATTTTGTAACTGGGCTTGAATTTGAACCTTAGTCTCCCAGGTTGTAGTCCAACATTCTGGGTCTTCTGGGTTTCTACTGGCTTTGCATAAACAAAAAGAAAGTGAATATAATGTAGTACACACCCCTGTGAGACAAAACATACTGATGCTTTCTAGTGCTATGTTTTGTAGTACCCAGAAGGACTCAGAAAATATGAATATATTCCTGGATTTGCCATAAGAGGGCTTCACTATGATGTCCACAAGGTAAGATACACAACTTCAGTCTTTGTTCATGTGTTAGTTTGCTGTATTCAATGAGACAAATAAGGGAGCTTGTGAGTTGTATGCCCACTGGAAATATCTGTGTGCATGGTGAGCTAATGACTGCTGAAAAATCATGGCTAGAAATCATATAATCGTAAAGATGGGAGGGACCCTGAGGATCATCTAGTCCAAACCTCCTGCAATGCAGGGATATGCAGCTGTCCCATAAGGGGATCAATCCTGCAACCTTGGTGTGTCAGCACCACGCTCTAACCAACTGAGCGATCCAGGCTCCTCAGGTTTTGTCTTGTAGCTACAGGTAATTTGCAACTTCCACGCATTTAACTTGCACGCATTATTGCTTCATGCACTTGGCAAATGTGTGTGTGTGTGTGTGTTAAAGGGGGAGGGTGTATTTCCATACATACATAAGAGAAACTTGGGCAATTTTGTGAGGTTGCGAGTTTTAGTCTTTAAACCAAGTGGAATGTGAAGCACGAGTGTCTGCATAGATGAAAACAAGATAGACAGGACAGCCCCATTATACTGCATGCAAATTTACAATTGCTCCTACAATTCTGCAGTGCTGTTCTAGTTTCCCATGCAAGTTCCTCATATGCACCCTAAAAAAGTGATATATGTGTGTCATGCTCAACTGTGTTGTCTTAATCTTGACAACAAGATTCAAAAAATAAACATATCATAAAAGCCTGGTTATAACAATATGGTGTTCCTATGGGGCCAGGATTATTCAGGTGTAATTTCCTTCCCTCATCCTTTTGGCTTCTGCATACAAGGCATTAGTTTCAACTTAACAAGCATTGGACTGGGGCTAAACAGCTAGCTTGTCAAATACACAGAACACAATAATATATGAAATCCATATGATATTTGCACAGAGCTATCAATCACCCTCAGCTGAGGAGTCTCCGGGCTAGAGAAGATGACTTTTAAAAAAGGATTTGGAAAGTATTTTATGCCTTCCAAACTACCAAGATGAGAGATTTAACATTGAACATACTTCTTTTTTAAAAACTTGAAGTTCAGTATTGTAAGGAGTTGCAATAGAGCACTTTTCTGCTTATATCACATTCTTTCCTCCTCCTACCCTTTCATCCAGCAAGGAAAAATAAGTCATGTGTGTCTGGTCCGAAGTGAGAAAAGACAGAATAAAGTGCCCAGAGTTCACCAACAGAGATCCCTGTGCTCCCAGTGTCCTTTGCTGATATTTGCATAGTATATGTTTGAGTATTGAGGGAGCTGTTGCCAACAGGAGCCCTCTTAGCAAACTTGCAGTTATGTGCCAACCCGCTGAGTACGAAAAGCTTATTTAGCAAGTAAACTGTTCAGACTTGTGGGGGAACCTGAAGCACGTAAGTGTTTTGAATGTTCTGCATGCCCATTTATTTCCATGTTGTGTTCACTGGGGAGGAATGGATGGTGCCTTTAGAGTTATGCTTTGAGACATGGTTTCCTCCTCAGTTTCCCCTTACCTTGCTTACATGCCCTTGCCCTTTCGCTAATAATTGCAGAAGTGGAATTAAAGTTCCCGGTGGCTATGTGTAATTCTGAGGCAAAGTTCCTCCTTAAGGGGGATGAGAAGACAAGTGATCCTCACCTACCTGTCTCCTCCCTGCCCTTAAGCTGCTGGGTAGGTGTGTATGCCGAGGTCTCCATGACCAAATTCCCCTATGTGTGCTCTTTGCTCTCTAGCCATGAGTCCAGATAGTGTGGCTTCATGCTGCGTGTATTATGTGAGCTGCCTCTTTGTTCCTTGGCTGGGGCTCAGATTGGTCCTTGAATTAGTTTGAATCCTGTTGTCTGTTGTGACTTTGGAGGTGGAGCACAGCTAGGCCGCCATTCAAGACACTCTGTTGAAAGTGTGTTTACTTGCGCTATCTCTTTTGCAAATGTTACATTATACCATCAGGACCAGGGTTGTCACCAAGCAACTGTAGGATTCTTCTGAATAACTTATACAATCCCTCCATATTCACCCTCTTTCCCCTTCCCTCCATGCCCAATGGTAACCAGTAGAAGACTCTTGCTATATATCTTGCTATATGTGCTTGGTGTGGTGGTGGTGGTTTTAAGAATGTGCTACAATAGGAGGATCAGTTTAGGTAGGGCTGACTTCTTTTCATGTTAGGTTCTGCAGAATGAGTAAAATATACAGAGGATCTTCTCAGTAAAGATCTGCTTATATTTCAGAGCCTTCTGATGAAGATTGATGCTTTCCACTATGTTCAGTTGGGTACTGCATATCAGTGAGTTGAATATCATCTCTTTTAAAATATATGCAAATATAAGGCAAATTAAAATGCAAACTCTGTACGTGTACATTCTCTTTCTGGATCTGTTGCCTTTTGTTTGCTCTTATTAAAGCTTGTTGCTTTGATGCAGCATTTTAATGGCCACATGTAGTAGGAGTGAAAACCTAATTATATTTTATTGGCAGAGATTAAACTCTTATTTACACAATTGAATTCCAGATCTGTGACTTAAGTCAGTGCAGGCGGAACACGCTGGCAAGACTTACTGAAGTCGGATGTTCTCTTTATCTCACTGTCCCTCACGAAGAAATTGAAACGTGCACAAGTTGCATCAACAGTTTAAAAAAGGAAGCTGGCATCCTGCCCTGATAAATATGCTTAACTGCCACATTCATTAGTGAAGTTGTGTGGAAAGATCCTTTCTGAGCATAAAAACAAAACCCAGTAGCAGTCAATTAAGAGCTGAGTCAAAAGTTCAGAACATGATGTTCAAAGTGAATGTTCAATCATTTATTCATCAAAAGTAACTGATTGTAGTCATTGCTTTGCAAAATGCACAAAAATGATGTCCTGTTGTGCGTGCATATGTGCCAGTTAGATTGAATAGGTTTTAATTTTGTGAGTAATGCAGGGAGAGGGGGCAGGCAGCAGGTACCAAGCTATGTCATCTTTGAACCAGAGTCTAGTGGAAATTCTCCTCTGGAGAAGCAATTAACTGTCATTGTGCCCGGGCTCCACTGACACTTACTCTTGCAACTGTCGTGGTATCCCATTACTTTACCCAGCTGCCTCAACCACATGACTGTCCAATCCAGCTGAATAACTTCGTAAGATACAATACCAAGAACACTGGCTTAGCCGGGGAGAGCTTAAATTTCTTTTGTATCCTATAGACTCACATGGGTTTGGACTCACTTCTTTGTTTAGTCACCTTTTGTTTGTTAATAACTTTGGTGTGTGTAGATTCTCTTGTTCCTTCTATTAGCTTCATATACCTTGTCCTTTTCAATGTCACTTTTGATACAATTGTAATAAAAGCATTCCAACTGAAAAACAATGAAACATGAAGCTGTCCTGCATGATTCAGAAGCTACTGGGTTTTTTAAAAAAAATTATAAATCTTTATTAAACATTCAACACATATTTATACAACAATTTGCCATATTACAGTTTATACACAAACACTACACAAGAAAAACACAATAAATAAATAAAAAGGAAAAGGAAATAAAAAATGACAGTAAGAAGGATAAAAGAAACTTCCGATTATTCTCAAAAAACTAAGTCTCATTTGTTATTTTTTACACAGTATCATATTATTATACTTTGTTTCCTTAATTTTCTTCAGAGAAATTCTTTAGTTTGTTGTCTGTACATTACTTGAAGCTGTCCTGCAAGATCCAGAAGCTACTTCAAAAGATGCTTGATAATATTCAGAAGCTACTGTTTTATGCAGTGAATTGAATCATTGAAGGATCTTGGGTCATTGCTGAAGCACCTGAAACTTAACACTCCCCATAAAAGAATACAGTGAACCTTTATTAACATGTTGATAAAACCAAGAGGTTTTATGTTTATGTTTGATGATTTGCACTTCCAAAGTACATACCCATTATATAACTTTTTAAAAAATGTTGCACAGAATAACCAATCAGAAATGATTCTCAGTGAAGTGAACACAGCTGGCTACCAATTTACAAATGACCTATGAAAAGTTTAATCTCTGCTTTCTTTGATTGTGGGGGAAGCTGAAAGGCCCATGCTGTGATAGAAATAGACTTTCACTCCAGTCTGTCCTTTTTCTCCTTTCTGGCATTTATCTCACTTGAGGTTGACATTCACCCAAAGCTCTTTTAACTTGCTTATAGAGGACTGAAACCAGTGCCTGATGAAGAGGTTATTGAGATGTATGGCGGAACCCAGCATATTCCATTATACCAGATGAGTGACTTTTACGGCAAGGTACCGTAAGCTTCCTTATTGACCATTTAATAAAATGGGGCGTTGGCCCTTCTTAATAACTGAGAAATCCAATATGCAGGAATTAAGTGAAAATGCCAGTGATTTCTTCCAAGTGTGAAAAGGCAGCACTTGCCAGTTTAAACATACTGTTTCTTCAGGAGCTTATGAACAATTTGTCAGGGAGACAGTGAGTCTGCTTGACTTTTGTAAAATAATCTTACGTAAATTTGTTGGCTGACTGGATGGCTCTAGATATGACCACCTAGTGAGCACTTTAATTATTATTACTAGCAATGCTGAATAATTATTCATATATTTGCATAGTATTTATGCATCTTTTCATCTTTCTTGGGAATGGTCGTCTCTGGGGCTCTGCTGTTCCAATGAGTATCTCAGAAGCCTGGGTGTCTGTCAGCATATTTATACAAAACCCCAACAGCCATGGTGTTGATTTGGAGATTAGATCTCTTGCATCTTTTTACAACCATTTCACCCCTTCAAATCTAAGTTTGTTGTTGTTTTTCAACACTATTGCAATTTAGTAGCACTATATAGGACTAGATGAAGTTGTTCAATGGCCAGATAGGATCTGTAAGCTACCAGATAGCCACCCCAACTCACTGGATAGTGTTCGTTTTCAAAGGACTTAACGGCAACTTATTAAAAGAAAATATTTTTTCTCTAGACTTGTAATTTGAGGCTCTGCATTTATTCAGAAATAGTGTTACACTTGCAGACAGTTCAGACACGTCACTCTCTGTATCTCTGTGCACAGCAAAATCATGAGCAAATCTCAGGCTTGTGTACTCTTTCCTCAAGGTCAACAAGAGAGTGCATTGAGATAAACAGGCTTTTCTGGTACAAATGTTGCCTTACCCTCCTCCTCGTCATTTTGTATGCATTAAGGTTCACAGATGAGGTAACATTTGAACAATTCCCTAGTTCCAATTTTTGAAATGCATTATCCTTCTCCAATACGTGACACCCATTGGACAGGGAGATATGCAATGCACACCTTTAGAACAGAAGCAATACTTGTATGTAACACATTGGGTTGTACTCAGCAAATTCATCCAAGAAGGACTCCTCCTGTCTTCCCATGTTCCCCTCTCCACGGTTGATCAAGAAGGTTGGAAGGACCCCAGAACAAGATTTTGGGTAAAGGAAGTTCCTTTGCGTAGGCAGAAGTTCTTCCATTAATGGGGTGACTTGGTTGGATACAGTATGTGGCTTGGGACCGCCTCTCCCGGTATGCCCCGCAGAGGACATTAAGATCCACAAATAATAACATACTGGAGATCCCGAGTCACAAGGTGGTTAGACTGGCCTCGACCAGGACCAGGGCCTTCTCAGTACTAGCCCCGACCTGGTGGAACGCTCTCTCTCAGGAGACTAGAGCCCAGCGGGAGTTGTCATCTTTTCGTAGGGCCTGCAAGACGGAGCTGTTCCGCTTGGCCTTTGGACTGACTCAGTCTGACCCCGGTGTTACCCTGCCCTAAGGCTTTATCCTACAGATATTTAAATGAGGTTGCACTTGTAGATTCCTAATTTTAAAATTGAATTTTTAACATTGTATTTAATCTGCATTTTAATTGAATTGTTTCTTTTATGCTTGCTTTGATATTCTTGTTGTTAGCCGCCCTGAGCCCGGTCTTGACTGGGAAGGGCAGGGTATAAATATTATTATTATTATTATTATTATTATTTTATTTATGTTACATTTCAGCGGAGTCCCTAAGTAATTTTGTGACAGTAAAACATTTGAGTACTGTACGCTCCTCAGCTGGATTCCTTCTCGTTTGTAGAAGATTGTGAAATTCCAGAAGCCTCTCTTTAAGCAGAAACCTCTCTTTAAGCAGCTGACTTCTGCTAATCTGATCACTTCCCTGGTGCAATTCAGCGTGCTGAGGATGCATTAAATGGGAGAGAACATGCCCTCCTTGTTCTTCCAGTCTAACCAGACTCCCACCCTCTCAAACACTAGGATTCTGAAAGGATGAGGGAGATCTGACAACTGAGAGAGATGGCTGGCAAGAAAGCCCTGGTCTATCTATATATTAGAGAATCAAAAATCCCTTTTCCTGACCTGAGCTGGACTAGTACCCTGTTCCTCTGTATGTAATCTCTCATGAATTTTGGGAGGGGTGGATGTGTGCCTAAAGGGCATTACATTCATAGCCTACCTGTCCGCACTCCGCCTTCTCATCCACCGCTGTCCCTGCCGCTTCTGTGCTTGCCGCCACTACTGGGCTCACTGCTTCTTCCTTGCCTGGCCCGGCCAAGGACGCCTGCCACTCCGCCACCCGGAACCGGTGGCTGCTGCAGCGCCGAGCACTCAAGAAAGCCCAGCAGTGCCCTGACCCGTAAAAACCGTACCGGTAATAAGAAAAAAGACATCCCACTGAAAGTAAGCCACCCTGTGTTTTTTTGAGGAAAAAAAGTTATAAGACAGTGTCTTTAAAAGGGGGAAACACGGTAGATAAATAGGTACTGCTACAGCTGGAAGATAAAGGGTGTTTCCGTGTGCTGCTCTGGTTCGCCAGAAGTGGCTTTGTCATGCTGGCCACATGACCTGGAAGCTGTACGCCGGCTCCCTTGGCCAGTAAAGCGAGATGAGCGCCGCAACCCCAGAGTCGGTCACGACTGGACCTAATGGTCAGGGGTCCCTTTACCTTTACCTTTAAAGGTTGGTACAAATTATTCCTGCATCCTAGCTTCCATTCAGTTTTATTTCTATCTTCATGGGAGCAGGCCTAATGTGTGTTTTACATGATCATACTGTACAGTCAAGAGATGTATGGTATTTAGCATCCTGTGCATTGTAATGTCATTTTAAAAATAGCTGTAGAGATATGCTTTAATGGGAGCAATGTTCAGTGAAATCTTAAAGACAGAGAGCATAGTTGCAGTAAACAGATTTTTGGTGCTTTATACAGTATAGCTTTTTGCAAAAAACAAAAACAAAACCCAAAGCCCATTACACACCATGCTTAAACATGACTTATTTGTACTTCATGACAGCTCTGTGAATTAGGAAAGTTTTGAGAGAGAATTGTTTGCTCAATGGTGGATTAACCATATCTAAAGCAAACACTGTTTTCTCATACACCATGGATAGGTGATGTGATGACAAAAAAGGGAAATTCTGACCCATGAGGCTTTTTATAATAGCTTGAAGAAAGAACTAAATGACATTGATTTTTAAAAAGAGCTTTTAGCGTACATTTTTTCTTCACATTTGGATTGAGTAAGAAACATCTCCTATACCTATGCATTCTTTGTCTGTTTTTAATCTAAAACCTTGTAGGTGGTGATCTGCTTGCGGGGACAATCCCTTCTGTTTTAACAAAGATCATTCTTGGCTTCTCCCCACACTTCTATCTTTCCCTGACCTCTCCCTCCATTAAGATAATATGCAATTACCTTATAGCAGATATTCCATGTTCTGCTATACTTTAAAGTAACCTCTAGGTCTGTCTGCAGTTTATATATATATATATATATATATATATATATATATATATATATATATATAAGGCCATTTAATTTGTATGCATGAATTGAAATTTTTATTGTGTTGGGAGTTTTGTTCTAAACTATCTTGAAAGCTTTTGCCTTGAAAGGTGGATAAATATATATCAAATAAAAAAATAAACCCAGCAGTTCAAACCCATATCACCTGTTAAATTTACTTTGCTCTCCAGTAGAATTGTTCTGCCTGTGGTTTGTTTTTATGTGCTCTGTTGTCCCTTGCCTTTTAACTCTTTCTAGAGCGGGCATAGGCAAACTCGGCCCTCCAGATGTTTTGGGACTACAACTCCCATCATCCCTAGCTAACAGGACCAGTGGTCAGGGATGATGGGAGTCCCAAAACATCTGGAGGGCCGAGTTTGCCTATGTCTGCTCTAGAGCAGTAGTCTCCACCCTTTTCACACATGGGACACACCTTTAACCTGAAATGCGGAACCTATTTTTATTTTATTCCCTCCCCACTCTGTATTTATATGTTGCTAGTGCTCCTGGATCAGACCAGGAAGTGGTAATGGGGTCCAAGTCACTGGCATGAGACGATGCTAGCAATAGTGTCCTGCTTCTATCTTCTATTAATTCATCCTTCCCATTCATTCCAGGCAGGCCTCAATAAACTTCTTGAATAATCTGTGCTAGGAAATAGTTATTTACATAGTAACGTGACACCTATGCCCTCATGAATTGAGCCTCTGTGTTTTATTAACTCCTTTTACAAGCAATAACCTTCAAACTTCTAGGGTAAGTCAGACTAGCTGCAGCCAAATACTGCAGGGGAACCGGTAGTAGTGGGCATAGTGGGCAATCTGTCATTCAAGGAGGCCTGGGGGCCACTACAGATCTTCTCCTTGAGGAACGCCCGATAAGCTAGAAGAGCCACTGACATGAGAGGGACAGTGGCTCTTCTAGCTTATCAGGCGTTACCCCACCATTGATGCTCTTAAGTCTTTTATGTATGTGATATTTTATGTTCCTTTAGTTTTTTCTCGTTTTATGTGGATTCCTGTCATCCTGAAGCCTTTCATGTAGATTTCCAACCTGAGTGGGAAAGAACCATAAATTCTGAAAGAACCATAAATTCTGAAAGATCTTGCCTTCATACCAGATGCATCCAGAAGAATTCAGCTGCGTCTTTCACTGTTCAAAAAGTGATTTCTCTGACATTTTTAAAATTTCAAACATGTAAAGTCAGACAAATGAGCTACTCTTGAGTTGGTTGCTGTTTGTTTAAATGTCAAGTTTTCCCAGTGCCCTTGAGCTGCTTTTAGGTGCTTATGATTGCTTGGTCTATGACTATGAATTTGGATAGTGCCCAGGACCATCAATTTGACTTTACAGTTTAATTGAAACTCTCCTTTATAAATAACTTCAAAACCTGCCAAGGTATTTCTGTGGGGTGGTAGTATGTATATACAAGCAAGCATAGATATTACAGAGCCACAAGAGAAGTGCTGGCTTATTTTAACATTTGGATTTTTTATTCGTAATGTTTTGATATAACTGATCGATCAAATCTTCTAAGCAGTTTACAAAACTTCCGAGTCAGAATGCAAAACAGAGCTGTGCCTCTAAGTAGAAGTCCCCCTTTTAAATTAGAAATAATAATTATCTGGCAACACATTTATATATTTTGGGATGACTTCAAAGTAGTGCTAAGGAGTTTGCTCTGTCAGTAGAGGAACTTCTCATCCTTCTTTGCACTCTCACAAAGCCTATTGCAGGGGGGGTTGTGGTGGCAAGAGGGGCGCATTGTTGTGTTAGTGGGATTCATTGTGCTGGCTCCCACTAGTGCAACTATTCATTGGCCCATCTTATTTAAAATAATTATCTCCCCTCCTGGGGTCTTTTGAACACATTTAAGGCTGCTTATTACATTGTTTTAGAACAAACGCCAGGGTTTCATCAAGAAATTAAACGTATCTGATTAAAATATGGGAAGCTTTGGAGATGATACATGCATTAAAAAAAACCACAAGATATTGGTGGAATAATGTTAGTTTAGCAAATCAGAAGCCTAAAAAGAAGGTAGGTCTTGAATGGTCTGATAACATGGTATTGATTAGTTTATTGCTCTAGTGTGTGCATTGACAGTGTACATAAGTCCCTTCCAACTGACAGACCAGAAATGATTTGTTTATGTCATTATAGTTGGAAGGTGAGTTCTGTTGAATTAGGTCTTGGCTAATTAATGTCATTATGATGTAGCTGTTTTACTTAATCAGTAATGATACCAGCCCCCTGGCCATATGGCAGTTAGTATCTGATTTCTGTTTAATAAAAGTGTTTCTTAACAGATTATTCCTTTAGTCAGATGAAAGTAAAGGTCATATTTCAATAGTTATCAGTTGTTAACAGACTGCCACATATGGCTTTAATTTGTAATTCAGTCTTGGCTTTTTGTTGTTTTTGTTTCCTACTGTTTAGCCGCTAAAAGAGAACAGATTTTTGTCTGTGTAATTGTTGCCATTTCTAGACGAGACTCCCATTTCTTTAAAGACCTGAGAAATTGGGAAGTAGTTCTTGAAATAAACAAATCGCCAAGTATAGTAGTATCTATGCAGAATCTTCAGATCCTACTACTGTATTTACTATACCCTTTAGCGACCAGAAAAGACACTGGAGGTTCATGATAGCACAGAGTTTGAGATCACTGATATTTTCTCATTTCCTGCATGTCAGTGCAGTTCAATCTAGGGTACTTATATTTATTTTATTTTTATTTCATTTAGCTTGTTTTAATACAGCTAAATCCAAATGCTTCAAATAGACTTGGGCTGTATTGCCTCAAAAGATTGGAGGAAATACTTTTTTTTTGTTCTATACAATAACACATATACATTCCTGACCATTACTAATCTGACCTCACAATGTCCTCATGCAAATCAAAAGCTAACCAATGATTTATCCCTCTATAGTTATCCAGAGGTGTCTACTATGTTTTTTCCATGTCTGATGACATGTGAATACCATGCAATAGGTTTATCTCCTTGCATCATGACAAAGATTTGCTGTACCTATGTGTGTGCAATCTCTCCATAAACCAAGCCTCTCTTCAGTTTCTATAGTGAAATGGTGAAGACGTGAGTGCAGTCTGTCCAGTCACCTTTCTGTACAGAAATGACTATATAAACCAGGCATAGACAAACTTGGCCTATATATCAATCCAAACCCAATCCAATTTTGAATATAATTTATAGATCATAGGTTAATGGGTCAGCATAGTTCCTTTAAAGAGGTGTATTAATATCAAGGAATGAATCTCTATACACAATTATTTACAATGTTGCCATTTTTAATAGCTTGAATGATTTTGTTTCCTGCGTGGAATTTTTAATTAACTTACTTTGGTAAATTTGGTAATGTTATTTGTTTCTGTATTTCTTGGCCATACGAAGTTGCTGCTGAAGCAATTTTTTCATGTGTGTGTGTTATATCCCATCGTTTGAGACCATTAGATGAGCCAAAGGCAGCTCAAGTAAAACCCAAGTCAGCAGTAAAACAACATCAACAACATAATAGTAGCTTAAAAAAGCAGACACCAGCAGGTGGGTGTTTCTTTACGTCAGTCCCAAAGCTAATGGAAACAAGAGGGGATTTGCTAATCTTTCACAAATCCTGATAGAATTAGATGCATGCCAGTTAAGTATACATGTTCCCAGTGTTGTTTACCAGAGTCTCTAAAATCATCTCATACTTGCCTAGTTAAGTCTCTGACTCCTGTACATACGTGCCACGTTTGATTCCTTGCTTTGGAGAGGAAAACCACAGCTGCCAATTCAAAAACTTCAGTAACTCTCTATTATTGCATCCGCAGAGGGTATGCTGTGTTCAGCTGAAATGCGAGACACTGTGTCCAACCTCCCACTTCATATAGAAGTACATTATGTTAAACATCATTTTTTTAAAAAAAAATTGCATTTCCTCTTTTGGACAGGGTCCATCAATTAAGCAGTTTATGGACATCTTCTCCCTTCCTGAAATGACTCTGCTTTCATCCGTGACTGACTATTTCATGACTCACAATATTGAGTATGACCAAGTTCATC
This sequence comes from Zootoca vivipara, assembly GCF_963506605.1. NCBI lineage: Eukaryota > Metazoa > Chordata > Lepidosauria > Squamata > Lacertidae > Zootoca > Zootoca vivipara. Next base: position 50,664,018 of record NC_083277.1, read on the forward strand.
TTTACAAGGATATAAGTGTGAGTATAGCTGTTTGAGGGTATAGGTGAACACTCCCTTTGGCAGTCCCGTCTCTTATATGAGAGTTGCATTGCACAAGCGTAATGTACCATTGTCAAATAGTGTAAATAAATAAATAATGGAGACCAAAAAAAAATCTAGCAATCATTAATTCTTAAAAAAAAAATTAGAATGAAGTATAGTGAATATCTATATTGCATTTTCCAGAGGGGCAGCCATGTTATTCTGTTGCAGCAAAAGCGCCAGTCTTGTGGTACCTCAAGGACTAACATGTTTTATTGTGGCATATGCTTTTGTGGACTGGATTCCACTTCATCTTTAAGGTGTCCTGACTCTGGTTGGTTCGTACATTGCTTTGGTTATTTGTCATCTTCGGTAATACTCCTAAGCTGCTTTTTTTTCAGCACCTATAGGAACCTGACTGCACAAAAGGACTCTGCTTATACATCTTTAGCGTCACAGTTGCTTTGGACTGTGAATTTAAATATACCCATGTATCAGTGACTTTAGTGGCTTCCTGGAAATTACTTATCATTTGGTTTCTCTGTGTTACACACACACACAGAGAGAGAGAGAGCCCTCAAAGCCCACTGATACACGGAACTGTGTTAGTGCTTTGGGTGCAGATTTCCTACCTCATATGTCAAGTTCCTGACAGTTTTCTCTTTTGATGATTACGTTATAAAGCGGCATATACATTGATGGTGCTGTATACATAATACAATGCAAGGTTTAAGACTTATGCATAACTACTCGTTGCTGTTTTAGGATGCCATTAAAGATGTCCATGTGAAAGGAATGATGTACAAATGGATTGAAAAGGACATGGGTCAGTTAAGTTCTAAACTTTGATTAAGGTTTTTTTTGAATAGTAATGAACACTGTCTGGCATCTGATGGCTTTAGATTAATGGTTTTGAACCACCAAACTGAAATTTGCCTAAATGTTTTCTTCTTTTTTTTTGTCATAGTGTTGTGTACTTCTACATTATGCTTAGCTTAATCTGTTTCTTGCAGAAAAATATATTCTTCATGGAGATGAAACTTATGCTGTCCTAAATCGACTGGTTAACCACAACAAAAAACTATTTCTTATCACAAACAGTCCTTTTAGCTTTGTGTGAGTATCACCTCTTATGCGTCTTGATGAAATGGTTGCTTATGTGCAAATGTTAAATGACAGTAGTAATTGTTCAGTGTAGACCATCTGGATAGCAGCTTTCTTATGTAAACATTTTTAATTGTTGGAAGATAAGATTTTATTATTATAATAACATGAGGATCTATTTGTGTATTTGATTTGTTACCCTGCTTTCTCCATAAGGTGATGGTGGTGTTCAGTTAACAACATAATCATACCATTACAAACAAGTACAACAAGTTTTAGCAAGGAATTGTACACGACTGTGAAACTGGAGAAACTGCATTGCTAGTTTTGTGGTTGCAAAGTTAAATTTGAAAAGTGATTGTAATCATTCCTAGGGGCACAGTTCTGTCCTGGTGCATGCACAGGTCTGTTTCGTTGTCCCACCTTGGTATGCATAGGTGCATGTTGGCTGAACGCTATGGTCTGTGTGCCTCTGATAATTCCAACTGACCCTCCCTTTTTGCCTGCTGTGAGTGACTCATGCTATGGATCTGAATTACTGGAACAGCCCAAAGGAAAGGGCTGGCTGGGAATAGAGAAGGTAAATACAGGCATCCTGTTTTCTGTAATGTCCTGGTGTGTGGTGCTTCCACACGTGCCAAAGTGAGAAGCAACTGGGCTCTGATGGGATATCTGGATGCACCCCATCTTCCTGCAGGGAAGGATTGTGCAATAAAATAGAACATGGCATACATTATAGGTAACCTAATGAATAGATGGTAATGGGCCGAAGCCTTCAGATTCTATAGTAAGTTCCTTTAAAAAATAATAATCAACTCTTCCATAATAGGTGTTTTTTGTAGACTTTGGTAATGGAACATGTTCTCCATCCATACCTTTGCAGAACTGAAGGTACTATTCTGTTGTTGTTGATCTAGGCTGGAAATGACTTGGAGCCATTTATCTCACGAATTAACTACCAAGTGCCTCCCTAAGAAACCTCCGCAGGAGCCCGCAAAATACTGAAGCCTTCTTCACATGTAATATGGTGGCAAATGCATGTTTGCCGCTGCATGTGTTATGCAGCAAGTGACACCCGTCCTGGCTCCCTAACCTAGTTCACGAATGGACTTGCCAATATGAACCTTTTAGCCTAAAGACATGGTTGAGGTCTGGTCAAGCTGAACTCAGAAGCCAAGGGAAACCTCAGGCAGGGAAGGATCGGAGAATAATTTGTAATAATAGAAAATAACTTTATTAATTCACAGGGCCCTTAACAACTTGGGGACCACCTGATTCCAAACTTTCCTGTCTGATCACCCAGTCTTCAGGGGAGTTGCTGTTAGTTGACCCTTGTGGCTCTGACACATGGAGTGGAATTCAACATAGGGACAACATGACGTTTCTCCTGTGGGGGCCCTCACACACTCCCTAAGTCTGTTCTGGGTTTTCCTCCAGGACATAATTTGGGGGGGCAGGGCAGGGAAGAGGGAGAAGGTGGCCCATTGTGCTAGCAGACCTTGTTCTGTGCACACAATGACTTAGTTGAATTCTGTTCTTGGTTTGCATCCGCCAGAGATTGTGAGCTCAGTGTTGTGGTCCCAGTTCCCTGGAATGCCTCCGAGATCTGACAGGGGTGTAACCTGTCAAACTTCAGGTGCTTGGTGAACAGTTTTAAAAGCATTTAAAGAAAACTTTTCTGATTTTCATAGTTAGTATTTTTCTCTTTTGTAACCTCATTGTACACTGCTACATAAATTGCTTACATAAATAATAAAGTTGCAGACCATTAAGAACAGTGTATGTATTGAAGATACCCTAAGGAACACATGTAACTGGACTGCAGCTTTCTTACTTTTTGACTGCTTCTGAAGCCTAGCACAGTATTGAGGACGAAACCACAACCTTTTCCTGAGCGTGGAGAAAGGCTCCCTTCTAGGATTGGTCTGCATTTTGGAGGTACCCAGAGAAGAAGTAAGAAGGCTTGGGGCAGTATCCAGTTCATTTGTTCCGTTAACTCAAGGATTTACACTTGCATAATGGAATTATGCCCTCCCCAAAACGTTCTAGACAGTTGGGAAGAAACACCAGAACAATTTTAGAGGGCACAGAGAAGGAGAGCAGAGAAGAGTTTTATTGCACAAACAAAAAATCCTTGCGCTAATGATGTTAATTTTATATTATTGCTTTGACTGCTTCTGGAATTCAGAGTAAAGGAAGGAAAAATCATTTTGTGGACCCCATCTTTGTGTAGACCAGGGGTCAGCAACCTTTTTCAGCCATGGGCCGGTCCACTGTCTCTCAGACCATGTGTTGGGCCAGACTATATTTTGAAAAAAATTACGAACGGATTCCTATGCCCCACAAATAACCCAGAGATGCATTTTAAATAAAAGGACACATTCTACTCATGTAAAAATACGCTGATTCCTGAACCATCCGTGGGCTGGATTGAGATGGCAATTGGACCGCATCCGGCCCATGGACCTTAGGTTGCCTACCCCTGGTGTAGACAAACAGTAAGCCCTAAGAAAACTCAGCTCCCACTGTGCTGTTAGGAAGGCAGGTTAGAATTTTTTTTAAAAAAGAAAAAATCTTGGCAGATAATCCATGTCTTTCATCAGATCAAAATGAAATCTTTCTCTAGAGTACCATACACTGGATTAAATGAAATAACCTTTCCCTGTTTTTGTCTGCAGTGATAAAGGAATGAAGCACATGGTTGGGAAGAACTGGCGAGACCTTTTCGACATGGTCATTGTGCAAGCAGATAAGCCGAATTTCTTCACTGATAGACGCAAGTATGTTTTGTGATTGTAGTATACCAGACCTATATATTACATTTAACTCTGCAGCTGTTACAGAAAATGGCAACTGCAGATTCTGTGCTTCTCTGCCCCACATCATTAGTTGATGATAAAGGGGGGCAGAGGCAGGAATGTCAGGCTATGGGCAGGAACCCTGACTGGTGGGGTGAGGGAAGCGGGGAATTAAGTATGCAGCTGCCATGTTTTGACAGCAGCTGTTCATCTTTAATGCAGCACAGCATTGTGACCTTGCTATAATCCTAAAGATGGTCATGTAGAAGGTTTCCTTGGCAATAATGGGCTTCCTTTCAAGATGCCAAGTTACTTTTTTGCATTTTAAAATTCTGGCCAGACCAACCCAAGCTCCTTCTTCTAAAACTGCATGTCAAATTGTACAGAAATGTGTTATGTTAATCCCCTGCCTTTTGCGGAATATTTGAGGTCTTTAATACTATGTGTAATCCAAGCCATTGAAGTCAAGCATCCATGTACAAAAAGCCAAATACAGTGGTACCTCAGTTTGCGAACGCAATCCATTCCACAGAGGCGTTCACTCGCCGAAGGCATGCTTCTGTGCGCGCTGCGCACATCGCTTCTGCGCATGCGTGAGCTGTGCAGATCACATCTGTGCATCTGAGTGCCGCAGAACCCGGATATAAACACTTCCAGGTCCGCGGCATTCGTAAATGGAGGTGTTCGTAAACGGAGGTAGGCGTAAACCGAGGTTCCACTGTAACTATTTTTAGGACACCTTTTCCTCTATCCCGGCTGCCATGTGTGTTGAAGTGGTTATATATATTGAGTCCCTAACATCCTAGAAAAAGTAAGCATGCAGTGGCCGTTTTTTCTCTTAAAACAGACTATACACTTTCATTATGCAAACTGTTGTGAATAAATGGGCCAATTTCTTTCCTCCTGCAGCTTTCAGTAACACACTTTTGAACAGCTCACATAATAAAAACTAATGATTTAACTACGAAGTGACTTAAGGAATCACTTCTCCTTTGTCATCTTACTCCAAGTTTCCATAGCAAGACTCACTCATTTTCAGGCCTGTAATAGCAGTTGTTTGACTTTTGTAGACCCTTCAGGAAAATGGATGAAAAAGGTTCACTTCATTGGGATAAAATAAGCAAACTGGAAAAGGGGAAAATTTACAAACAGGTAAGATTGCTTAACAGAATCTTATTACTTCATGGCTTGTGGCTTAGCTTACAGATATTAGAGGGGGGAAATGGGTTGCTTTAAAGTATGTGAGCAAGTACGAAACAAGTATTTGCCACTCTTGTTTAATAGCTGTAATTTTATACTTTTTCCATAGCTTCTTTATTTCCATTTTCTTAGAATCTCCCATTCTTAGAACTGTGGTGCAAATATGTCATAAGATAAAAGCTGAGGTGGATAATTATCCCTCTGAAGTCATAAACATATTTGTCCTGTTCTTTTGAAATGATTTCATCCCATTGTTTCTGAAGGAAAACAGTCGAGTGAGGTTTCGTTTTCCTATTTTAATATGTAGACGAGGTAGTCGTGTTCCGCAGGTAGACTAGGAGTTAGCAGGGTCTTGAAAAATCTTTTGAGGAAGGCTAGAAATTTATTGATCAGTAGAATATACCATGAAAAATTGTTAGTAACCCACTTTATGTGATTTGCAGTTGAGCTCTCTAAAATTCAGAAATGGTTCTGAGGCAGTGCAGTGATCAAATCGGACCTTCAGAATTATATACTGTAATGTCAAATTATGTCACTGCATTTCATTGCTGAGTCAATGATCTTGGTCATAACAATATGGTGCCAATTGGACAATGGCTGTAGCATCATCCAAACAAGCATAGTATGGCTAAATATCTTCCAGATTTGTTAATAGAATGCTGTGTGGATGAGACTAAGAAGATGAGGAAGGCTCTGTATACTCATACCATATGTGACCTAATACCGGGTACATGGGTAAAAGTGTCCCAGTAGGGAAATCATTTTGACCCGCAGTTTCCTAGTTGTGTTTTTCCCAGATGTCTTTATTACCAGACTCTTGTCTTAGAATCCAATATGTTAAAATCTTCCCAGCACAAACATTTGAATGGTTGCCATAGTTAGGGAGATGATTATTGATGTGTGTGTATGTGGTTGACAACAAATTCCCACTGAAATTAACACATTTCTCCATTCTTACCAGGCATGCCAATGTTGGGAAAGTTTCCTAAAGTTGGAATTAGAATGATCTTTTAAACAGCAAAAAATGTCATTCATTCATCCTGCGTGAATTTGAATGTGATGGGTTGGGATTGACGTCAGTGATGATGGAAGTCTAGTTCTGGTCATGCCAGGGATTCATTAGGAAGCATGAGTAATAGTGAAGGGAACCCAGCAGCCTGTGTTTTGCTGCTAGGATATCTGAGGACAGATCAAAGTCAAAACATACAGAAGTTGGGCCAATGGGGAGAAGCTTAGTAACAGATAATGGTCACTGCAAAAAATAAGTGTACCTTTATAAGGTAGCCTGTATCCTACTTTGAGGGCCCTGGGAATAGCATATTGAAATTGTGCCCAGACTATCTTGAAATTAATGTTCTGCACATAGCAAATCACTAACATGAATCATGACTTAGCTATGCTTTAAAGCAGACCCATTTAAAGTAATGGGACCAAAATTAATCATTACTAACATCAGTCTCATTGCTTTCTGGATACAACTACTTTTTGTTTGTAGTTTTTTAACTGTAAGTATTGGAGTAGCAATGGATTGTCGTGCAAAGCTACAGTGAGGCTAAATAAGATAACAATTTAACTCACCACACACTTAGGGATCAGTTAGTCTATAAATTTAAGAATGTTTCCTTGAATACAACCAACGTGAAAGATATGAATTTGTAGGACTGATGGGATTATAAATCTAGCGTTCCAAAGTCTCCATTTCCCCTAATTTGACAAAGTTCCCGTGAGAACTCCTTAAGCTTTTACCCATGGATGTTTTTTTTTAATAAGCAGTTTATTCTGAACAAATATTTTCTCTTTGTTTCCTTGGCTCTGTAGAAAAATCAAAGTAGTGAGACTTATTTTTTTGACCTTTTCAAGACCGGCACACACTGTTTTTCTTTGCAAGAAGAAACCAGATATTTAAGTTTATTCTCACATTCTTTTGTTCATCTTATTTTTCAGGGCAATCTGTTTGATTTTCTGCGGCTAACAGGCTGGCGGGGGTCCAAAGTCCTTTATTTTGGTGACCATTTGTACAGTGATCTTGCAGTAAGTACAAGATCTTGCAGGCCTACTTGGAATTTTAGCTCAGTGCTACTTAGTAGCCTCTGCTTGCTACCGGAATCCAAGGATAAGCTTCATTCTTCAGTATTGTTGCTCTAGGACAGGGGTCAACAACCTTTTACAGCCATGGGCCAGTCCACCATCCCTCAGACCATGTGGTGGGCCGGACTATATTTGGGGGGGGGGGGAAATGAACGAATTCCTATGCCCCACAAATAACCCAGAGATGCATTTTAAATGAAAGTACACATACTACTCATGTTAAAATACCAGGCAGGCCCCAGAAATAACCCAAAGATGCATTTTAAATAAAAGGACACATTCTATTCATGTAAAAATACGACGATTCCCGGACTGTCTGCGGTCCGCATTGAGAAGGCGATTGGGCTGCATACGGCCCATGGGCCTTAGGTTGCCTACCCCTGCTCTAGGATTTATTTGTGGAAGACACTATGGCTTTGATTCTTCAATGTTCAGCATGATCAACTCCCATTGCATAGGTAGTTTCTTTTTAGACAGTCCTGATTTTAAACCCATACCAACATCAAGTTTATTGCAAAAGGTCAAATACTTTCTTCTGGTCTGCTCTTTTGGGGCACATTTCCAAACCACAGTCCATATATAACCATATTTTTCATTTTATTTTTCTAAAGGCAACTTGCAAAATGAGAGATTTCTCCTCCCACCACTTCTTGCCTTTCTGCTTGGCCAGGATCTACCTTGTATACCTTGTGAATAGAGAGGCACTATTTCCTTCTGGCAGCAACCCCTTGCACCTTGCAAGAACCATTCCAGAAAACTGGATTGGGGGGATGCAGGGTGCTTCTGCTGGACAGGCGCCCATTGCTATGCATGCTTAGTAAAAAATACCAGGACCCACTGATGTCAGTGGAACTTGTTTTGTACTAACGATGCATAGGATTCTATCCTGCTATAGCTCTTTGCATGTTCATCTGAAGGGCTCCAGCCTGCCAGCTGACATTGTGCGCTGGCTCAGTTATACTCAAGCTGATTTCCTTGCCGAGGCTGCCATTAGAAAAACTCTGCAGAGCTTTTACTGAATAGTTTTATTGGGTACTTTTATCGTATCTGACATCATAGTTTTTGGAATGTATTGTATCTTTTGTATGCTATCTTCATGTTTTGGTAGGCAGGGTATAAATATATTTCATTAAGGGGAATAAAACCAAGTCTGCATGAGTGGTTGACTGGTTTGGGGAATGATCTGGCCTTGAGTAAACTCCCTAACCTGCAATTTGCAGACGCTGTCATCTACAAACATAATCACTGCTGCATTTTGTTTATTAAGAAATTTTCCTCTTTTTTGTAAATAAAACATAACCACCATACATTCCTGTAGCACATTCTGTTCAACCCAGAGATCGCCACCCCCTCTTCTCCACTCCTAAGGACTGACACCTCAAGGACTAATAAACCTAAAAGAAGATTAATGTTTATTTAAAAATTAAATAGTGTGAGAAAGAAAAGAGTAGACTATAGGATAAAGCGAAAAGCTAACAACAAATAGTGGCTTTCCTGCTTGTTGGCGAGTAAGAACTGGGTGAAAAATTGTTTCCTTCAGGCTATGAACTGATGCATCACAGTATCATATGTAAAATAAAAAAATTCCTTCAGTAGCACCTTAAAGACCAACTAAGTTTTTATTTTGGTATGAGCTTTCGTGTGCATGCACACTTCTTCAGATACAGTGAAATGGAAGTTTCCAGGCACTTATGTAGAGAAGGGGTGGGGAGGGGTGGGGATGGGGAGGGGGGATCACTCAGAAGGGTGGTGGAAATGGGTGATTGACTGACTGATAGCTGTTGATGACCGCAAACGACTGCAAATGGTTTTGCATGAAAAAGCAAGGGTTGAGATGGCTGAAGATCGCTTATCATGTATAATGAGATAAGAACCCGGTATCTCTGTTCAAACCAGGTCCCTCCATGGTTTTGAGCTTGGTGATAAGTTGCAATTCAGCAACTTCTCTTTCCAGTCTATTTCTGAAATTCTTTTGTAGTAAGACAGCTACTTTGAGATCTTGTATAGAATGTCCTGGGAGATTGAAGTGTTCTCCTACTGGTTTTTCTGTCTTCTGGTTCCTGATGTCAGATTTATGTCCATTTATCCTTTGGCGTAGGGTTAAATGGACATAAATCTGACATCAGGAAGGATAAATGGACATAAATCTGACATCAGGAACCAGAAGACAGAAAAACCAGTAGGAGAACACTTCAATCTCCCAGGACATTCTATACAAGATCTCAAAGTAGCTGTCTTACTACAAAAGAATTTCAGAAATAGACTGGAAAGAGAAGTTGCTGAATTGCAACTTATCACCAAGCTCAAAACCATGGAGGGACCTGGTTTGAACAGAGATACCGGGTTCTTATCTCATTATACATGATAAGCGATCTTCAGCCATCTCAACCCTTGCTTTTTCATGCAAAACCATTTGCAGTCGTTTGCGGTCATCAACAGCTATCAGTCAGTCAATCACCCATTTCCACCACCCTTCTGAGTGATCCCCCCTCCCCATCCCCACCCCTCCCCACCCCTTCTCTACATAAGTGCCTGGAAACTTCCATTTCACTGTATCTGAAGAAGTGTGCATGCACACGAAAGCTCATACCAAAATAAAAACTTAGTTGGTCTTTAAGGTGCTACTGAAGGAATTTTTTTATTTTACTTCGATCCAGACCAACACGGCTACCTACCTGTAACCAGTATCATATGCTATGCCTTTCCCACCCTCTCTCTTAGGATCTCATGCTGCGGCATGGTTGGAGGACAGGTGCCATTGTTCCAGAACTTGAAACAGAAATCCGAATCATTAATACAGAACAATATATGCACTCTTTGACTTGGCAGCAGGCTCTTACAGGACTTTTGGAGAGAATGCAGGTAAAATAGACCAAATGATGATTATATTAGGTAGTTGCCTAGCATGATTATGGTTAGGCTTGCCATCACCCTAACCTTAGCTAAGCCAACTTCCTGGCTATATTTCCTTGTTCGTATTTCTTTTCTCTGATGAAAGGAGATTTAAAACTGCAACCTTCATAAGTATTAGAACATGTATTTAGCCTGATATCCAGATATGTTCAACATTCAAACATCTTGGTTTTTTTTTTTACTTTAGATGTATCAAGATGCAGAATCTAGGCAGGTGCTACTCGAATGGATGAAAGAACGACAGGAAATTAGGTGAGTCTTGATATTTTTTGATTATCGTCTGCTCCTTCCCGCCTCAAAAAAAAACCTGTCATTGCATTATTACATAAATTCCAAACACAAACCTCACACTTAATTAGGAGCTGGTTGTGACTAAAAAGGCATTTTCATAATATGTTAATCCCCAATATTGCTTGCTTCTATACTGAACAGAGTTTTCTTTCTCCATTTTGGAGGGGTGCAGGTGGCCTACTTACAGGCAAGTGAAGTAGCAAGACAAACATGTCAGGCACTCTCCATCTGTCTCTCAGAACTTAAAGAGGTGTAGGAAAATCTTTTAGCAAGCTCTGAAGAGGATGCTGGGTGCTCCCTTATACAGACAAATTTACCGGCCAAACACAGCAGAAGAATTCTGAGTAGCTAACCCAAAACCCAAAACGTTTTCAAGGGTTTCCGTTCTCATGGCTTAATATCAGATTATTTCCTTCCAGGTCACTTTCAAAGAATCTTTTTAACCCCCAATTCGGAAGCATCTTTCGAACCTTCCACAACCCAACCTACTTTTCTCGAAGACTGATCCGTTTCTCTGACATCTACATGGCATCCATCAGTTGCCTGCTGAACTATGATGTCAACTTCACCTTCTACCCCCGGCGCACTCCACTGCAGCATGAAGCTCCCCTCTGGATGGACCAGCTCTGCACTGGTTGCATGAAGACTCCATTCTTGGAGGAAATGGTGCATATCCGGTGAAAGGATCTGTACGTCCCACTGCTGCGATACAGTTGTTATATATGAAGGGCCCAACAGCTTAGCCTTAGATTGCAACCTGGTTACAGTGTGTGCCCATTGCTGTCCTTTGCCTCCCAGCACTTCCTAATAGATACTCAAGATGAATGAGTGAAAACTGTACAAGCTGTACAAATTATGTCTTAGAAATGCTTCACTGATAAGAAGTCCAAAGGTAAATTAGGTTCCTGTGCATTGTCTCCATAAAGAAGTTCCTTTTACATAGAGATTCTACCCAAAATGTTCAGATCCAGAGTTTGTCCACTGTGTAGCCGTGATCCAATGATATTCTCAGAACATGTTGATACTATACAGCTCTATTTGTCCATGTCTCTACCCAGACTTTTAGATGTGACTTAGCTGTGATTATATTGGCAAATAGCTCTGGATGTATTCCTACGGAAATGTGGACACATTTACATTCTTAAGACCTAACCCAGAATCACTTTTGGTTCATTAGCTCTGTGATGCACTCTAAATCATTGGCAAAAGAATTTTAAACTTTCATAACTGCCAGCAGCTCTGAATGTGCTAGATTAACACTTGATTAGGTTATAAATTCAAAGGTGCTAGCTTGTGTCTCTTTGCACAACTGAGCACAGTATAATAAACAACATATAGCCAATTCAGTTTTATGTACAAATGTAGTGATCGACAGAGCTTATTGTTAGCATGGCCCGGAAGGGCTAAACAAGCAAAGTTTCTCACCCGGTAGATCAATGACTGCTGCTGAGAGCATAGTGAGATTTCACAATAGGTAGTGTGCATTTATGCTAGAGCGTGGATTGGTCCACATGTACCACTTGATTATTACACTTTGACTCATAGCACAATGTGTGACCTGACCATTGGAAAGCACTGTGTTTGTGGTAACATCAGCTGATGTGGTAGCTTTGTAATGGCTCAACAATGAACGTACGGTAGTTCCTGCACTTGTCACATGATGTGCATGCATGTGTCAATCAGCCCTATTAAATATACCATCCCATATATTTCTAAAAACTCCTTTTCACCATTGTATAAGCGTAGCTTGAATGTCAAACCTATTTCTTAATGAGATCAAAATATGGAAACAAATGGCATATTGTTTAAGCATCTGCTACTTTTTAGCTGGACACAAATGAAGGACACAATCTATCACCAGTTGTGCTGCAAAAGAGGAGCCTAGGGTTCAATGGCTGAAGCCACGGGTGCTTTCCCCTTTGTATGAGATGTAAACCTGGGTCTCTTTCACTGTGCAATAGGTGGCGCTGCCATTGAAAGACTCCTCAGAAGCATCAGCTAACACAAGTGGTGAGTTATCAAGACCATGTTAACTTAAGTGTTCCAGTGTTTGCATGGGTTTCCTATTGTCTTCAAAGCTCAGTTCAAGATGCTAGCTTTTACTTAGAGAGGGCGATTGTGGCTCAGTTCTAAGGCACATGCTCTGCACATATAAAAAGCCTCATGTTCAAAGCTCTGTGTATGTTTGAGAATGTTCCATCTAAAATCCTGCAACTGATCTGACTTGATAGAAGGCAGTTCCCTGTATATTTGTAAAGTCAAACGTTTGGGGCTGAAGCTAGTTTGGCGACACATCTTTTCTATATTTCATCATAATGGAGCCCCCTGACACTCAACTCTCAGAAACATACCATTTAATAGAGCATCTTTCCCTGGAAGACTCACCAAAGTCCATTTGGGCTGGCTCTGGTAAGCGTTGCAGGTGTATAAATTAAAAGCTGGGCAGGGGGATATGTGTTTATTTTTTAAAATATTGCAATCTGATTGAATTCTATAATGGGTTTTATGCTGGATAATTTAGGTATGGCAATAAATAAATAAAGCTGCTCCAAATGATTCCAGCACAATTTTTTTAAAAAATCAACTCAAGAACTAATTTGTCTTACAAATGGCAGTTCAAAACTGGAATAAAGCTGAACTGTTTATTGACATGGTAAATTGCATTCTAACGATGCCAAAGCAGCCTTGCTGACAAATTATAGAAATTGTTGTCACTGTATGATGCTTTAGGAGATGGTATGTTGCTCTTTCTTATGTATATGGTACCAAAGTGATATTGTTTAAGACTAGCATACTGGCCTTCGTGTACTGTATCTTTTATTTTTTACTCTTTTAAGGTTTATAAAATGTGGTTTGATTAATTATTCTGTAGCTATAATAGACTTAAGTTTAGTTGTGACCAAAAAAATCACTTTGTTTCCCTGCTTAAGATTTGAATGATAAACATACCTTAAAATGGCCTCTCTGAAGTTTTCTACTATTTAATGACAACTGATGGTGTTTCCTCCTTGGCAGGGGGTTGGACTGGATGGCCCTTGTGGTCTCTTCCAACTCTACGATTCTATGATTAGCTTGCAGAACACATGCAGACTACGTAGGGCTGTTATTTATGTTTTGTGATGGAGTTGTTTGTCCCTCTTCTCTTTTGACATGTTCTCAACTATGTCATATCTCTCTTCAAACATGATGACTTTTAAAAACTGATAAGCACTGTGTAGGCAAACGCATAACACTGAGGAATACCTACAGGGGTGACAACCTGAATAAAATGGGAGGGGGGGTTAAGCCCTGCCCAACATAGAATTTCTAGAAAGGCCGGGCATTCCCATTCAAAGTGAAGGTATAAAACTTGATGTCACTTCATTTCCTTATTACCGTTGCCTGCTTTAAATGTGCCAGTTAACTTTATACTGCACAGAAGAGATAACATGAATAACTAACAATGATTCCTGCGTCATAAAGCCATCTGTGACCTAGATTTTGAACATGAAATATATCACTTAGGAAAACTACCTGTTTAATATATCAGTTGGGCTAGACATTTAGGTGGAGGGAATGAGCATTTTAATAAAAAGCTTGTAAGACTGACATGATGGAGAAACCAATTAACTTGCTATACTGTTTCCATTGTATTTACTGTATTCTGGAAAAAGTGATACTGGATTACTTGTCAGACATTGTTCTGTAATTTTTAGCACATTTATGATCTAAATTCTTCTAAGAATTTTATTGTAACATTTTTGAAACCCAACCTAAGGTGCTCAAGTTAGCATTATCCTCATTCTATTACAAGTAGGCTACTCTGTATAATGCCAAATGGCTCAGAACTACTTGAAGAACTGAAATAATGATTTGTTCAAATTTTGCCCGAGCTAGGTAAAATAGTTTTGGCTCACAGGTCTGCTCGCATAGAATCCTGTTGTCAGCTGTGTGCCTACTTCATAACAGTGCGCAAACATTCATTCTTCTTTCCCACACTGCACAGAATTTGTGGTTTGTTCTAAGTGACCTTGCAAGTGTAGAATGTTTCTTCTGTTGGTTATTTACTATTTTTACAAAAATAATTAAAGTATTGCATCATGGGATAATGATTTTCTCTTGACATTGTCTTTTCTTATGGGAGCAGTGTGGGGATTACTAAATAATGGCTCTCAATCGTAAGGCAGAATATATATTTTAACCATTATGTATCCTTACTAAGTGTTGAATAACACTTAGTTCAAAATGACCAAACGCTTAATGAAGGTTGACAACATTTGCTTGTTCCCATTCATTTACAAACATCTGTCATTCTCGGAACAGTACATAAATTCAGTAGGATTATAAACAAAGATGGGCCTACAGTTTTCAGGCAGTATTATTTCAAACTGCCTTTTTAAGTAACATTTTAAAAAAAGGGATCGGCAGAAGGCTCCATAGTGCAGTTTCAGAGTAAAGTAATCTAACTGAACTCAGATTTTATTGGCCCACTGAAGATTCTCCACAGCATCCACCGATCCAAACACATTCAAGAGTCATCATATTCCCTAAGTTTCAGCCTGAAGATTTAGGAGCAGAATCCAAAGAATGCAACATGACTTTCCATCCTTCACCTTCCTACTGTCACTCCTTATGACTTCCAAAAACTCATTCCTGACACCCAAAACAGCACAAGGGGGCTACATTCAAACAGAAAATTGCCAAAGTCCCTGTGTGCATACAAGGGCAAGGAGCTCTATGGGTCCCAATTTCCTGCCCATGTATTTGAGAAGAGGAATGGAACTGAGGTATGTTAAACATTTACAATTAAAGCTGCTTGATAATTTGTCACCATTGAAAGGGCAGGCAAGGCTTCTTAGCAGTCCATAACAGCCACATTCTGTTCATTCTGAATTACATAGCTTCTGGAAAAGTGTTGTTTCCAGCTTACTGGTCGCCTCGAATTCCAAAGGCATCTGAAAAATCTTCTCCGGTGAGAGAATCCTGAAACAAACGTTCAAATACATATTAGGCCAGTTAATCTGACAAGAGTTCTATAGAGAACAAGCTTGACTTTTGCAAACTTATTGTAGTACAAGCAAACCGCTCACTGCAATATCAATTGTCCACTACAAATACCGTGTTTCTCATATTATAAGACATGTCTTATATTTATTTTTTCCTCAAAAAAACACACTATGGCTTATTTTCAAGGGATGTCTTATTTTTTTCCTCCTCCTCCTCCTGCTGCTGCGGCCGGCATTGCTGCTGCGCCTATCACTATGTCTTATTTTCGGGGTATGGCTTATATTCCTTGAATGCTTAAAAATCCTGCTATGGCTTATTTTATGGGTATGTCTTAAAATATGAGAAACAGGGTATGCCATGTGGACCATCTGTGGCTTGGTGCACATTGCAGGAGCAATGTAAGCAATCATTTTAAAGGGTAAAAGGTAAAGGGATCCCTGACCATTAGGTCCAGTCGTGACCGACTCTGGGGTTGCGGCGCTCATCTCGCATTATTGGCCGAGGGAGCCGGCGTATAGCTTCCAGGTCATGTGGCCAGCATGACAAAGCCGCTTCTGGCAAATCAGAGCAGCACATGGAAACGCCGTTTACCTTCCCGCTGTAGCGGTTCCTATTTATCTACTTGCATTTTGACGTGCTTTCGAACTGCTAGGTTGGCAGGAGCTGGGACCAAGCAACAGGAGCTCACCCCGTCACAGGGATTCGAACCGCCGACCTTCTGATCGGCAAGCCCTAGGCTCAGTGGTTTAACCACAGCGCCACATTTTAGGCAGCCTTAAATTAACCATTTTAGATCTTTTATTGAAGATTATTCAACGGCACTATGCCAAGATACTAAGTACTGCCAATCCCAGTTTGGTGATCACCTTCTGAAAGATGAATGGAAAAACAAACTTTGCTTGTATTCAGATGCCAAGATAGCCATTGGTTTGTGATCACAGGAATCAACCTAGCTTTCCCACAAACTTGCATGCTCCCCTCTCTCTTGTGCTGAGACTGCAAGGAGAGCAGAAGTGTTCATTTCCAGTTTGAATTAATAATATTTTAACATTAGTCTCATCCCTAAACTGTAGCTAATCTTGAAGAAGCTGGCTTACTTCTACAAACCATAGTTAAGTTGGTTTCCTTCAAAGAGCATTGTTAAGGTTTGCCACAGTTTTGGGGGGCTCTTGCAAACAATTTAACTGCAGTTTATTGAAAAGGGAATGGAAAGCTAAAGTTGCAGCTGTGCTGCAAGGGAGTGGTCAAGTCCAGAAGGAGGGTAGAATTTTCCTGTCATTATAAATGATGGTTTATTGTGATAGCTAGTTACAGCCACTAGACTGGGGGAGTAATCCCTCTTCAGATTGCCTGAAAATCAAGGAGGCTTCTAAACAATTCAATTAAGAGATTAATGAGAAATGCTTTCTTAATTAATTTTAATTTTGATTATATATGGGCAGTAAATGTAGAAAAGGTTGAAATTAGAAAAAACACCCAACCCTCATTTCCTAAGGTTTAATGGAACTTCGCTACACTTTGTATAAATGTACCAACAAAACATGGAGATCAGATGTCTTACCTCAAATGGCTCATAGATTGAGATGTCTGCTCCATAAATGGGATTTGGAATGGACACCAAGTGTGGGCTCCTTTCCTCCCAGGGAGAAGGCTCGTCATCTTCCAGCTCAGCCTACGGGCAAAGTAGAAATAGGCTAACATGTCTGCCCTTCTAACTGCAGAGCTGATTAATTAATAATTAAAAAAGGCACAAACCACTGACATCGATTTGGTCCATAACTTTAATAATCAGTATTTATATAGTACTCTTTTGTTAGTGCTCAAAGGGATTCCCTCACCCGTATATACCTGCAGCATGGCCTGCCAAATCAGCTGATAGCTAGAGTTGTCCTGCCTATTGTGATTATTTACTTGTTTTTATCCTGTATTTTATTCTGTGAACTGCCCTGAGATCATATGATGAAGGGCGGTATATAAATCTCGTAAAAATAAAAAAGCTGGTTGTGCAACTGGTTGAGCAACAGGAAGTATCAGGGCTAGATACAATCTGTTGCGCATCCAACTGTACTGGCTTCCTGTGCCTTCTCCTGCTCAAGCCATTCCACTAGCACAATTAGTATACTCTTAAGGGACTTTAACAAGTGCTGTGTTGAATTCCTCCCAATACTTGGCATGGATGCAGTGTTACAGGTGCCTGTGACCAGAAATAATGCAACGGATTAGCAGATATTTCCCCACTTAATCCATATAATTGAAGGTGGGAAGTCTGTGGGAGTAATGAATGAAGAGCTGACACTCTGCAGGCCTTGTAAACCATTTAGAGACTATGACAGGTGCTATATTAATGGTTTAAATAAACGAAATGCATGATGAAGATACTTTGAAATAGCGAAACTGGAATCCTTGGTTCTTCCTTTTGAGGTAGATGTAGGCCACCACTCCAGCCACCATTGCACACAGTACTAGGGAGAATACAATGGATACACCGATGGTCACAGCAGCAGGTGATTTCACGGCACCAACAACCTGTGAAAAGCAATTTTGTTCGGTTTTCAAAATGTTGGATTAGAGTCCTGCCTTAGCTAAAGGCAGCTAACATTTTATAAACTGCCGCGCTGTTCTACAGCAAATCCGAAAATGCTACCATTATTATGATTATGTTTGGTGGATCTCTGTCCCCGAAAACAGCCACCAGAGCAAGAGATGAGTTGGCATGCTTCCTGCTGTGAAGCTGTAGAAAACTGCCGGAGAAGTTGGACAGGAAGAAGCAACCAATAAAGGAGAAGTACGTCTGACCAATCCCCAAGTAGCCCTGCAGCTTTCCTTCTCTTCCGATCAATATAATGTTGCATCTTGATCCTAATTTTGGTTATCTTGTTACTGCTGGGTAGCTAATCGGAATACAGTCTTGATAGTTACAGTATCATTTTGGCCTTGAACGTAAGAAACTGGGTAATTTTTATGGCTTAGTTTTGGAGTGAATTTTCATTTAAAGGTTCTGTGAAATTGGATATGGATTATTTTGTTGTTCAGGATCTTCCTCTGTAAAATGAGTAACCGCACAATCTTAAAAAGCTGAAATTTTATGGCAAAAATGAATTATAATCAGATCCATGTTGGTTAAACATCATGGCCTCCATATATACCGGTAGACTTGGGAACACACAGAGTCAAATCTGCTGATCATTATTTGCAAAGCACATCACTTCTTAAAAGAATGAATTTAACTCCTACTTATGTAGTAAAACAGAGATGAATGGGATGCAAACTGGATTATTCTGCAACAGGATAATTCTGAAAGATTAATACCAACCAACTAATAACCAACCTGGTCAAGTTGAGGTGCCATCAGAGGTGCTTCAATAGCATGAATGATCCCATTGGAGGCCAGAATATCCCATTCAACTATCACTGAATTATTGATCATTTTACAACCCTGGTGCAATAAAAGTGAAGAAACCCGAATTACTAAACCAGTGAATTACAATTTAAAGACTTTCAGGATTGTGAATAAAATTTGCTGCATGTGGTGCAAAGCATTTTACAGAGTCAAATCCATAAAGGTAAAGCTGATTCTGTCCAGTTATCCATATTGATATGAGATACTTACAGGGAAGCAGGTGTTATTCGTGGAATCTGCAATTGAAAGGTTGAATCCAGCTTGTGAAGGTATAACAGCACCAGAGGTGAGATTGAAGCTCATCAGGGCCACGTCACTCACAGATGCATGAAGCTTCAGATCGTTCAGTGTTAGAGACTGGTAAGACAAAGAAAAGTTTCAGTTCCATTCAAAGTTATGATATTGGTGAGAAAAAGAGGAGAGAAAAAATCATAGCAAACTTCGTTGCAACCTTCATTTCAACCTCTCTGCATGACAACACAATATACATACACAACACAAGCACAGCTGGGGCAGAGCCGTTGGAAGGGATTGAACAGACAGGGCTATATTGAATTGTATCTCTCCACTCGTAGGTTTGTCAATCCCTTGGAAGCCTCTGTGAGTGGAATGGAAGAGGAAACCAATTTTCACTAATTCCCCTTTTGCTGCCCCTGAACCTCTCTCCCCCCCCACCCCCAGTTTGTTCCCTAGGATTGAGAAGGACTTTTAAAAATGGTGCCCTTCTATTCATGGAAACCTTCACTGGAGCAAAGAGCCATCCATTATATAACCCCTGGTGCTTGGCCATGCAGATACAGCAAATACTGCATTCCTTCACAAGTTGAATATGTTGCTTTCTGTTCAAGTGAGGTCAGTTTAGTGATATAAAACTAGCTATGTTATCTTCATTGTTTGGACAACCCCAGTGTAAAGGAAAATACCTTCCGCCATCAGATCAAAGAGTTTGTTTTTAAACCTCAGAAAATAAATTTGGAGCTCAGCTCTGAGGACATTCTTCAAAGCTATTCTGTTGCAAAGCTTTCATTTGCATTTAATTGACACAAGAACAGGGACTACCGTGTTTCCCCTTTTTTAAGACACCGTCTTATATTTATTTTTCCTTAAAAAAACACACCATGGCTTATTTTCAGGGGATGTCTTATTTTTTAATTAAGTATGGTACAGCAATCTACATTTTTTCAATTATAATTGTGTGTTCGCTTATTCCCTAATTGGTAGCAGTCCTAAACATACCTTACTTACTTCAACTAAGACTCACTAAGCTCACAGTAAACATGCATAGGATCCATCTCAATTCTTGTCATCACAAGCATTCCCCCCTTCCATTCTTTGGGAAACAAATAGAGCCTCAGTGCCTTGTTCTGCCCACAGCAGGGATGAGATGCAAGCAAGCTACAGCCGACCCACTATTTTAGGAGGGACAGAAGACATTGAGATGGCATTATATATCTTGCCCAGAGAATCTAGGCGCTATGGCTAAACAAAGGGTTGAGGCTTCCACCACGTTCTAACCTTATTTAACAGAGGAAACTTTCCCAGGGTCCAACAAGGCAGCTCATCCTGAACTCTTCTGTTTAAAACAAGAGGGACAGAAGCCAGGAAAGCTCCCTCAGTTTTGAATCACACATCTTAGGAACCGATTTATTTTTTAAAAAACTCCCGGATCAGATGGCCCCAAAATATAAAGACGTGCCGCTTCTGCTGCTGCGTTTCCTTCTAAACGTGCAACAGAGGAGGCCGCAGAGTCCCAGCCAATTGCAGCGCGATCCTATGGCTCCTAACTCAGAAGAAAGCCCCGTGGAGTTCAGCGGGGCTCTGACGGCCAGGGACCAGCTTTCGGCAGCGATCCTGCTGCTGCTGCCACTGCCGCACACATTTCCCCTGGGGGTAAACGCGCCACTGAATGTGCAGGATGGCACCGTGCAGGAGCGAGGGGACGAAAAGTAACTGAACCAAACGGCAGATCCCCAAACCAAAGCGCACAGTCGGATCAAATGCCTGCACCTCCTTTTGCGCATCACTTCCTCCCTCCAGCCCTGCAAGAGCGTTAAGGCAATAGGGGCAGCCCGATCCAAGCGGAGTGAACCTCCATCAGCCCGCGCTTCAGCGTGCAGGACCCGGGAGACGCTGCAGCGAGGAGAAGAGGCGGCAGTGGCAAAGGGGGAGGAGGAGGAAGCGGTGGAGGTGGCTCCGGCTTCTCCTCCTTTCCTCCCTCGCAAGGCTCCTCGGCAGCCCCGGCGCAAGGCAGAACCTCAGGCGTGGGAGCCGCCGGCCGGCACTCACTGAAGGAAAAGGACCCAGCGTGCCAGTGACGTGCGCTCTGCACCAAGGCCACGATCCTCGCCCCCATCTCCTCCAGCCTCCCTACTCGCCCTTCCATGCCAGATGCCTTGCAGAAACCTCACTTTGCGCCCCAAATGACCGCCCTCCAATGATTATGTACTGTAGGTGCAGAGTTGCAGCCGGATACCGAGTGCCGCTTCCCGGCTCTCCCCCCCCCCGAACAGTTTCCCTTCAGGTCTGCCTCGATCCGAGGCCAATCAGGCTCCCGCATTCTTTCCTCCGGCTTCGTTCGATTGCCTTGGGAAAAAAACAAAGCGGGGAAATGGCGTGAGCTGCTACCGCCGCTGCTATTGTGCTTTTTAGAGCAGAGTGGATCTGGCAGCCTGCCAGGTCGGCGCCGATCAACGCTGCGCTGAGCACCGGATCGAGGAAGTGGCCTGCAGGGTCGGCGCCCAGCAGCGCCGCACGGAACACCACCTCCTCAATCCAGCACGGCGCTGCTGAGCGCTGACTCTGCAGACCAGCTCCTTGATCCAGCACTCCGCGCGGCGCTGCTGGGCGCCGACCTATGGCTTATTTTCGGGGTATGTCTTAAATTTTACACAGTTTAAAAATCCTGCCCTGTCTTATATTATGACTACGGCTTAAAAAGGGGGAAACACGGTATGTGGCTAGTTGATGTCACTGGCTTTATTTGGGTGTGGAATGCAAGAAAGTCTCCTCCTCTGAAATAGAAACCTTGTTTCAGAACTACTTTGAGGCTATTATCAATGCAACAAACGAATTAGATTTACGGTTTAGCTGCCATGGCTTTCCCCAAATAATTCTAACATAATTTGGCCAAGGTGCTACTAACTTTTATTCCCTAAGACTGCAGAAATTCCCAGGACTCCATGGGAAAAGGGAATAAACATTTAATCTAATCTCTTCTTTTGCAAGTCATTTGCTTTAAGGGAATCTGATTCGAATGTGTTTACTTCAGTGGTGTTATATTTGACCAGTTCTTGTAGACAGTGATGACCATTGGTTGAATAAGCTATACAATTTTTCATGCGTTCATTCAACCAAAACTAAACCACTTTAAGGCCGCAGTGTAAGAACAAAATAATATCGCAAAGTCCCGTTTTGCATTTCTTACTGCATTTTTCCGAAAGCCAGAGTTCACGGGTACAAAAAGAGTTTTGTAAGCCATGTCTGTGGAGAGGAAATAAAAAAATTCCCATCCTTCTTGGGTGGCATTGGCATAATCCAGTACCATCTGAAACAGAGAAAGGAATGTGGTGATCAGCCTAAAAGAATAGCTCTGCTCTTGAAAGCAGCCGCCGCCACCACCCCTTCTCCTTTAAATATCGAGCAAGCAGGTGGGTAGAATAACTTCTTCATGAACCTCTTGGGATAAGTCCATGACCCCCTAAGCTGGGAGCCCCTGCTCTCAGATACACATAGCAGCAAAAATACACAGAGAACGTCACCACCCGAGGCCTCCCTGCTCCATTCCAGCCAAAATAAGCATTAATGTACTTACAGAATAGTAGACTGAAAAATTTGCCTTCTGGGCCAGCACTGCCACAAGACTCCCTGTGCATGTGTAGCCATCTCCCACAAACCCATCCCTACAGACACACTGCACATCTGAAACGGGGGAGAGGAGGAAGAGATGGTGTGAACTTTCGTATGCCATGATTTGGCATGCAAATCAGTTTCAGGCAACAGAGCTTCCATCCCACTTAGCTTCACTTCTCTATTCCATCCCTGATTCAGCTTGGGGCACTTGCTAGCTTCAATATCCCCATCTAGCCAAACTTGGGCTATCCCTAGTTTGAACTCATACTGATCAAGCCATACTTTCTCACCTTGAGCTCTGTAGCAATAAGCATCCCACTTCTCACTGGCGTTACTTCGAAAGCCATAGTCCACAATTCCAACATGGTGGCCGCCACACTTCAGACTCGGGTACACAGTTGGGTAGCCTGCTGACCTATTATAAAGCCAACCTACAATACACCGGTGGAAACCCATCTGGAGAAAGAGAAGAAACACAGGCTTCTCTTATCGTCCTTATCGTCCTTGTCAGACCATGAGCACTGAGAGCCAACTTGCTCTTATATACCATGTACCTGTCTCACTCAGACTGCGAAGCCATGCCTGTGCTGGAGGGGGCAGTATTTCATTTCATTCACATGTCATAGGCAAGATGCTCATTTACCAAATGTTGCTATTGGGTGGAGTGCAGGAGTGGGGGGGGGGGAGGAACCCACCCAGGAGCATTTACCTTCCATGCTTGTTCATTCATGGCCTATTTCATCACAGAAAGAACAGGTCAGCACCCACAGTAGGCCCACCTTCTGAAATAGTTTGAGTGTGTTAGGCAACTGCTGTGGCAGGGAACCAACACCCAATAGGAATGTCGAGGGCTTCTTGAGGCACATGCGTGCACAAACATGCATGCGCGGTGCGCACACATTCTTAGCAACTTGGTGGGAGGAGAGCTGAACTCCTCAGACCAACTGTGAAGGGAAATTAGCGAGGGAATGGCTGCACTGTTACCTGTTGTGCCGCAGACAGCTGCTTAAGAGTGGCCACTGTAGCTCCCTCAGCAGCACAAGCCTCTTCAGCCTCTTGATACGTAAATCTGTACTTTCCCTGGGAAGACTGCAGGTGGAAGACCCCGACTGTTTTTTCTGGAAAACAAGCGTAAAATATTGGCCCCTTTAGACATTGCTGTGGGTCAGATCTGGGAAAGTGCCCTTTGGCATGCCCAGCACAAATGACTGTGGGCCCATCTCTGAGGGAAACGCTTTGCAACTCAGGGCTAGCGCTTCCCACCCCTCATTTTCTTCTGCAGACTCACAGTCTCCAACCCAAATGCAATAGGTGACCTGCAAAAGATTGAGCTGCAATTGTATTTTCGGATTGTGAGGATTTTTCATTTTCAATGAAAGTGTTGTGTCGGAGACAGGGGAGGTCATGGAAAAGAAAGCTGAGTGATAGCTTTTGGGTAGGCTTTCCATGGTAGTGCCAAGGAATAAGTGTACCCTGGGGGCTGATATCCTCTGATCTAATAGATAATGTATCGAAATAGTCAAGGAAAGAGGTGGTAGATATCTGCAGGCAAAAGAGGTCACCAATAAATTTCAAGAGGGGCAGCAGAGGAAAGCTCATCAAACTGGATGAGTGTTAATAGGAAAGAGGAAGATGGACCTGAATGGGTATGTATTTAGCTTTGCCAAGATGGGGTCTGGGGTTTCCCCTCTGCTGCACACACACATTACAAGGGAGAGAATGAGGCAGAGGAGGGTTTATTTCCCACCCTTCACTCTAAGGTCCTGGGGCAGGTTACAACTGTGTATAATACAACACTAAAAACTATTTAAAATCTTACAGATACAAACAGTACATCTTATAAAACAAGGATTGTCCCATGGAAATTATAGAATGGTAACAAGGACTTGTACCTTCGAAATGCAGGTCGCTACAGAGAGCCTCAGAGTGGCACTGCCCATTCTTTTCCAAGCAACGGTCTATGGGTGGGATAGCTTCCTCCAAGCACTGGATTCCATTTCCAACGTAACCGGCATGGCACTCACACCGCCGGGAATTCTGCAGGGCAAAGGAACCCACATTATCACTGCAATCTTATGGCCAAACACAGGGCGATGCAGAAGGCAAGGACCATTGGGGGAAAGACAACTGAACACCAAGCCAAAGGGAAAATGACATGGTAAATCTCCTGATAACTGTACATGTTGGAAGGCTCAAAGAGGGGTTAATTCTTAGGTGACACTTTTCACTGAATTGCATTTCCAAATCCAGATAGAAATCTTTCGCCTGCATCATGTGCTTTGTATTTTGCATGCATTCCCATGAGCTGAAAATGGTGGTGACCTGCTCATGTTTTTTTTTCCCAGGAGGCTAGAGAAGCGTGGGAGTTTCCCTGCTCTCGCAAAAGTGGTTTCAAGTCAACCAGCTAGGCAGTGCTTTGCCTTGATTTTGCTAAAAGTGAAATGTAAGGGTGGGGCGGTGGTGGGGAGTTATTTCCTATATGCAGCATTCCGACAAGCAAACTAAGCTCCTAGCTACAGTTGTATAGCACAGAAAATTCCACATTCCTTTACTGAAGCTTGGGTTTGCAAGCGGACAACAAGAATGCAAGTGCTAATGTGAAGAACCTCAAAGTTTCTATAGCCACTGTCCGTTTTCACCCCAAAATTTTCCTAGGACTGCTGCGCTCTGTATTATACCAAGGGTCATACTTACAGGGCCTGTGTTGATGCAAGTGGCATGCTCACTGCAATCTCCATTCATGCCATCAGCACACCTGTCAATAGGGCTGCAGATGTAGCCATCACCTTCGTAGTCTGGGAAACAGCTGCAGGAAACATCAATCCCAATCTGTGTGCAGTTGGCATAGTCACTGCAGTCACCGTTGTTATTCCCACACCGGTCAATCGCTGCATGAAAAAGAGCTTTTTTCAGTAAAGCCTCACTTCTGGCTCTCTAATCCTGCTGCTACCAATTGGGGAACAAGACTCACCTGGTACTTCTTTTGCCATTTAATAAGAATAAGACTATTAATTTATTACTTGTACACTGCCCATCTGATTGGGTTGCCCCAGTCACTATAGGTGGCTTCCAACAAAATATAAAAACACAGGGGAGTAGGGATGAGTTCCACAACTGTTCCACAACTGTTCTGAGAGATGCCGTCATCCCTCTGACATTGAATTCTAGTAGGATTTCCAGGTTTTGGAATGTGGAAACAAGTTTTGTACATGTACTCAGAATTGGTGGGGAAAATTAAAAGCAACATCAACTCACCACTCACTCTTTTTGAAGTATAGGAATACTTTTTAAAAAACACATACATGTACAATTGTGCTTTTACACTGCTATGCAACTGCCCACATGATGGAAAGACAGCTCATTTTTAAGATTTACATTTGATGAGCTTCTATTACAAAGAGTGCAAAAAAGGAAGCAGCTTGCAAAATTTGAAAAATGTACCTCCACAACGGCAATGCATTCTGGTATAGAGGAAACTAATCATCCAGATTGGAATCTGACAGAAGTGATTCTATAAACATCTCTATTTAGAAAGTACTTTAGAAGAGCAGTTACAGATGACCTTAATGTCCAAGGACCTTCTAAAGGTAAATTACATTTTATTTTATTTATACTACAAGTATACCACATTGTCAGGGCTCTGCAATGTTTGAAAAAGAGTAATAAAAAAAACCCTTGAGAATCCAAACATTTGATTGTTATAAACAAACGAGACAGAGAGATTTTTGGAATCATGACCAGTGCTCTGTCTCTAAGTTTCAATAACTAGAGCAGTTTGGGACGGACTTCAATTCAGGGAAGTGTGCTTTAAAGTAACCCTCTCAGAAACCATTCTCCTTAGCAGTTCTCCACCTGTAAATATAAAGTAACAATTATCTTCAGAGGCTAAGAAGCCTCCCAAATATTCCTTTGGGGAAGGTTTGTTTGTAATGAGATACAGCTTTTGAGCTTTCCAAAGTCCACACCTCATTACAAACCTTCCCCAAAGGAATATTTGAGAGGAGTTCTATGGTGGTGATCCTCTGTTCCCTCCCAGCATCTCTGGGAGGGAAGCAGTGACAAATAAACCAGTCTCTAAATTTATCCACACTAACCTTTCTCCTCTCTTTCCAGGCATGGTCCTCACTTTATAACTCCATGTCCGAGCACCCCTTCTTCTTCTTCTTTGGTCCAAATCCTTCCTTTCCACAACATGCTTTTTAAAGCTCATTCAGAGCAAATGACAATTCGTGGGAAACCCAAATTGATATTTGTTCCGATTGAGCACTAAAGAGCAGGGTTTTCAGGAGGAAATCTCTGGGGCAAAGAAAAAAACAAACCACTTGGACATGGAGCTTTTAAGTGCGGACCTGTGCCCGGAAAGAGCGGGGCAAAAGGTAAGCATGGATAAGCCCTCTGTGTTTGTAAGACTTGCAAAATTACTGGGGGGGGAAACCAAAACCCACGCAGACTTGATATACCTGTAGTCACTTGGAGAATGCAACCTTACACCCAAGGATGCAACATAAGTGGTCTTAGGATGGTTCACAATCTAAATTTGTTGCTATTAGCAATACCATTGTATTATTGAAAGCTTTTCTGATACTACCCTGATACATGACAAGAGTCTTAGTGACTGATTAAACGTGGTTCTTAAATGCTAGATTCATTCAATACCTGTGCATGTCCATCCATCTCCCTCATAATGTAGGCTGCATTCACATATATTATTGGACCGGCACACAGCATTACGATGGCAGGCTGGGGAACACTCAGGCACCGCAGCTAGATATAAAAGAAGACAGGCTCATTAGTCAATTCCATTCCATTTTCAGACACATTTCAGGGATTATTTCACAGCGCACTGCTCTTCCAGCTAGAGATGATGATGATGATAATAATAATAATAATCATAACAATAATAATAATAATAATTTATTTATACCCCGCCCATCTGGCCAGGTTCCTCCAGCCACTCTGGGCGGCTTCCAACAAAATATTAAAATACAGAAATTCATCAAACATTAAAAAGCTTCCCTAAACAGGGCTGCCTTGAGATGCCTTCTAAAGGTCTGGTAGTTGTTGTTCTCTTTGACCTCTGGTGGGAGGGCATTCCACAGGGTGGGTGCCACTACCGAGAAGGCCCTCTGCCTGGTTCCATGTAACTTGGCTTCTTGTAGCGAGGGAACCACCAGAAGGCCCTCAGCGCTGAACCTCAGTGTCCGGGCAGAATGATGGGGGTGGAGACGCTCCTTCAGGTATACAGTGGTACCTCGGTTTATGAACACAATTGGTTCCGGAAGTCTGTTCATAAACCGAAGCGTTCATAAACCGAAGCAAACTTTCCCATTGAAAGTAATGGAAAGTGGATTAATCCGTTCCAGAAGATGAAAAACACCCCCTAAAACAGCAATTTAATCCCCCCCTCACACGTTTCTCGGCCTTTCCTGGCCCTGGGGCTTCGGGCAGCCAAGCGTCTTTGGCGCGACAATGCAGCAGCAGGGCGATAAGGCTGAGGCTCTTCGCCTCGCAAGGTCCCTCCCCCCTCAGTTCTCCTTGTTTGGAGTGGCGGTGGCGGCCTTCTCAGCGGTGGCGGACTCCGCAACTCAGGGCTGCTCGGGGGAAGTGCTCCCGGCATCCAGCAAAGAAGCCGGCGTGTCCACGCCCCCGAGCAGCCCCGGCGACCACACGAGCAGTGGCAGACTCCGCGACTCGGGGGCGCGGACACGCCGGCTGCTTTGCTGGATGTCGGGGAGCGCTTCCCCCCAGCGGCCTCGAGCCGCGGAGTTCGCTGCCGCCGCCCCACGAGAGGTGGATTGCTGGATGTGGCGGCAGCGGCGAACTCTGCGGCTCGAGGCCGCTCAGGGGAAGCGCTCCCGACATCCAGCAAAGCAGCCGGCATGTCCGCGCCCTCCAAGCGGCCCCGAGCCGCGGAGTCCACCGCCGCCATCCCACGAGAAGTGGGGGAGCTTGGGGAGCCCAGTGGCTCAGTTGAGGGGTCGTCACACACCCCCAGCGAATGCACAAGCCCGGGATCGGAGCCAGAGCGCCCGACCATCGGCACCCGGCCATTGGCCGGGAGGAGCCCCAGAGCCCCGTGGCCTAGGGCAACATGCTCAGTGGAACTCCGGTGCAGCGGAGGAGAGGGCGAGGGGAGCCCGGAACCCGCCGAGAAGGCAGCCACCGCCACTCCAAACAAGAAGAACTGAGGGGAGAGGGACCTTGCGAGGCAAGGACGCTTGGCTGCCCGAAGCCCCAGGGCCAGGAAAGGCCCAGAAACGTGTGAGTGGGGGGGGGAGGGAGAGGCCTTGGGAGTGCTTCAGGCCTTCGCGGAGGCCTCCGTAGGCCTCGGACACCTCGGTTTACTTACTTCCGGGTTACAGTCGTTCGTAAACCGAAAATTCGTAAACCGAGGTGTTCGTAAACCGAGGTTCCACTGTACTGGACCGAGACCGTTTAGGGTCAACACCAACACTTTGAATTGTGCTCGGAAACGTACTGGGAGCCAATGCAGGTCTTTCAGGACCGGTGTTAAGTGGTCTCGGCGGCCGCTCCCAGTCACCAGCCTAACTGCCGCATTTTGGATTAGTTGTAGTTTCCGGGTCACCTTCAAAGGTAGCCCCACATAGAGCGCATTGCAGTAGTCCAAGCAGGAGATAACTAGAGCATGCACCACTCTGGCGAGACAGTCCGCGGGCAGGCAGGGACTCAGCCTGTGTACCAGATGGAGCTGATAAACAGCTGCCCTGGACACAGAATTGACCTGCGCCTCCATGGACAGCTGTGAGTCCAAAATGTCTCCCAGGCTGCACACCTGGTCCTTCAGGGGCACAGTTACCCCATTCAGGACCAGGGAGTCCTCCATACCTGCCCGCCTCCTGTCCCCCACAAACAGTACTTCTGTCTTGTCAGGATTCAATCTGAAGCTGTTAGCCGTCATCTATCCTCCAACTGCCTCCACTCACACAGGACCTTCACTGCCTTCACTGGTTCTGATTTGAAAGAGAGGTAGAGCTGGGTATCGTCCGCATACTGATGAACACCCAGCCTGAACCCCCTGATGATCTCTCCCAGCGGCTGCATGTAGATGTTAAAAAGCATGGGGGAGAGGACAGAACCCTGAGGCACCCCACAAGTGAGAGCCCAGGAGTCTGAACACTCATCCCCCCCCCACCACTTTCTGAACCCGGCCCAGGAGGAAGGAGCGGAACCACAGTATGACAGTGCCCCTAGCTCCCAAGATAATGTCCACAAACAATGGAAAATTTTCTCATTTCTAGGGGGAAAGTTTCGTTTGATCTGTAAAAATGTTACGAGAGACATTGCACATATTTCTGTAAATCGAGAAAATCCTTAATAAAAAAGAAAGAAAGAAAAAAGAAAAACCATTTCATCTGCCAAAATTTCTCATGGGAACAAAAATGCAAGTGACCAAAACATGTATAATGCATCTCAAATCAGTTTATTTCAAGAGATTGCACCATTCTTCTCCCACAACGTCCCCCCCCCCCAAAAAAAACCATGCCATTATTGTGTACTGTGAGGCTGGTCAAACCTAATCTTCTTTTGCTCAGTTTATAGACATCAAAGGCACTCTGGGCTACTATATAGTGGACTGTGTGTGTTGAAATTGCACACTCTGCAATTTCTCACTCAGAATCAAAGCTTCCTTGGGCAGGTCAGAGTTCTCAGTCGGCTCCAGAGCTTCTCCCACCCTGCCCTCCCTCAGTTAAGCCTTTTGCAGGTTAACCTCTTCTTCACAGGTACGCAGGTGCTGCTACGTCATGGTCGCTGTTGAAGGGCCGGAAAGGAATTTTCCTGCATTGGCAGGTTTTGCTTTTCCCGTACCGAAACGTCACAACTTTGGCAGTTTCAGGCCTTGGACGGAATCCTTTAGTCTATCTTCCTAAATGGGGGGCTGGGGGCTGAAGCGGTGACCCACACCCCCTTGCGGCGGTGATCCCAGGGTTCTCCGTTAAAGGGGTCTTTAGGGGAGGCATTGGCCATATGCAGAGAGGTTGTCATTGCTCTCCCCTGCGACAGCGGCGAAACGGGGGGTGGGCTCTCTGCTCGAACATGTGTTCTCCAGAGCCAGCCCAATCCCCACACATTCTGGATAACCCTGATGTCTCCCAGATTCTCGGCTGGGGACTGGGAAGGATAAACACCTAATGCCTGAGGCACCTGAAACTTAATAAAGTTGTGGCCAATTTTAATCCCATAGCACGTTGTCTTGAGTCATTATTCCGCTCGGGGGTCGCCTGGGGTTGGGGGGACTCTGCCTGTCCACACAAATGTAACCTCCACCTCTAAATCCTGACAAAAAAAAATCTCACCAAGTGCAACGTCCTTCCCAGGATAAATAGTGGCGAGGGAGGTTGTGTTCAAGGGCTGCAGCATGGAAAGAACATGTTGTTTATCCCCACCCCCACAGTGTATATGATAATTATTCTGATGAATGTATAAAAAGATGTAATCACAACATAAAGGGTCATTTGGCTTCTAGGCTCACTTTCTTTAGCAATTTTCCATTATGCTGAGAAAACTGGTTCAGAGAGCAATATAAATCCCTTGTGCTTGTGAAAAAAGAAGCAGGAGAGCAGAATTGCCTGTGACATAAGTTGAGCAGACAGAGGGAAGGAAGAGGTTACTTGATGAACTGCCATTGTCTCCAGTTCTCTGGATTTGTTTATTACAAGTCATACCACTATTTAGCATTTCATTATCTTGTCATTCAAGTCTCACATTCCTGAGCTTATGCAATTATTTGAGAATCTCGGTATTTGTTTATCCATTTAACCCTCCCCATACTTGCCAAAAACACTTTTGCTAACTATTTTTCCTGGGCTGGGCTGGGCTGGGGGCACATGATCCTTGACAGAGTAGGGGAAGGGCAAGATATGGATTTGGAAGGCCTACCATCCCCATACATACCTATGACGTCTGCACTTGGTGCTTTTTCATCTCCACCTTGTTGCTACAGATCTTTAAAGCTTTTGAAGCACTCCAAAAACTTCCAAAAAGATTTTTTTGCACAATAATGGGATAAGAACAGGACAAACATCGGGGAAGCACCCAGGAACTGTGTAACAGGATCCTTTCCCTAGGATGTCTATCAAGACAGTGGGAGGAATGCTGCTTAGGGATTTAGCTGGGGTCTACTTTACCGAGTTCAGTCTCGCAGCTCTCTCCTGTCCACCCCGCACTGCAAAAGCAGAAGCCATCTCCGTGCAGCCCCTCATCACAGATCCCATTACTGGTACAATTGCACTCTGCAAAGGGAAAAAAGTAATAGTCACCGTCTTCAGCTAGTGGACTGGTCATGTGGTGTGAATGCCTGATTATCGTCTTCCAAAGCAACTACTCTATTCCGAACTTAAAAATGGAAAGCGTAATGCTGGTGGTCAACAAAAGAGGTTTAAAGACTGTCTCAAGGCAAATCTTTAAAAATGTAGTATAAACACTGACAACTGGGAAACACTGGCCTGCGAGCGCTCCAGTTGGAGAACAGCCTTTACCAAAGGTGTCATGGGCTTTGAAGACACTTGAACTCAGGACAAAAGGGAGAAACGTGCTAAGAGGAAGGCATGCTTGGCAAACCCTCACCATGATCAACTCCCGCCAGGAAACCTATGTCCCCACTGTGGAAGGATGTGTGGATCCAGAATTGGCCTCCACAGTCATTTACGAACTCACTGCTAAAACCCTGTTTTGGAAGACAATCTTACTTGGCTATGAGTGATCGAAGAAGAAGAAGAAGAAGAAGAAGAAGAAGAAGAAGAAGAAGAAGAAGAAGAAGAAGAAGAAGAAGAAGAAGAGGCAGCTAGATACGAAGAAGCTGACTAATATTAAAGGGCTATTTTTGTACACAGTGGTATGTGCACATGCTTAGGTTATGTGCCAGCTGATTTTGAGTAGGTATCTCACTTCCTTGCTTTTAAAGTACTTATTACTCAAGTACTAACACTTGTCACAAACAGTACTGCAAGGAAAGAAAACACCCTTTCCCAGCTAAAAGCATCGTAAGGCTGTACCCAGGCAGCACCTTCTCGACATGTGCACAAGATGGAGCAGGGTGGGGGTGGAGACAGCCACCTATCTTCAAATGTGGTACTGAACAAAGCTGGCCATGCATTGTTTTAGAGCTCTCCATGCCCGCCTGGTGTAGGAAAACATCTATAAAGCAATCCTCAGGTACCAGATATGGCAACCCGACTCATAGCATATTACCAATGAACTTGCTGAGATCAAACTGGAGCAGGGAGACTCAAGCTACCGTGTTTCTCATATTTTAAGGCATCCCCAAAAAATAAGCCATGACAGGATTTCTAAGGGTTGGTGAAAAATAAGACATACCCCGAAAATAAGCCATGTCGTGTAGCCCCGACCGAGCGAGAGGCGAAGGCGCGGGACCCAGCAGGAGCTCCCTGCCTGCTTCCCCGAGCCGTCGCGCATCGGGGGACAGAGCCGAAGATCGGCGGGCGCTCCTTGCTGGGCTTGACAAGCCCGGCAAACAGCGCCCGCCGATCTTCGGACCTGTCCTGTGTGACAGGCGGGGGTGGGGGGGGGGAAGCGGAGATCGTTCTCCGCTCTCCCCCCACCCCCGCCTGTCACCGAAGATCGGCGGGCGCTGTTTGCTGGGCTTGACAAGCCCGGCAAACAGCGCCCGCCGATCTTCGGCCCTGTGCTGTGTGACAGGCGGGGGTGGGGGAGAAGCGGAGATCGTGCTCCGCTCTCCCCCCACCCCCGCCTGTCACCGAAGATCGGCGGGCGCTCCTAGCTGGGCTTGACAAGCCCGGCAAACAGCGCCCGCCGACCTGTGCTGTGTGACAGGCGGGGGTGGGGGGGAAGCGGAGATCGTTCTCCGTTCTCCGCCCACCCCCGCCTGTCACCGAAGATCGGCGGGCGCTGTTTGCTGGGCTTGACAAGCCCGGCAAACAGCGCCCGCCGATCTTTGGACCTGTCCTGTGTGACAGGCGGGGGTGGGGGGGAAGCGGAGATCGTTCTCCGCTCTCCCCCCACCCCCGCCTGTCACCGAAGATCGGCGGGCGCTGTTTGCTGGGCTTGACAAGCCCGGCAAACAGCGCCCGCCGATCTTCGGACCTGTCCTGTGTGACAGGCGGGGGTGGGGGGGGGAAGCGGAGATCGTTCTCCGCTCTCCCCCCACCCCCGCCTGTCACCAAAGATCGGCGGGCGCTCCTTGCTGGGCTTGACAAGCCCGGCAAACAGCGCCCGCCGATCTTCGGACCTGTCCTGTGTGACAGGCGGGGGTGGCGGGGAAGCGGAGATCGTTCTCCGCTCTCCCCCCATCCCCGCCTGTCACCGAAGATCGGCGGGCGCTCCTAGCTGGGCTTGACAAGCCCGGCAAACAGCGCCCGCCGATCTTCGGACCTGTCCTGTGTGACAGGCGGGGGTGGGGGGGAAGCGGAGGTCGTTCTCCGCTCTCCCCCCACCCCCGCCTGTCACTGAAGATCGGCGGGCGCTGTTTGCTGGGCTTGACAAGCCCGGCAAACAGCGCCCGCCGATCTTCGGCCCTGTGCTGTGTGACAGGCGGGGGTGGGGGAGAAGCGGAGATCGTGCTCCGCTCTCCCCCCACCCCCGCCTGTCACCGAAGATCGGCGGGCGCTCCTAGCTGGGCTTGACAAGCCCGGCAAACAGCGCCCGCCGACCTGTGCTGTGTGACAGGCGGGGGTGGGGGGGAAGCGGAGATCGTTCTCCGTTCTCCGCCCACCCCCGCCTGTCACCGAAGATCGGCGGGCGCTGTTTGCTGGGCTTGACAAGCCCGGCAAACAGCGCCCGCCGATCTTCGGACCTGTCCTGTGTGACAGGCGGGGGTGGGGGGGAAGCGGAGATCGTTCTCCGCTCTCCCCCCACCCCCGCCTGTCACCGAAGATCGGCGGGCGCTGTTTGCTGGGCTTGACAAGCCCGGCAAACAGCGCCCGCCGATCTTCGGACCTGTCCTGTGTGACAGGCGGGGGTGGGGGGGAAAGCGGAGATCGTTCTCCGCTCTCCCCCCACCCCCGCCTGTCACCAAAGATCGGCGGGCGCTCCTTGCTGGGCTTGACAAGCCCGGCAAACAGCGCCCGCCGATCTTCGGACCTGTCCTGTGTGACAGGCGGGGGTGGGGGGGGAAGCGGAGATCGTGCTCCGCTCTCCCCCCACCCCCGCCTGTCACCAAAGATCGACGGGCGCTGTTTGCTGGGCTTGACAAGCCCGGCAAACAGCGCCCGCCGATCTTCGGACCTGTCCTGTGTGACAGGCGGGGGTGGGGGGGAAGCGGAGATCGTGCTCCGCTCTCCCCCCACCCCCGCCTGTCACCAAAGATCGGCGGGCGCTGTTTGCTGGGCTTGACAAGCCCGGCAAACAGCGCCCGCCGACCTGTGCTGTGTGACAGGCGGGGGTGGGGGAGAAGCGGAGATCGTTCTCCGCTCTCCCCCCATCCCCGCCTGTCACCGAAGATCGGCGGGCGCTCCTAGCTGGGCTTGACAAGCCCGGCAAACAGCGCCCGCCGACCTGTGCTGTGTGACAGGCGGGGGTGGGGGGGAAGCGGAGATCGTTCTCCGCTCTCCCCCCACCCCCGCCTGTCACCAAAGATCGGCGGGCGCTGTTTGCTGGGCTTGACAAGCCCGGCAAACAGCGCCCGCCGATCTTCGGACCTGTCCTGTGTGACAGGCGGGGGTGGGGGGGAAGCGGAGATCGTTCTCCGCTCTCCGCCCACCCCCGCCTGTCACCGAAGATCGGCGGGCGCTGTTTGCTGGGCTTGACAAGCCCGGCAAACAGCGCCCGCCGATCTTCGGACCTGTCCTGTGTGACAGGCGGGGGTGGGGGAGAAGCGGAGATCGTTCTCCGCTCTCCCCCCATCCCCGCCTGTCACCGAAGATCGGCGAGCGCTCCTAGGTGGGCTTGACAAGCCCGGCAAACAGCGCCCGCCGACCTGTGCTGTGTGACAGGCGGGGGTGGGGTGGAAGCGGAGATCGTTCTCCGCTCTCCGCCCACCCCTGCCTGTCACCGAAGATCGGCGGGCGCTGTTTGCTGGGCTTGACAAGCCCGGCAAACAGCGCCCGCGTGCACTTTATTAAAAAATAAGACATCCCTCAAAAATAAGCCATGTCGTGTTTTTTTGAAGAAAAAATTAATATAAGACATGACTTATAATATGAGAAACACGGTACTGGCTCTTGCTGTCTTTGAAAACAAAGATGTACCTTTGCACTCTGGTCCATAGTGGCCTGGGGCACAGTTCTCGCAAGCTCTCCCAATGAAGGCCTTACTGCAGGTGCACCATCCCGAGCCTTGCTGCCCATCGTTACAGGTACCATGATTGCTGCATGGTTCCTTAAGCCCTCCAGGACACACTGAAAGGCAGGACACATTGAATGTTATCCAACAGAAGGCATTCTTACTAAGCATCCATAACCATTTTGATAATCACTCTTGAACAGAAGCCTTATTGCTCAAGTTAGCAGCCTCCTTAAAAAGACACCAGCCTAATTACCAAACCATTAACTTTTCTCTAATGTCTTAGAACAGTAGAAGCACATCCATATGCAATTGAACTGCAAGGTGAAAGTAGTAGGATTCACCTTCCTTGCATTTTACTCCCCTTTCCTTTCCTCCCTAACATCTCTTGGTCTTTACCTTTGGACTGTAAGTCTAAAAGCATGATCTGTATGGTTTTAACATTTTGTGCAGTGCTGAACAATTATTTTGGGCACTTAACTAATAATGATCAAGATCTAATAAGCCTATCATTTGCCAGTGAATGTACTGTATAATATGAGCACTACGGATTACAATGGATGCATACACATCATTGGCTTAAAATGCAGCTAGGTCATTCTTTTTCTCAATTCTGATCGAAGTTGGTATGGGGAAGGAAACACATCAAAATGCAGTATTTCATAAGAAATGACAGGATAGATACAAATTATAGCTAATGATGTCTGTACACTGCTTCCCAAACCAGCGGTGGAAGCATGCTGGATGCAGAATAAACAGGAGTGTGTACACAGCCATATCTTCTTCAGGAGAATTTGTATCATACTGTTACATAATGAAGCTAGAAAAAACTGGGGGGGGGAATTATTTATGCCTTTTTTCCTACATATAGTGGAACAAGCAGCAATCTTAGGTTTTCAAGTCTTCTCCAGCTGGGTCAACTTTCTGTCATCAGAAGAAAAAAAAATAATAAGCTAAATGTATGTTCGGGGCTATCATATCTGAAGCACACTAACTAGGGAATAAGTCCCATTTAACTCATTGGGACTTGCTTCTGAATATACAGGCTTAAGATTTTGCTGCAAGTAAGAGTCATTTGCCTTCACTCATTTAAATCAATCATGGCCCATGGCACTCCAGCATTTATTCATTGCCAGGTGGCTGATTACAAGAAATTCCTGAATGATGATGATGATGATGATTTATTATTTCTACCAATGCCCATCTGGCTGGGTTTCCCCAACCACTCTGGGCAGCTTCCAACAGAAGGTTAAAAATACATTAAAACATCAGTCATTAAAAACTTCCTTAAACAGGGCTGCCTTCAGATGTCTTCTAAATGTCATATAGTTGTTTATTTATTTGACATCTGATGGGAGGGTGTTCCACAGGGCAGACACCACTACCGAGAAGGCCCTCTGCCTGGTTCCCTGTAACCTCACTTTTTGCAGGGAGGGAACCGCCAGAAGGCCCTTGGCACTGGACCTCAGTGTCCGGGCTGAACGATGGGGGTGGAGACGCTCCTTCAGGTATACATGTTATGGCAAAGTGGAACATACACTAAGTCAGTCATCCCCAAACTTCGGCCCTCCAGATGTTTTGTACTACAATTCCCATCATCCCTGACCACTGGTCCTGTTAGCTAGGGATCATGGGAGTTGTAGGCCAAAACATCTGGAGGGCCGCAGTTTGGGGATGCCTGCACTAAGTCACTTAAAAAGGAAGTCTATCATTTTGAAAGGGATGGTGGGGGACACAGACCATTCAAGGCAAAGAAGTATGTTGTAAGGGCTGTTGGAATAAAGGAATTTTTTCAACATTTGTAAGCGGGGAAAAGCAAGTGAATCCATCATACTACACAAACAGGTTGCAAAGGAGTATCTGAACTGGCTCCTGCTTGCAGTTATGAGGGCTACTTCCTAAGACATGTAAATCTAAAAAGAGCTCAACAGGACACCATGGGGAATCTTTCCCATATAAAAAGGAAAACTATGATGAACAGTCTTGTGTTGTTTTTATTGGCTGAAATAATCACTATGATCACCAAGAAAGAAGGAAAAAAACCACAAGTATATAATTCCCCTGCAGACAGACAACTAAGATCTCTTACCCTGACAATCTTTCCCATAGTGGTTTGGACAGCACTGAGGTACCCACTCAATGGCAAAGCATGTTCTCCTGCACCCCTTCACCAAGGGCCTTGAAAGTGGGTGCCATCTGTTCAGCCCACGTGAACGATACAACCAGGGAGACCCTCTTTCAGAAAAGGGGTATCGTGGACGAGCAGGAAATCCATCTTCATAATAGTAACAAGACTGGGTCTCTCCCTGTAAGGAAAAACAACAAACTTTTATTTGCCCTTGATTGGAATCTATTCCTTAGGGTAGAAATGCATGCCAAATATCTACTGTGATATATATAACAGGCTTAGTACATTTTAATTTAGATGGAACCATGTTCAACTTACCCCGTCTTTTGCGGTACCGAAACAAGGACGCAAACTATCACAGGAACCGCAAACAGAAGCCTGAGAGGAAGAGAAGCAGGAAGAGGAGAAAAGGTCCACAAAGGTTATAATTAAAAGTCATCAATCTGATTCTATTAAGCAGAGTTCGTCTCACCAGCAATGACTGCAGGTGTAACTGCCAGTATGGCCCTTTTTCAAGTTCACTAGTGGTTGATTTTTTCATGGAAAATCTTTCCATTTCATCAGGTCATTATGGGACTTCATGGTGAAGGGCAGGTAAGAAATATAACGATAATAAAAAAAAATTAAGAAATGAAGGCCAATTGCAAATACTGTACAATATTAGACAAGACTGGAAGCTTTGAGTTGTGTTTCCTTAACACAAGTAAAACAAACATGCCAAATTATATCACTCTAGGGCAGGTGCCAAAGAATGCTCCAACTACCGCACAATTGCGCTCATTTCACATGCTAGCAAGGTTATGCTTAAAATTCTACAAGGCAGGCTTAAGCAGTATGTGGACCGAGAACTCCCAAGCTGGATTTCGAAAGGGCAGAGGAACCAGAGACCAAATTGCAAACATGCGCTGGATTATGGAGAAAGCTAGAGAGTTCCAGAAAAACATCTACTTCTGCTTCATTGACTACGCAAAAGCATTTGACTGTGTCGACCACAGCAAACTATGGCAAGTTCTTAAAGAAATGGGAGTGCCTGATCACCTCATCTGTCTCCTGAGAAATCTCTGTGTGGGACAAGAAGTTACAGTTAGAACTGGATTGGATATGGAATAACTGATTGGTTCAAAATTGGGAAAGGAGTACGACAAGGCTATATATTGTCTCCCTGCTTATTTAACTTATATGCAGAATTCATCATGCGAAAGGCTGGACTGGATGAATCCCAAGCTGGAATTAAGATTGCCAGAAGAAATATCAACAACCTCAGATATGCTGATGACACAACCTTGATGGCAGAAAGTGAGGAGGAATTAAAGAACCTTTTAATGAGGGTGAAAGAGGAGAGCGCAAAATATGGTCTGGAGCTCAACATCAAAAAAACTAAGATCATGGCCACTGGTCTCATCCCCTCCTGGCAAATAGAAGGGGAAGAAATGGAGGCAGTGAGAAATTTTACTTTCTTGGGTTCCATGATCACTGCAGATGGTGACAGCAGTCACGAAATTAAAAGACGCCTGCTTAATGGGAGAAAGGTCCGTATAGTTAAAGCTATGGATTTCCCAGTAGTGATGTATGGAAGTGAGAGCTGGACCAAAAAAAAGGCTGATCGCCGAAGAATTGATACTTTTGAATTATGGTGCTGGAGGAGACTCTTGAGAGTCCCGTGGACCGCAAGAAGATAAAACCTATCCATTCTGAAGGAAATCAGCCGTGAGTGCTCACTGGAAGGACAGATCGTGAAGCTGAGGCTCCAATACTTTGGCCACCTCATGAGAAGTGAAGACTCCCTGGAAAATACCCTGATTGGGAAAGATTAAGGGCACTAGGAGAAGGGGACGACAGAGGACGAGATGGTTGGACAGTGTTCTCAAAGCTACGAACATGAGTCTGACCAAACTGCGGGAGGCAGTGGAAGACAGAAGTCCCTGGTGTGCTCTGGTCCATGGGGTCGCGAAGAGTCGGACACGACTAAATTACTATATGACAAAAGGGCAGGCATGTACAACAGGTCGATCGTGGTGTGTCTATGGTTGATCGCGGTATAAAATAAAGTGATTGCCTGGGTGGTTGCTATCAATCCCCCCCAAAAGCAAAAAAGCTCAACAACCCTGGTGAACTCTCCCCTAAAATAAGCTCAACAACTCCTGGCAATGACAATGGGTAGATCACAGCCTCTTTGGAGTTGGACGTTCCTGCTCTAGGGCATCTGGAAATTTTCTGGTGTAACTTACCCTAATTTGGATAAAAAATATCCAATTCAAAATTGGGGTGAAAGTGCAGCTATACATTCCTTTGTTGCATAAGTCTATGCCAGGTTCTTCCCGTGGAAGGATGCCCAAAATCCTCAAAGGAAGGGAAGCAGAAGGCTCAAAATGGTTTGTATTCAA
Source organism: Zootoca vivipara (assembly GCF_963506605.1). Classification (NCBI taxonomy): domain Eukaryota; kingdom Metazoa; phylum Chordata; class Lepidosauria; order Squamata; family Lacertidae; genus Zootoca; species Zootoca vivipara. Next base: position 50,704,398 of record NC_083277.1, read on the forward strand.
TTAAATAGGGCTGATGAAGTAATCAGTGGGCAGAACGGAGGTGGAATTCAACATTATGCTCTTCCAGTCCTTCCATCTGTGCAAACATTGCAGCTTCCCAGATGGAACCCTCCTCTCCTCCCCCTGTACACTGTTCTGGGAATTCTCCTGACTCCTCTGGAGCCATTTGGGGGGGGGGGAGCCCTGTTGCGCCAGCTGAAGTCCGTGTGCAGTACTTCCACTGACAGAGCTAGTTAGGTGAATTTTGCCTGATGTGTTTAATCCACCACACATCTGGCAATTCTCTCCTCAAAGACTTTTTCCTCCAGTCTTCTGGGCTTCTGGCTTCCAAGTACAGGTGAGGGGGTGGGAACCAGGCTTAAAATGGCTGGCAGGGCGGCCTTTGCAAACGGGATGAGTTAAGCACTTTCTAACAAATTCTCAGCTGCAAATTTCTCTCCCTCCCTGTCACACAAACACACACACACACATACACAATTGTTGGGCTGAGAACACTTTGGCATATGAATGAACACTGCCATTCATATGGCAGTTTATTCCATTTTCATGACATTCCCGTTTTGTTCTGCATTATAACTGAGCTTTCATATAACATAAAATGCCATTTCTAGAACTGCTGTAAATATAGGGCAGATTTCCATGTTATTTGCTTCCAGAAAAAATCCATTTCCAAACAATATGGAAAAGAATGCTAAACATGCACTGTATGCCACGATAGTTCTGGAAGTGGCTTTTACATTGTGTGAAACTTGCCATATATCCTCTTTTTCTAGGACATGTCCATTTAAAATGAGTCATCATGTCGATCCATAGTTAAAAGTAGAAGTCGGCAAATGTGTCCTCTTTTTTGCTCTTCAAAATATGACAACCCTAAATATAATGTGGAAATTAACAGTTATCATAAAGATGGAATAAACTGCTATGTGAACGCAGTCCTTCTTTGCCTTGTAGCTCCTCCCTGAGGACTGGGTGTGTAATGTTAGGGAATCCAGGCTGTGTTTTATGTGTTTCAGTTCATCAGAGTCTGGAGCTGTTCCAGTTCAGGCTTTACCCAAAGCTCAGGAGCTCTAAGGACCAGGCCCTGGGCAGCTGATTTCTGGTGGGCTTTTATCATGTGTTTGAGTCTGTTCTAAAGTATTTTGGTCACAAAGCTTTGTGCAAAGAGCATACTTTACAGGGAGATGTTATAGTTAGTATTTATACAATACAGTGGTACCTTGCAAGACTAATGCCTCGCGCAATGAAAACCTCGCAAGACGAAAGGAGTTCGCGATTTTTTTTGGTGACTCGCAAGACGAATTTTTCTATGGCCGTGCTTTGCAAGACGATTTTTTTTTGCATTTTTTTGCATTTTTTCCCCTATGGGAAACCACGCTTCGCAAGACAAATTTTTCGCAATACGAAACGACTTGCGGAATGAATTAATTTCATCTTGCGAGGCATCACTGTATTGTTTTCATTTTATTTTCATTTGTGTAACAGTGGGGTGGGGGAAGGGGGACTATAGGATCCTACTTGTATTTTTCTGTTCTGTTCTGCTCATTGGGGTCTCCACAGATTAATTATCTCTTTTGCTATCTCATAGTACATTTAGCTGATCATGAGTAGGATTATAATTATCGAGTGTTAAAATGTAATTGTGAATCTTGAAACCAAATAAAATATTAAAATACAGTGGAACCTTGATTGTCGAATGCTTCAAAAGCTGAACAATTCAGAACCTGAACGCCAACAACCCGGAAGCGAATGCTTTCGTTTACAAATGGTTTCCAAGGCACGTTTCTCAATTTTTTCAATGGATTTTGCCAACCATCAATTGTGCTTCGGTTGTCAAATGTTTTGGGAGTCAAACGGTCTTCCAGAACGGATTACGTTCGACAATTGAGGCTCCACTGTAATTTTTTTTTAAAGTTGGCACTTTCCCAGAAGAGACTCTTAAATTTTGGGGGGATTTGTAAAGGAGGAAGGTTATAGAAATCAACAAGCATGTGGAAATTGACACTCACCGATGGATGCTCAACATTGCGAAACTCATCACAGCGGGATCCCAAGTCTGGAGGTTCCAGCACCTGGTCAATACCATAAGCAATCCCACCATTAAATTTCATTAACTGCTGTACAATCCTTGAATTGCCATTGTTCACCAGAATTTCCCCCTGCAAGGAAGGAAAACAAGAGAAGCATATCAGGAGGTGCTCGGTTCAAGCCACTATGTGAAATTCATCCCTGCCTTCATCCACTTCTTGAAACTTACTGGCACCTTAGACTTTCATGCCTGATCGCCTGATCACATGCCAAGGCAAAAAAAATTAACTGACCAAAATTCCCCTTCTATGCAAAAAAAAAAAAAAAAAAAAAAGGTAGAGCAGCCCTATCAAGATCTAGACCAGGCACAGCTAACCTTTCGCCCTCCAGATGTTTGAGGACTGCAATTCCCATCACCCCTGACTATCGGCTATGCTGGTCTGGCACTGATGACAGTTGGAGTCTCACAACATCTTGAAAGCTGCCAATGGGAGTAGAAGAGGGGAGACAGGAGAAGAGGACCTCTCCAATTCATTCTCTTCCTGATGTTTTACCTACTCAGAATTGCCACACACACACCAAAGCTGCATGTAGACAGGAAAGCACTTTGTGGGAAGACCTGAAAGACTAAAGAGTCACCAATTCAATCCCTAGCTGACCCACTTGAGCAGTCCACCCCTACATACACAACATTTAGTTCAGATAAACATTGACTTACGGCACTTGTCTTGCTGCAGCCAAATGAGATGAGTGATCCATGCATCGTTCTTAAACCATGAGTATTCATCAGCCTGGAACCCGATAACTAGACACACACAAAAGTAATGATTCTAAGACAACTTCAAAAATAAATTCAGAAGGGTGGCTTAGAAAAAAAACAAAACACTATCAACTTACCAGCGTGTCCCTGATCATGTGTCCTTTGAGATAAGCAGCCAACTTGCTCCGGTGTTCTCTATGATACAACCATTTTTGCATATCCTCAGGGAGAGAATTAAATGCTGCATCTGTAGGCCACAACATTGTGAAGGGCTGGTGCAAGGTACTGTTAACCAGATTAAGAAGTCCTGCCTCCTGCACAGAGACAATACAGCAAAGTGTATGCACATCAAAATGCCATACACACAGTATCAATCATAAATTACTTGTGTGAAACTAGCCATCAGAAACAAAAGAATGTTTTGAAGTGTAGGTGGGTTCCCATGAGGTAAGACACAGTGATAACAATAAGAACCTTTACTGAACTACATAACTGGGAAACAGGGGCAAAGCAACTGCTTATATACATTTCTGAAGGCCTGGGCCACGCCCACTTCCAACATGATTGGCTGTCTAAACTTCCAAACTGCGAATCACGACTCAGATTTTAAGGGCCAATGGCAGAGGCCCAATTCCTGAAATGTTCTGTGATTGGACATGTATGGAATCAGAACACAGGGGCTCAGAATCCTTAGTCCAGACTCAAGCTCAGGCAAACACAGACCACTGAATACATAACATGTTCCATATTTAAAAGTAAGAAATATACTGCACAATCCTTTGAATGTAACACCAAGCCTAGATTGGAGGGAGTAAACTCTGAAATAAATTCTGAACTGAATCTGAAAGTTAACTTTTTTGTATTTTTATTAGAGATAAATGTTTCATTTTAAGGACTACAGATTTTTTTAAAAAAATTACCACTAGAAGCTTGCTGAAGATTTTGTATCCATAAGCATCTGCAACCTCTGTGATGATTTTCTGGAAAGCAACAAAAAGATGCAGTTATTAGAAACGAAGTCTCTGTATCATGGAAGATGAAACCCAAATGCATTGCCACACCCAGGGGGTTGCTTTATGTCCATTATAATGAAGACTGAAGAGAAATCACCCAATACACAGACATTCATACTCCTTAAAACAGCAGCAAGTTATGATTTCTGCCAATCATCAATGCAGTTAATCAATATACAGTCGTACCTCGGTTTAAGTACGCTTCAGTTTGAGTACTTTCAGTTTAAGTACTCCGCGGATCTGTCTGGAATGGATTAATTCACTTTCCATTACTTTCAATGGGGAAGTTTGCTTCAGGTTAAGTACGGACTTCCAGAACCAATTACACTCATACTTCGGGTTAAGTACTCTTCAGGTTGAGTACTCTGCGGACCTGTCTGGAACGGATTAATCCACTTTCCATTACTTTCAATGGGAAAGTTCGCTTCAGGTTAAGTAAGCTTCAGTTTAAGTACTCGCAGACCCGTCTGGAACGGATTAATCCACTTTCCATTACGGTACTTTCAATGGGAAAGTTCGCTTCAGGTTAAGTACAGACTTCCGGAACCAATTGTGTACTTAAACCGAGGTACCACTGTACTACTATTCTGGTCAGACATACTAACTGTGAAATGCATCATTCCAATATTTATAAAACTTTCTTCCACCAGGTAAGAGATTTCATATGCAAAGCTAGAAATGCTTCTGTACAACATAGGAATGCAAATCAAACAATTGTGTAACAGAAAGGGGCAAGTTGGGCTCACATACATTGCCAAGGCATACAAATTACCTTGGGTGTGCCTTTGACCGATTTACATCAATGCTGGTATTTATTTTATTTTTTATATTAGAGCAAGTGCAAGGTTTTATATTTAACCATAAAACCCGTTGTGTTGTGTTGCGTTGTGTTACATTGTGTTTGTTTGTTTTTTAAAAAATACAGAGTATAAAAATTAATGAGTCATTTCAACCCTTTATAATTTTAGACATACCTGTGATAGGTTGGATGAAATGTTTATATTCTGCAGGTCATCTGGGATTAAGATCTTGTCAATGAAATGTAGGACACCATTGTTTCCCATAATGTCACTCTCAATTATCTTTGCTTCATCATTTAAATACACGCTGTTCTGAGAAAAAGGGACATAATACACATTCCCAGTAAGACACACCTTCTCATGTACAAAGCCTTTTTGTTCTTGAGTGATGATCACCAGTGAGGGATGGGCTACAGTCGCAAGATAGAGTAAATTATTGTAGGTTTGTCTTGATAGATGTTTTAGGCTTGACTATTGGTCCATTTAACCCAGCATTGCTTACACTGACTGGCAGCAGCTCTTTAGGGTTTCAGATGGAGTCTTTCCCAACCCTACCTGGACACACCAGGGACCTTCAGCATGCAAAGCAGATGCTCTACCAACTAGGGTATGGACCTTCCACTGGATACATACAACCGTGTTCTCACAGTCCCTGCCTTCCACTACTCAAGCTGGGTATAGCTAAAAACTTTTCAGAAATTTATGGGCAACATTGCAAAGCGGTAGTAGGGAACCTTGCTCCCATGGGATGGAGGGATGGCTTTAAAAGAGGATTGAATTCATGGAGGAGAAGGCTATCAGGTTTCCCACAGGTATCAGCTTGGCCACAATAGGATGTTGGACAAATGGGCCATTGGCCTGATCTAGCAGGTTCTTCTTATGTTCTTACAATCGCAGGCCTAGGGGCCAAATATGACCCTCCAGGCCTCTCTTATCAGGCCCCCAGGACTCTTCCCAGGCCACACTGGTCCCACTTTGCACCCTCAAGTGTTTTTGCCTGGCTGGAAAGTGTCCATAACTCCCTAGCCCCTGGCCTCCATCCTTCTGAAATGTTACATGTTACTTCCCTAGGGACCCTTCTTCAATGCATGCCATTTTCAAACTAATATAATTGTACAAAACAAAGCAAACAAGGATCAACTTCAACAGTGCCCCAGAACAAAGAACCCTGCACCCATCTTTCTGAAGTTTGTTAGGTTTCTTACCAAGAGGTACCTTTATGAAAAGAATAGGGACCAGGGGCCTCAAATGAGACCTTTCAGACCTTCCTATCCAACCCTTGGGATTCTACTTAAACCCTGCTCCACACTCTTGTGTGCCTGGGATGTGTCCTTGATTTATACGAATGCATCTTGCCTGGCTGGATGTGAGTATGTGTATAGGAAGCACTTACATGGCTGGAAGGTAGCCTGTTGTACAAAGGGTAAGAGGCACACCCATTGCTCTGCCCACGTACTGAATAACATGGCACATACCTCTTTCATGGACACCTTTATTTTGAGTCCAGATACAGCTGTGATGGAACTTTGCAACTGCAAGTCTTCTGACCGTAACTGGTTGCAGACGACTATGTGATTGTTAAGCAAATACTTGACGAAACCCTTCTTTTCCCATTCTGAAAACTGAAGAAAACGGGGTTATACAAGTCAGGCATGGGCTCAGCACCTTTCCAAAGCACTAAAGCTAGCTGAGGAGAATGGGATGCCCGAATCAAATATTAATTTGACACTTCACCTACTGAGAAAACTTGTTCTCATTCAAGAAACAGAAGAATGAACACTTATGGAACTATTCCCTATAAGGAATAGTTCCATAAGTCTTCATTCTTCTTCATTCTTCATTGGCTGTCTTCCCTAATTCTTCTCATATATATATATATATATATATATATATATATATATATATATATATATATATGGAAGACAGCCAATCACAATATAATCACTAATACATTGAAGAGAACTGAATCAAACCTATACATGCAGCAGAAATTTAGATTCATATAAATGAAAGTTGCTTAGATTAGATAGCAAACACTCAGGTTTAACTGAAGCGGGGTGGTTTCTAAGGATTTTACCTTTTCTAGTTAGAAGGGGTGATTTTAATGCCAGGGAGGGAGGGAGGGAGGGAGGGAGGGAGGGAGGGAGGGAGGGAGGGAGGGAGGGAGGGAGGGAGAAAGAAAGAAAGAAAGAAAGAAAGAAAGAAAGAAAGAAAGAAAGAAAGAGAGGTGGGCTTTGGGCACTGTTGGCATGCAATGGCTGAGGGCCACATTGCCTATCCCTGTATTAAACTAGCTCTAAAGAAACCCAGAGAAGACATGCACAGACTGATAAGCAGAACAATAGGCTTTCAAATGCAACCAGAAAGGTGTTTCTTACCGTGGTGCTGTTCTTTATGTAATCAGCATGTGGGACAAAAACAGTGAACGGTCCAGGTCCCGTCAATTCAACAGTGTCAAATTGCTATGCCACAAAAACATGTCCAGAGATTAACACACACAGCAGCACAACATGATTTATGCAAGAAAACACTGCTCAGAAAAGATGAAACAGGACTCTGCTCACGTCGCTGGACATTTCCAATGTTCTTCATTCTGATGCAGCTCCTTTTACCACCACCCACCCCAAAGTCCACTCCTGAAGTGAGGGGGACTCTCTAGAATGGTGTAGGGTAGCATGTGAGAGTGAGAATTGGCAGAAATCTAAGGGACTTCTAATAGCCCCCTGTATATGGATTGCTCTCCCCAGGGAGTCCTGCCCATCTGCAATCTTGTCATCCTTTTGGTGTCAGCAAATACATTTTGGTCTACCTGAGCATTTGGACGCCACCAATGACATGCTATTACACTGATGAATCTGTTTTAATCACATTTATGTCATTATGTGATTATGTTCATCATTATATTTTGTTAATTTTGGTTGTAAGTTGCTTTGAGACTTTTTTTATAGTGGGAAGCAATACACACACACAAACACAAACACACACACACTCTTAATAAACCTAAACCTGCATCAGTGTAAGTGACACAAGGGGCCCTCTAAATTCAAGGCTCACTCTCTTTTAGAGGATGTTGATGCTTACGTTGATATACTTAACGAATTTAGATGCAGCTTGTCTTCTAGCGAGCTCCTAAAAAATAAAATTAAAAACCATCTAATATTAATGACAAGGCTCTGCTTTTTCATTTTTTTAAAAAAAACAACCTTATCCTTCACATCCAAATGAAGAAAGAACATTTATACCCTACTTCACACAATAACAGGAGTACAATAATGAAATGGGAATGGTTTGTGAAAATAATCCCATGATAAGACTTGTGACATATGTTCTGGGCTTGAATTTTCCAGTTGCCTTGAATTGTTTGGCCAGAGAATTGATCAAGGAACTGGTCCCACATGCATCTGACAATCAAAAATGAACTGCAGTGTCCTGCCTGCAGAGTGAACTTGCTCTCAACTCCAAGTCCCCCAAAGGCTCTACTAGTCCAAAGAGGTACAGTGGTACCTCTGGTTACGAACTTAATTCGCTCCGGAGCGCCGTTCTTAACCTGAGGTACCACTTTCGTTAATGGGGCCTCCCGCTGTCGCCGTGCCACCGCTGTGCGATTTCTGTTATCATCCTGAGGTAAAGTTCTTAACCCGAGGCACTATTTCTGGAATAGCGGAGTCTGTAACCTGAAGTGTTTGCAACCCGAGGTGTTTGTAACCCAAGGTACCACTGTATTTGAGATAATCCCATCCCTTTTGCAGAAGAGAAAAGCCTTTTGGGTAGTATTTATAATGGTAGGATTTGAACAATTCTAGGTAATATCTGTATTTTAACTACAAGCTCCTCAACCAGCAATCTTTTTCTTCAGTTTCTTTAAAATTAATCCCCAACTAATCTACGGCCAGAACTGTACTGCTATATTTAATTTATGGGACCTTTTGTAACTTTCTTACCTCCTCTGAAATATCCACTTGGCATTTTAAAAAATCTTAGTTTGCTTCTTCTTCAAAAAGAGGAGTGATGGTGCATCTGTATACAGCCTGATGTCAATAATATATTATGGCTTATATAATGCTGTCCAGTGGGAACTTAAGAGTAGGTTGAGATAAAAGAAATCATGGCAGCCCCTTTCCAACAGAATGTCTTGTACCTGCCACACAGTGCCTGTGCATGTAATTCCATCGCCTGTACCATCTAAACAAATGCAGATTCGACCCCCCTTTTGAGTCCAAAGACAGAGAGCAAGTGGACTGCAGCCTCCATTATCCTGGGAAGAAAAGTTAAAACATATTAGTCAGTAAGAAAGTTGAAATACTGCCTTACTTGGAAATGCTTGAAACACACAATGCTTGAAACTCACACCGCTTCTTGAACAAACCTCTACATTCATGGTGGGCTCTAGATTTTTAATGCTTCTTATCTGAATGGACCATTTTAGGCCAAATTACACACTACACAGGATATTCACGATTGGTTCCCCCAAACACACACATTTTTATTTTTACATTTCAAGATTCTACCCATAATTTGTCTGATAATGGACAGAAAGGAGCTCAATGTAAATTGTTTGTTAATCCTTTGACGAGAGAATCAGTGCCAACAAACCTCCTTGCAAGGATCAATGCGCTCACACTTGTTAACACCATCACCAGTGAACTCGGGAAGACAGTTACAGGCAACCTATGTAAAATAAAACAAAAGCAACAATATACAGTCAACATTCTATAATTCGGATCTACAAACAAAACTGCAGACAACAGCAGCAATAGATTGATTTTATATACTGAAAACTAAAATCACAGGACCTTCCTCAGTCTAGAAACTTGCAGCTGTCTTTATCAGCTTGTTTCTGCTGTTGTGTGTAAGCGTGCAACAAATCACTTCTACCTGAGCAACGGAACTTCTCCTTTGTCTCCTCCTTCCATGTGCTCCCTGCATCTGCTCTGGGCTTCTTCCCCAACCCTGCAAATTATAGGGGGGCTGGAGGATGAAAAGGGGGAAATCCCATTGCACAAGTGGAAAGTGTTCCCTTCGCACCATGACCTTGCAGGATTCAAATGATGCTCTAACAGAGGAGAGCGTACTAGAAAGAGAGAGCACGTGCACAGCCACCAGTGTGCCACTGTGTTTTCCAAGTGAGAAACAGTGCAATCAGCCTCAAGAATTTTAAATAGTCTCATGAGCTAGTGAGACCCAATCCCTTATGGTCACCAAACTCTGCAGCTGGAGATGCATTGCTGCACTTTAGCACTGCTCCCTCTTTGTGATGAGATTTCAGCCTTAGATAATATAGGTATTGCACTCATGGAGTGACTTGTGCAATGGAGCTCCCACAAAATCTGCTCCAGAATGTGGGTTTTGTGGAACCCTCGGGGTAGATCTGGGAGGGGGTCATGGGGAGGAGAAATCTGTTGCATGTGTGGATGTTGCTACACAAGCTCAATGACTTCATTGGATACTACCCTTAGGGTGGTACTCTTTCCCCCCAGGGAGAAATGTACTGTTAGAGAGCCCCAAAAATAAAGAGAAAAGGAGTTGCTTACGAGGCCTGGTCCTGTTTTAACACACTCGGCAAACTGGTGACATCCTCCATTCTTGTCTAAGCATAGATCAATTTCTAGATGTACAAGAGATGTAGGAAAGAGGATTGTATGCACCAAAATTTTGTTTCCACTGTAAAACTGCATCTTGCCTAACAAAACAAGTTCCTAGCATGCTAGGAGGCATCAACAGAGCTGTTATATGTATATGAAGCTGTCTGCCAAGAGGAGAAGTGAGCAAGAGTGAACCAGTAGAAAAAAAAGTTACATTTTTTGTCTTAAGGACAACATTTTTGACCCACTCACTCTCACCCCCCAACGAAAGCCCTTTCCATGCTAAAAATTAAACACAGCTCTGTGAAGGAAAGACAGAACCCCATAGGAAAGACCACCGCCACAGCAGGCAATACACATACCTGTATTATTATTATTATTATTATTATTATTATTATTATTATTATTATTATTACCCCGCCCATCTTGCTAGGCCTCCCCAACCACTCTGGGCGGCTTCCAACAATAACAAAATACAATAATCTATTAAACATTAAAAGCTTCCCTAAACAGGGCTGCCTTCAGATGTCTTCTAAAAGTCTGGTAGTTGTTTTTCTCTTTGACATCTGGTGGGAGGGTGTTCCACAGGGTAGGTGCCACCACCCAAAAGGCCCTCTGCCTTTTAATAGGCCCCAACTGTGTCTTGGGCAAAAATTGGGATTTGTTCAAATTGCAAGAAGCCCTATTGTCCTAGTAGCAGGTAGATGAGCACAGTTCCCATTTCCTAACCATCACAACTTTATTACTCCCACTAGGCACAGAACAGTTGGATATTTGCTGTAGGAAAGTGGTGGTTGAATCATGCATGAGATAATTAACGTGGTGTGAGATGCCAGGTCTGCAAGGGAGATGGGGCTGACTGTAAGTTCTCAAACTCATTTTAATGATACCATAAATATTTACTTGACTTTTAAATGTCACCAATATGCTCACTCATGCATCTACATATATACTGGCCTTTGCAGTTAGCATCTATTTTCAAAAGCAGAATTGCTCAGCCTTTCATGTGCTTCAAACAGCATGGATGCTCACCCCGGCATAGAGTCCCATCTCCAACATAGCCTTCTTTACAAGAGCAAGTTCTTTGACCAGGCCCAACTTTTGTACAGCTGGCATGTGGGGAGCAGCCACCATTGCCCATTGCACAGGGATCAATTTCTGTGTTACAAAAGAAAAGAAATTAGGGACAGGGTTGTCCTTTCTCTCGCTTCCCTCTAAAGCCTCCAGAAAACCTGCAAGGGTGACCCTTGTGATCACATTTTTTTTGGGGGGGGAGGTCAGATGAGGAGGGGAATTGACAGAAATTTTCCCCTTATGTGAACAGATGACCAAGGCAGGATTGCAAGTCTGTTTTGCTCATGCTTCTTAACCGAACTGCCGAGGGAACATCAGAGTCACTCAGAGAGGTGTACTATTTGCGTGGTCAGGCACATCAAGCCTGTTGCCTCCCCCCACAGACAGATTCATTGTGCAGTGTTCTTGGATCAAAGCAGGCCAGAACTTTATTGATTATAGATGTATGCAGTTTGGCTCAGGCATCGGGTGATTTCTCGCTCAGTTGGCCCACCTGCTGACTGCTTCCTAAAGGATCTGAGAAAGGGTTGCCCTGTGACTTACAACAAATAGGGACAGCCCATCAGAATTACTGCCCCCATCTGGGCTTATGGACAAAGCACTACTCCAGGATCCCTTGAACAGGGATACCCTAATTCCGGCTCCGGTGGCAGTTAAGACATTTGGGATCATTTATAGAGTTTAACTGAAGGGGATGTATGGCTTTGCCTCCTCCTTCAAAGAAGGAAGAACATGCCTGCTTCTTTTCTGCCTCTCTGATTATGTGGCAGGCCCACTGTGCTCACACTCACACACACTCACTCACACACACACACTCTCTCTCTCTCTCTCTCTCTCACACACACACACACACTCACTCTCTCTCTCACACACACAACCCAGCCAGTCAAAGAGTGAATAACTATCAGGATACAGGCATGGGTGATAACAAGCCACAACTGGCTTGCTGAGGTAAGTGGGGTTGGCATGGCATGGGGTCAAGATCCATTATCTCACAGGACTGCCAGTCTGAAGCCCAATACACCATCCAAGCACAGGGAATGCTTTGGGACTTGACCAGCATATAAGAAGCTAGTGTTGTGCATGCCATGTAACTGGAATATCGCTGGTAACATGAGGTGAATGGGGCCAGATCTAGTCTGCTCTAAGCTGAGGCTATAAAATAGATATCATCATGGTTTCATTTGGTTCTGGCTTCATGGTTTGATTAGCATTACCAAGAAAGGTTGTTCCAATTACATTGCCAATTTTGATTAAATCACTAAATACGTGGGGGGGCGGGGCGGCATACTGATGCTTAACAAAATTCTTGTTGAGGTAAAATGCAGGATTTATAACCTGCATCCGATCAGCTTCTGGCTGATTGCTTTGAAATACCTGTCTTGAAGGAAGTTCCATGTTAATCCATAAAAATAAGGATGCTTGATTAAATGAAAGTGGGTTTGTTCCTGATTGCAGATTTCAAAAGTAATGCTTACTCTAGAGGAGCTATTTAAGCTGTTACTGGTATACATCAAGGTAGCATAATGATTTGATTACCCTGGTACTAAGCACTTGAAGTGCTAGCTGTTTTCATAATCGTGACAGAATGGGGGACAAAGCAGGGAGGGGTTAGGAGAGCAAAGCTATTTTGCTGTAGCTTTACTTTTAATTTTTGTACTTTAGTTCTCACAGATTTGCCTTATCCTCTGCAATAACTTGAACATTTCCGTTTCTAGTTAAATTGCAACCAAATACATCTGCATGAAGAGTCAATATGAAATGATTGGTCAAAATGTATCTTAAAGGGCCATAGGAAATGACCCTTTGAAAACCTGTCCCATAGGATTCTCAAGAAACAGAAAGCAGAATCACAGAGGTGGAGGGAATCTCAAAGGTCACGTAGTCCAATGCAGTCAATTGCCCCCCAACTGGTGGCCATCCAACCTCTGCTTAGAAACCTCTAATGGTGGTGCGTACACCAGCTTCTGCAGCAGTCCTTTCCACTGTCAGACAACTTTTACCATAGGAATGATTGGTTTAAACCCTTTTTCTTTTAATGTGAGCCCTCCAGAGGAATATAAACAAATCTGCTTCATTATCCATGCGACAGCATTCCAAGTGTTTGAAGATGGCTACTCCATCGCCACTCCCTCATATATTTTTTTCCAGGCAAAACACACCCAACTCCTTCAACTTTTCCTTACAGGACTTTGTATCCAGGCTTCTCACCAACTTTGCCACCCTCTTCTGGACACACTCCAGTTTGTCAATATCCTTCTGAAGCTGCAGTTCACAGAGCTGGACAGCAATGCTCAGAAAAGGACATATGTTCTCTTCTACCCACAGATTTTTCATTTTTGAAAAGGTTGGGGCTGGCTCATATATGCATGTCCATCACTTGATAAATGCAAAATATTGTTTAAATCAAATATCCATATTCTGTTGCTTACTCAGTCCATTATCCAGATTTTTCTGTGCAGGATGGGTTATGATTTTACCATGTATGCAACATGATTGCAGACATTTGCGAGAAATACCTGTGCAAGAGGTTCCGTTCCCATTGTATCCAGCAGAACACAAGCAAGTGGGCTGGGAAGTGGTAGAATCATTGACGCAACTGAAATGGAAGAGGGAAGCATTGAGAAGGTATGTATGAACCCAAATTCACCAACATATTCAAGGATGCTATTCTGTGGTAATGACCAGTCTAGAACTCCAACATTATTGGATCTCTATAAACAGATGTAACGGATGTTCCTGGTTTCCTTTGCCCAAATAAATGAAATAATAATAATAATAATAATAATAATAATAATAATAATAATAATAATAATTTATTTTTATTTATACCTCACCCATCTGGCCGGGTTCCCCCAGCCACACTGGGCGGCTTCCAACAAAATATTAAAATACAGAAATCCATCAAACATTAAAAGCTTCCCTAAACAGGGCTGCTAGTTAAGAACTATGAGAGTGACATTACATCATGCAGGGTTGAAAGAAACTCAAGCAATTCATGTTTGCTTTTCCTTGTGCAAAATAAATGGAAATTTTGCATCTCAGACTCCCCTTGACATGTGCATCACAAGATCCCAGTTGATCATAAATGAAAGCTACTGCCCCAAAGCTAATGCCGACAAAAGATTTAGGTGGTCTTGTAGTTATTGACATACCAATTTATATCCATATCAAAATTACTTCTCCTTGATAGGTCACATCTTCAGCTCTACGGTTGTTGATAATACCCAATACAAAGCAACAGAATGGGTAAATGCCTTACCTATTCACACCTCATTTTCAGAAGAGGAATATGCATTTTGAAATTAAACAATATATTGATGAGCAGAAACCATCCTTTTATAATCTTTGTTTATGAAGGGCCTTCTCTCATGCACAAACTAATTCCCCACTGCGCAGGGAAACATTAAAGGATGGAGCAATTGAAAATGCAAAATGTTGAATTAAAACATCAGCTTCCATTATTATTACTAATAATTATATTCATCACTCTTTTTTAAAAAATGAACTAACAGTGACTTAAAAACATTGAAAGCAGATATAAAGAGAAAAACACAACAACCTAAAATACAATAATATGCATAAAAGAGCAAATCCCGCTCAACCCCATCCCACTACAAAAGTCCTGTCTTGGTTCCATATTTCAAAAACTCATGTCCAGATACATGCATAGCATCACATGTTTTAAACTGTGCCCTCCAATTGTACTCACTTTGCATGTTCATCACAAGTGCCATTACAGAAATCCTTTTTAACTTCTGCGAGAGGAAAAAAAAAGTTTTTACAATATTATTCCTGCATTGCAGGAGGTTGGACTAGATGACTCTTGGGACCCCTTCCAACTCTACAATTCTATGATTCTACGACTCATCAAGTAATTGAAATCTGTCTAAGAACCAAGACAGCAGGACCTTGAACCAGATCAATCTTTGCAGAGATACTTTTAATGTTGTGATCTCAAGTCACCAGCTTCTCTGTACTGCATCAGACGCTGCTTCTGCAATGTGACTATTTGGGTGACAGAAGAAGCAGAGTTGCTTCTGAGGAAACAAAGTTAAAAAGCCTTACTGCACGCACACACACACGCGCACACACGCACACACACACGCGCACACACACACGGACGGCTGCCTGCACACAGATATCAATAATGGCCTCACTAAATCAGGGTTCTGACTTTTCCCCAAATCCTCCTGTAGGGGAATGCTGAGATACAAGCAGATCCCATTGCAGGGGTAAAAGTAAAGGAAAATCTAAGGAATCACGGGAGTAATACCAAGGTTCCTGTTAGGTCTAAACTGGGCTATCCCAAATCTTGGACAATCCATAGTTTGGGGGACCCAAGATTAATTATTGACCCGAGAAAAAGTGCTTGACCATATTTCCACAACTGTGGTGTTCTTATTTGATGCTCCAGCAAATACTTAATTTATGCACTGTATTCATGTTCAGCACCTGTGGCACTCCAGATATACTTTGTTTATTAAGTTTATCCTGTTTATTAAGTATCTCTATGTGTGCATAATCCTATGACTGTCTGTCATTCCATTTCTATCACTGCCAGTACGACATTAATTTTTGCTGTTACAAATCCTTATTTTTCTTAAATCGGTCTCACTTTTAAGATTTCATTTTTTAATTCACTGAGTTCAGCAACATCATGACTGCATATCCACAAAGACAGTTGCTTTCATTCACTTACCTGTGTCACAACTAACCCCTTTAAAGCCTGCCGCACAGGTGCAGCTTCCATCCCCCAGCAGTCCATCGTTGCATATCCCATGCGCGCAGTTGCATTCTGGGGATAAATATTAAGCTTCTATCAAGGATACATACCGAAGCCCACATTAAGGCATGCTGAGTTTCCCACAAATTCACAATCAGCTGTATGTGACTGTAGCATTTTAAAATAAATGATGTATCATCATTAAATATGAGTACAAAGCAAGTTATATAGAATATTAATACATATCCTTCATATACAATCTATTTTTAAAAAAACATACAAATTACATACATTATCAAATGGTTGATTATGAAGTTGTAAAACTGAGTGTGTATTAAAGTTCAACACCAATTTTTTGCTAATAGCCAATCGAGGGACTCCAGCCCACTGCAAATTTGGGATTCTGCTGTCTACAATCTATTAATCTTACTAATTCATCTATTAATATTACTTTTATTTTTAAATAATTGTACTAATTAGCAAAACTTATTCATCCATGCCCTCTGTTTTATTATTTTTGCATTTTGCACTTTGCTGTGATTCACTTTGAAGACCATTGGTTGAGGTTTTTTACTATACACACATGGAAAAGTTCTAACACCACAATTTTAGTATCAAAGGTTTAATCTTTTGATATACCCACTGGATGCTCTCTCAGACAATAGACAAAAGTTAAATGTGACTGCACCTTCGTATTTGTTATAGCTATCGGTAATGACCACATTGGACCCTAGGAACCAAATGTGGAACAAAACATATGAGTAATTCAAAAAGAGTGTGTCAAATAACATTGTAGAATAATCTTCCCTCCCCGTCAATATCACAGAAGTTCCACACATCACTCTAGCCATGAATCACCTGATTTACAGTTGGCTCCATATCTTCCTGGCTGACACATTTCACAGGCAGTTCCATGGTAACCTTCATGGCATCGGCACTCGCCATTGCCATCAATGCCATCTTGGCATACTCCATTTCCAGAACACCAACGGTCTGGTTTTCCCGGGCACATCTCACACATATGGCCGTAATAACCTGAACAGCAGACAGAGACCTCAGGAAAACAAAACAAATAACAGTCAGACCCCTGATACTGGAGGAAATGTGAAACATCAAATAGTCCAAATATGATTTTTAAAACTGCTTTTCGATTTTTGTTTTGTTTTGTTTTTTTGGACAGCTTATATATTTATTTAGCGCTTGAGATGGTGCCATAATAGCATTACTCCATGGTCATCAAGAAAGGCTTTGCTAGTGCTGCCTCCTGCTCCCGACGTCCACTCCACGTTAATTTCAAACAGGAACTTTAGTTCTTCAGCACCTGGCTGAAGGATTGATCCCCGCCAAGCATACTATTAATTTATCTGTGAACTGTAGAACTTTAAAAAATATTCTTTTATTGTATACTGATGTTTTAAATTCTTGTACATCGCTTTTAAAAATTTATAAATAATAATGTAACTAATAAATTCTTCTAAATACAATACACTGCTTAACATCTCTAATGTGGGGCTGACATTGTGGCATGTTTTTTATGTAGATAAGATGATAGAGTCTGTGTTCAGCATGGACAGCAGCATTACAGTCATATCATGGGACAGAGACCTCCCCTTCAAATATTTTGGATGGTATTGGGGGTTGACAGGTCAGGAAATAAAAATTGATACTTTGCTCACAGAGAAATTTGTCAGCTGGGGATCTGTGGGAAGGGTGCTATAGCACTCAAGGCCAGCTTGTGGGCTTTCCCAAGGCATATGATCAACAGGTAAAAGAACAGAATTCTGGGCTAGATGAGCTTTTAACCTGACTCAGTAGGGCCCTTACAATGTTCTTATGCAGCATGAGGTATTGCTGGCCACCTGTAATGACAATGGCATCCCTGCAATATCAGTGCACACCATATTTCAGACTGTATCAGACAACCACATGGCATGGAGGCTGGCTGGTTACACAGGTAAGCTGGCCCATATACACTAAGACAGCTCATGGCACATGGGTCAAATTCTGCCTCCATGCTGACTCTTCCCATGCCCTGTTGCTGATAGAAGGTTGTAAGTAGTGCACAATTATTTTTTAAATAATATTTATTTGCAACCTCTGGAGCAACGTACAACAATGAAAACTCTGTTCCTCACTAAACAATAACACCATCAAAACTGGCAACGAGAACATGTGGCCTTCTAGATGTTGCTGGGCTATAACTCCCAACATGTTTGACCATTGGCCATGTAACTTGTCCAACAACCCTGCCTTAAATCATCAAATGAAAAGTATCATATGATCACCAAATATCAGCAGCCAGAATAAATAGCTTATGAAACAGAAAGCCTAGACTAGATGATAAAAACACAGACTAGATGATAAAAACTTAAATTTGAGACACCCCTAACATGTTATCTCTTGAAACTTGACTATGGAACTCAGGCTACACAAAGGAGCCAGCAGCTTATCTGGAGGGGGCCTTAACCCAGGTTTACAGTATGGTTTCTCATAGCTTAATACAGGAAGAGAGTGAAGAGGAGACTCTGGACTCTACTTAAGAGGACAGTGTACAGTTAACTTGTTATGCCTAAACAAACCACACATAAAACCACCCAATAAATATTATGCTGCAGCATAAGGACAGTAATAACAATATAATCAGAAAATCAACAAGCCCAGAGGCACAGAAATCTCTTACATCCTTCTGGGCAACACAACTTTCTGAGCGATGGCACAAAGGTCTCTGAAGCATCTTTCCATTTTATGATGGAAGTGATGTTATTTCATCCAAGGGCTCTAAATCATCACTAGCCAACTGCATGCATTGAATGGGAAGTAGAGCTACAGAAGCTGGCTTTCGCAACTCTCATGCAAACACTTTTGTGCCAGCCATAATGAAATGAGTATGAATTCCATGTGTGGGGCAGGAAGAAACAATTTTCTATGTGCTCATCGTGTATTTGTATACAGGAAAGCTTGCTTACTAAGGAAACTTTGATGCAGGTGAAATGACAGCCAACTGTTCTGCGGCCTTGAGACCTTAATGCACAGTGAGGGAAACTCCCATTCGCTGGTGCTCCCTGTCAATTATAAAAAAAGTCATTACCAATCACATCATAAACAGATATTTATTCGAAGCAGACAACACTTAGCTTTAACTCTCATTCAGCTGCCTCATTATAAAAGTATTATTGGCCAAAGGGCTTTGCTCGTGCAGTGAATCAAGGCTTAAGTTCATGTAAAAAGCTTAGAGCAGGGGTCGGCAAGGTTTACCTCACCTGAGCCGGTTCACTCCAGCGGAGATGCCTACATCGTGCGCGCGCTCATGATTTCCTGCATCTGCGCAGACACGATTTCTGGCACCACGGAAGCGAGTCCCCACGCCGCACTGCGCCGGTTTAGCACAGTGCGTGGGGACTCACTGAGCAGGCGGCTGAGTTCAGGGGCGGCTCGTGGACCGGTTAAACAACCCCTGTGGGCCGCTTGTGGCCCATGGGCCTTAGGTTGCCAACCACTGGCTTAGAGAAATCCATTAGGGAGATGACTGGTGCCCAATTCAAATATGGGGTAAGGAGGAGGGATTCTTTTGACTCTTAAGGCATTTTAAAAAGACAAAAACAAATACTGGATGAACAAAGCAACTTGCTCCAATTCTCTCTCTCTCTCTCTCTCTGTGTGTGTGTGTGTATGTTTGTGTGTGTATCCAACTAAGTGCCAGTCAGAGTACACCCATTAAAAGTAATGGGCCAAGTTAGTCACATTCAATTCAATGGGTCTACTCTGAGTAGGACTTAGTTGGATACAACCCTATCAATGAAGGTTAGGAGAAAAATGCTGCAAATAGGAACTGGGAGAATTTCAATTCAGTTTGCATTTAAAGACAAACCTTTCAAACTTGAACTTTCTGAAACAATTCAAGAACTGCCACACAGCTATCCTCCACAGTTGACACTTATGCAAAGTTTGTCACACAGTCCTCCAACCAACTAATGTTTACACATATCAGGGGAATGCGTGTATAAAAAAGGTACATTTATGAAAGCAGTATACAAAAATACATTGTATAAAGTTAAACTGCTTGTAAAAATGAATATAAAAATATGCTTATTGGGAGAAATTTGCACTAAAATGTTGAATAATTTTCACAAGGATTGTTTTACAAAAAATTGCTGCAGAAATGTGGAGAAATGAATTTACGTTTGGCTAAATTAGAAACTGAGAGGACTGATACTAACATATTTTTCCATCCCTAGCAGCAGGGTAAAGGAGTAAGTAAGAAAATACATAAATTCTGTGAGGAAAAATATTCAAAATAAAAACCATGACTTACAGCAAGCACTGATCCGTTTGGGCACCTGATTTTTTTGTCACACTTCGCACATCTTGTCTAGGGTACAGAGGATTTTTTTTTTAAAAAAAGGAGAGAAGTCAGTTGCATGTTCACAGCACGTTAACAATTATCAGTCTCAGCTACAGGAATGCAGAGCATACAAGGTAGAAGATGAAATACACAGTCCATTAACTGCCATTTCCCAAAAGCTAAGATGGTAGAGTACATTCTTAATGGCTTTGCTGAATTTTTAAAAAATTATGTGAAGCCCCATTATTCCTCCTAATATCCAGTGTTGTGGTCACAGGACTCTTCCTTCCTGAAATGTCAATCCCTTTAAATGGCAACTTTTTGTGTGACTTTCTAATTTGTTTTAACAGCCTAAGGATCCCTAGACTATGAGACCTTTGGTAACTGGAATCAAACTCTTCAATTTATATTATAACTACATGATTCTCTGGAACCTAACCCATAGACCTTTGGCAATGTGGCAAAACAATACCTCTAAAAAAATTAAAAGCAATGGTTTTGGCATTCTTGGGTCTGCTCATTGAGCAGCAATGCCAAGAAATAACACCTCATTTCATGAGGATCATTGACCAGCAGCCATCAGATATTTAGTCCTCAGACATTAGGGTCTGTGTTTTTGCTGTTCTCCTTTCATATGAATTCATATGGCAGAAAGAATTGGCTTTAGACAGATATACGCTCATTCATTCATTCATTCATTCATTCATTTTCTTTGGCAAATTAAGTTGCTTCTCAGTGTGGGTTCCTGCAGCTCAAGACCAGGCAAAGCAGGGGGCTTCCGGGTTCAGCGCCAGCGTCGATCGGCGGGGTTTCGTCTCGTCTCCGAGACGGCCCGTCTCTGCTAGGAGTGGGGAGGGCAGCGAGAGCAACGCTGCGCCCCTTAGAACCTCGGGAAGGGCGTCCCGAGGGCAATTTGCTCGGCACAGACCCAATCCGGACTCCCCAACTCTTCGGTTAGCTCTAATAAGAGCTCCGGAGCGAGGAGGGTAGAAGTCGCGGGGGCCATTTTGAGCGGCAACGTTATTCTAGCAGGGAGAAGCTTCAAGCCGAAGGCGGAGAGCGCTGGATTCTTCCGAAAATAAAACGATTGGAAAAGACTGTAAGTAACCTCATGATTTGGATTATAAAACAATTTGGTCTGGGAGAGAGGGGAGAAAAGAGGAAGCCACCCCCCCCCCACGGCAACAAAGAGACAGTAAATAGAAACCCGAAGCCATAAACAGAAGATTTGTAATTCAAAAGGATCCCTCAAAGGCATCAAAGAGAATATCCCCTTTGATGCAGGGTGAAAAGGGGAGAGAGACTGTGGTTTATGACTGCCCTGCAGCAATGAGGTAAAGCCTAAGAAAAACCTTTCTTTCCCTCGGGAGCCGGCAATCCAGTGAGTTGATCAGGATTTATAAGTCAATTTTTACTTCACTTTGTATTTCTGGACTTTGTGGAATTTCTTTTTTGGCTTAAGTGCTTGTGAAATGTGAGTTCGAACTTTATTGTTAACAAGACTTGAAGAATGCAGCCAGCTTGTTAAAATGGAGTCGAGAAAATAAACTGTGATCATATTCCACCCCACGTGATAAGTTTTGACCTTGGCAGGACTGAAATATGTCAACAAAAAAGTGTTCCCCTGAGTTCCAGCGGTCTGTTTTGACCTTAATGTGGGAAACAAGAATAGAGTTATGTCAAGAGGAGACACGACGACAGGAGTTACAGCAGAAATTTCAGGAGGTGATGGCGGAATATGATTTTCTAGGAGATGAAGCTTTTGACACTGAAAAAGAGCAATGTGAGAATGACAATGATGGGGAAGGAAAAGATGAAGATGAGGACTGTGATGATTCAACACAAAATGAAACACACCATGAAAAAAATGACGACTCTACTCTACAAAAAGTTGGATGGAGTGCCCTGCCTTTGAGGGGGGCACGATTGGTATTATTGGAACTCCAGAACGCCCACAGGGAAGAAGGAAAAAATATGCAGAGAAGAGAAGAAATTCAGGGGTCCTGTATGGTGACCTGGATGGCAAGAGACTGTAAACAGGGGGTGGGGTGAAGGGAAAGTGATGTTGTGATTATAAGGATGGATTAACAGGTTTATAACTGGTCTGCTGATTTTGGAATTTGCTGGATTGGGGGGGGTGGAGCCGGTAATCGGGGATGTAAGGTTAAATTGAGAATAGTTATAGTTTTAAAAGTGAATGGATTTTGGAAAATGTGAAAATATGGAGGCTTATAGAGGGAGAAAAAAAAAATTAGGCACGGGAAGAGAAAATGGGAGTTTGAATTTTCAGTGATTTGAATATTAGATGAAAATGTTAACAATTGATTTATAAGTTGTATAAGATACAAAGGTGTATTTTTATAAAGTAAGAAACTGTTGCAGATGATAAAAAAGGGATGAAAACCGGGGAAGGGGGGGAGGGGAAGCCCATAAAATATGGTTTTTCAACTATGAATGCAAGAAAAATTTTTCTGTTTTGTATTGTTTTTTTCTTTTTCTTTTTTTTCTTCGCCCTTTCTTTTTTCCCTTTTTTTCTTATTTCTATTTTTCTCTTTTTTTGGTATAACAATAGATGGTTGGATGGATGTCCTCCTGCGTACTGCCCTGGTTTGCTGGAGCTCCCTGGTGGCAGGGGGGGGCTTTGGGGTCAGGGGAGGGGGAGGAGGACAGAAATCCAAGCATAAAATGGACCATTTCTGACTGTTCACAAACATGGGATACTTCTGTGGCAGGGGAGGACCCATGTGGGTGGGTAGGAAGGAGGTGGAAAAGGGGTTTAAGTATGTACCGTTTTTTTTGTTTTTTTGTATTTTGTAAAATTAATAAAAAGTATGTTAAAAAAAAAAAAGACCAGGCAAAGCAATGTAGCAGCATGTGTTAAGATTCTTGGGGAAGGGACTTTACAGTTAGTGATGTCCCCATCTCAAATGGGTTAGAAAAGGCATCCCCAAACTTCGGCCCTCCAGATGTTTTGGACTACAATTCCCATCTTCCCCGACCACTGGTCCTGTTAGCTAGGGATCATGGGAGTTGTAGGCCAAAACATCTGGAGGGCCGCAGTTTGGGGATGCCTGGGTTTGAAGGTCAAATACTTCCTCGGATCCACAATTGGAGGCTGTGTACTTCGGCAACCTGCTCCAACTGAGTTCAGTCACACCAGCACTTCAGTACACTATGCTGCACTTTACTCTCTTCGATTTTTGACACACAACTTCTAATTTAAAGGTAACAGGAAGTGAGCTGTAGGGCCGCTGGTTTCTTGTCCCAGTCCACTAAGCTGTGATTGTATGGAAAGTTAAAGGGGGACTATGGACCATACAGGAGACACCAAGCATGTCTGATAATGTCCATGGGCTCTTTTGAGTGTCTTGGGGCAACAAAAGTTTTTTTTAAAAAATAAATAAATGGTGAGCACTTCCAGTGACTGCAAACATTGCTCATCAGTGGAGAAAATTGACAGCACCAAGTGAAAGGAATGTGAGCCACCCAGTAAATAGATGTCCAATAAGAGGTATCAGAAAAGAATTTGCGTCTCCTGATGTAAAAAGATTGGGTCATACATGTGTATTCAGAAGCCTTACTCCTAGGGTAATTGAGTATAGAGCATTGCTGTCTGAATTCCAAGTCGCTGGAGCTTATGTAAAATAATGTCAGGCAATAATTATTACAAGTGAAGAAGGGGATGCAGCTGGGGATTTATAGGCAGAAATGTTTCTGAATACCAGCTGCTAGAAACCACAGGAGGAGTGCTCTTGTGCTCAGGTCCTGCTTGTTGGTTTCCCAGAGGCATTTGGTTGGCCACTATGAGACCCGGATGCTAGAGTAGGTGAGCCATTGGACCGGCCCAGCAGACTGTTCTTATAGTTATAAAATCAAATTGATCATTTTAGCCGTGTCAAATTTCGTTTTCCATAAACATGCTAAACACAAGGAGTGACTTTAGCCATATCACGGTGGCATGGCTATGAGAATTCCCTGGGCAGTGCGCAGCTGTGCAGCAAATGCCCACCCCCCTCCCAGAGCCCCAAATGAGCAGATATTCTCAATGAATGACCCAAACCAATTGGCAAAGAAACCTATCATGCCCAATTAATTAGTTCTGCAGTAACCATCACCAAACATGTAAATGTAGTACAAAACAAGAAATTGCAGGTTTCTAACACTTTACCTTTTGCACTGTTGTGCTGTTGATACTACAACGGTTCTTTTGAATTTGCAGGACTTCAGAAACCCCAATCAACATCCCATTTGTTGTTTCAACAAAATGACCATTCAGGAGAACTTTGTTTACATAGGCCTGCAGTAAGAAAGGATGACAGCTGCGATGATGAGCAGAGACAATGTATTAATCACTGATCTGCAATTCTTCCACAAAGGTCACCGAGAAAACTTTAGCAGGTATAGTAAAATGCGCTGCTTGTGACCAAGTGGTTTTAGGGATGCAGCCACAGTCTACGAGCAACCCCATCATTTGAAAAATGTGACCGAATTAGTGGCTTCCTATAAAACCATACATTGTAGAATGGAAGCATAATTCACCTCTCATTCTCACCTGAGTAGCGTTTTTGTAAAACATCAGCCAGTAGGAGAATCCTAGCATTGATGTTTTGTGAACTCCGCTTTTCAGGTCGGTGGCCAACAGTTTAACTCCAAGAACAACATGGTATTGTACAGTGTCCAAGTCCTAGAAACCAAGGTGTACAGGAAACAAAATATTTCGTCATTTTAAATAAATGAACAAAAGCAGCGAGATAACAGCTGGAGATAGGTAAACATAAGAAGCACATGCCATTGTGGTAGTCAGTGATTCTGTTTGATAACCAAGCCTGTATCTAGTAATGATTCTTTCGCTGTTGCTTTGTTCCATCAAATATTTAACCTGTGCACCTTTATTACTATTATTTAATTAAAATGTTAATGTAGAGGAATCTACATTTCTCAGCTCAGTCACCCTCTTCACAACCTGAGAAGTAAGTAGTTATTATTCTTATTATATAGGTTGTGGAACACTGGCAGAAACACAGCCCTTTGCCAAATCCATTCTGTGAATTTGGCGGGACTTAAAGCCAGATTCCTTACCAACAATGGAGCATACTAGGGTTCATAGAATACTTGTATACTGAAGGAGAATGCTAAAGCTATACTCAACCAATAAATAAATGGGCAATGTTTTATAAATGACTGGTTATTAGTGAGATATTAATTTAGATGATTATTAAAATAACTCTGAAGAATTTCAACCCTCTGTTTGATTAATTGCATCATTACTTCTATCTTGCTATATTATACACACACAAACACACACACACACACACACACACAGTGTGTGTGTGTGTGTGTGTATATATTGCCTTAGTTTGAATGAGGTAGAGGTGCCTCGCAGGCTATGGAATTTCTAAATGGAAGACAAGAGTTATGCTAACCTGTGTATGAATGGCTTTACATGTGAATTTTTCACCTGCTCTGGAAAGTGTTAGTGAATTGGCGCCATTTACCATGCATGCAGTAGGAAGTTCATGTGTAAAGAACATGAGATACAACATGCCTTCCATTTAGAAATTTTGCAATGCATGAATCAGCCTTTACTCATTCATTCATAAGGTACGTAGTATACAAAATCTGATTCAGTGATGATGTGGCATTAGCCCCAAAGAATAAGTACAGAGACTTGTAAAAAGAAGTAATAGCTAGCATGCATGCATACATACATACATACATACATACATACAAACAGACATACACAGTTCTTACCAGCTGTGTAATATTAGCATCTTGGCAATACTTCTCAACTGAACCATTTCCTGGGACAAAAATAGTGTATTTTTCAGATGACTCAATCTTTGCAATCAGATGGTATTGCTGAAAATTTCAGAAGAATACAATTAACAAGCAAATGTGGTCAGCAAAGATTATAAAGCAAGCAAAAGAAAACTTAGGGGGGAAACCAAACAACTCTGCCAATTATATGTTCAGATACATTTAGTTACATTTAGGAGAGTTTCAACGTAAAATGATTTAGAGAAAGAAAGGCATGCTCTCTATTTTTAATAGGGCCAAACAACACACTGTGCTTATTGTGCAGAGTACAAGGAAATCCTAGATTTTCTTTGATTAACTCCAGGCATGGGATGTCAGTCTTAGTACTGTGGCAAACAATGAGAGGAGGTTTATCCCTTTCTCCATCAGTCTCTGGACAAATTTTGGGGCTGCTGCATGGCTATGGGTTAGGGGGGGGGGCGGAATCCCATTGGTGCAATGAGTTCTGCATTTCACAACAGTTTTCCACTGTTCCCTTACATAGATTATACATCAGTAGTTAAACTAATGCCCGTCTAAAGTTGTGGACTACAACTCCCATCATCCCTGACCATTGGCCATGTTGATTTGGGCTGCTGGGAGTTGCAGACCATAACATCTGTAGGTCCCCATGTCAGCTCCCCCATTATAAACATTTGTGTTTTGAAGATGAGCAGGGGGAAAAGGAAACATTTTTCTAGTGTTTCATCAGATGTCCTTGGCAGTGACAGGATTACAACACTATTAGCCATCACTTTCTGGGTTTATCAAAATGTACTCCCTTTGTTTCCTGTTATTTCCCCCCACCAAGACAATGTGGGATTGTTTTAGAACTGGTCTTCCTCCATACACCAACAGAAGCCACTTTCTGTATCCAGGCAGACTAGTACAGTACAACAATTAATGGGTTCAAATTACTTTTGAAAGATGCATTTAAATGCAACGCAGCTGACGTACTCACCTCTAGCAGCTCTTTGAACCTACTGAAGGAGGGTGTCGCATTAAGTTGCTGCTGCAGACTTGGGGCTCTTGGAGGGATGTCATCCAAGGTGGGCAACAAAACCTGAGCAGAGGAGGACATGAAAATAAAATGAGACTCAGTGGTGTAGAGCAGCACAAATATAGGGAGAGTGCAGCTCTGGAAGTTTTTCCACAGCAAAAACTGTAGTATACTTCTCTTTTTCGTGTGTGGGGTGGGGACAGGTTGAAGGACAGGTTTTCCCTGGGACACAATCCCCTTGTTAGGTAGGCTAGGCTCAGAGAATACTAGCTCCAGGTCACCCAGTTAACTTCATGGCTGATCAATGATGTGAGATCAGCTGTCCCCAGTCAAAATCAAATGTGTTAATTGCCACACCAGTCTTCTGCCACCTCGTTGGAAATGTTTGCTAAGTGTGTGGATCAATTTAAGGAGAAAGATCAACCTTTAGAAGTCAATAAATAAATTCTGCAGCTTGGTTGCTATCTACCTGGTGAAACAGCTCTAGATAATCTCAGTATCCGCTATAGCTTTGGGGCTGATACATTTCTGTTCAGACCTTATAAATCCTCTTAACCAGAAATAGAAAGAAACATGTCAAATGCAATCTGTCAATGTACCTTGTTGATGATATAAATAGTGCTGTTAATAGCAGGGATGTCACCCAAAACAATACTTGCATTCTGAATTGTTATGGCCTGGAAAGCAAACAGAATCAAACTTTAGGCTGCCAAGAATTAATGGATAATGCATATTTACACAAAAGTGCTGCATCAGACACACACCTTAAATTGTGTAACATTTGTCTTGGAACACTCTAGTTCTGTTCCACAAAATCTATTCACTACCAGTACTAACCATGGGATTTTATCCTTAGTTTCTGTGGGAACTCCTATCGCCTTTTAAAAAATACTCCCCCCCCCCGCCAAACACACACACCACAGTCAGTCTCCCAGTAGCAGAGGCTCACTTATTCTGCTTACCAATAACCCAGCTGCATGCACACTATACATTTAAAGTACACTGAAAGCACATTATAATCTGTGTAATCCTGGGAACTGAACATGTCCCACCAGCCTAAACACACTGCAATTTCAAGAAAGTAATGTGTTTTCAGTGTATGGTGTGTCTGCAGCCAGAGTCATGAAATATGTCCATATGTAGAACTCAACCACTACAGTGTGGGATTCGATGGAGCTGTGCCATTGGAAATGGGTCTCAACTTAAAATGAACTTCATGTGGCGTAGAAAATAGATATAGATATTTCACCCATGTGGGCTAATTAATAATAGACTTGGATGGATTCCTAGATCCAGGGCTTTTTTTCAGCTAGAACTCACCAGAACTCAGTTCCGGCACCTCTCAGGTGCGCACTATTATAAGCTAACAAGGGAGGCGTTCATCGTGAGTTCTGACACCTTTTTCTAGAAAAATAGCACTACCTAGATCCAAACACACTATCCAGTTAGAGAGTCCCAGCAGAGTTTAAAAGTCACAAAATGTGTATCCTCGGCAAAGTGTTAGGAATATAGGCTGTCAGACCTTTTTAATATCCAGTTTAGTCCACTTACAATA